>NC_042623.1:267677443-267989778 GCF_901001135.1 Rhinatrema bivittatum | reverse complement strand
TGAATGTATATAAAAAGTTGCTTGAGTGGAAGTAGTTAGAAGTCTTCACAATTGGCACTACTGTTCACAATTTCAACCCCTTTTTGTCATGTATTAGTGTAACACCTTTATGTGGCTCTGATGAGCATCCTCTCTATAGCTGGCCATGCTGTATTCATGCTTTACATGCACTAGTATGACACCTGCATGGGGTTCTGATGCAGTTATGACATAATTAATGCCTCACTCTCTCTCTCAAGTTTCTAGGCTCTTCTCTGCCAGAATATAGGTAGGCACTGGCATCTCTTGTAATGGCAGTTAGGCACTGTGGGCTATCTATTACTCTTCCTGAATAGTAGAAGGCAATTTTGGTCCATCTGTCTCACAACACAAAAGAGGCATGGGTATGATGGACAATACAAGCCTTCTGTGACTTAATGGATTGTAGCTGAAGAAGGGTCCCATGTGGTCTCAAAAGCTCTTGCATACCATTATCTTTAGATAATTTTTATGTTTATTCAATAAAATGCAACCCCTTCTCATTGGGGTCATTTTTAGTAGCTGCAGGGATGATGAGTGACTCTTCAGAAGACTCAGAACTGGGGGAAACCCCGCCATCAGAGTTCAACCAATCAGGGAACTGGAAAATCTGGCATGCCCAAGGGGAGACTCATACAATAACCAGGTCCACACCACAACTGTGTATATTCCAAAACAACCAGAATTTATTGTGACATCCAAAATGATCAAATCTCAAAACCCAATAAAAAAAATCTCAGAATGCAGTCCAATTCAAAAAACATAGGACAAGAAGAAAAACATGAAAAACAATCACTTACTGTCACCACTCAGTACAATTTACCAAAACAGAATCTACCTTAAATATGCTCCCAGTTCTTTCTGTTTTCCCAAGATTATCAGGTTAAACTCCTCCCATATAGTTATTTTTTATTCCTCTTCACTGTGGGCTTCCCCAGCTGAGTCAGACTCTCTCTTCAGAGTCCTAATTTCTCTGGATGACTCTCCAGTGATCCAAGCCAGAACCCCTCTTGGGCTCTTCCAGCACTCTAGAACTTCTCAGTTTACACAATTTTCAGATATCACTTCTCCTCCCTAGGGAATCCTTGGTTAGGAACCCATGACACACCTCTATCTCTTCTCAACTTCTCAACTTCTCATTACCATTCACTGTGCCTTGTACAGAAGCACTATTTATATCTCACACCAACCCATCCACTCCATGGGCCAAAACACCTCCCCTCAAGCAATGTTTAAACACAGCTTCTTGAACTCTTCATGAACTTCCTTTGTAGAAAGAAAACAGACCTATCACTGGAAACATCTTAGTAATGATAGGCAGGGTTACAAAAAGGTGTCACAGCCTACAGAAAATTCATGGTGAAATAATTTTTTTCTTTTAATCTGGATTATATGACATCGACATCATTTATTACATTCACAATAATTATTGTTAAAAGTGTTATGTATGGGTTTTTCTGTGCCCTTGGGCCTCGGCCCGACCCCAGACGAATCTAGGACTGAACCGAGGGTTGGCGGTGTGTCCCAGCATGGCAGAGAAAAGGTCTTACCCTCTGCCGGACCTGCATGCTCCCGGAGCCAACAAGATGATGTTGGAAGATGAACAATCCTCCGACCGTTCCCAGCCCTTTTGGACCTGCCGCTTTGGATCGGCATGGAGCAGCAGGCCGGACTGAGGATGAGGGCAGACGGAGGCCTTGTGAGACGTGGAGACATTGGAAATGGATAAGGATCGTGGAAGACTCTCGATGTGACGAGGAACTTGGAAGACTCAAGACGAGACGAGAAGCTGGGAAGGTTAGACATAGGCACTGTCTCTCAGGGCGCCCTACACAGCCCACCTTCACGGGTGGACCCAGTGGGCTGGTCGCGGACCATCCTGTCCCACTGCGTGCCCTACACAGCCTGAGGATGCAGGTCACGGACCACGCGGAGAGTGGAATGAGCGCAGGAAGGAATCTAGCTGAGGCGAGACTCCGATGACAGAGCCAGTGTCATCCGGAGAACCACAGGAGCTGACAGGTCAGGAAGGCTCAGGAGCGCAGGACATGAATCCAGCTGCAGGCAACTCCACTGACGGAGACGCGTCACCCGTAGAACCATGGAGCTAGCAGGACAAGAAGGCTCAAGAGCGCAGGGGAACTTGGAAGGCACTGGAAAAGAACATCAGGACACCTGGAACATCAGGAAGCGAGACATCGGAAGATGAGACATCAGGAGACCTGGACGAGGACCTCAGGAGACGAAGACATGGCACAAGAAGCAGACGAGACATGGAGCTCCAACGATGAACGAGAAGGACCTGACAGAGCACTGGAAGACAGGAACTTCCAG
The DNA here is from genome assembly GCF_901001135.1 of Rhinatrema bivittatum. Lineage (NCBI taxonomy): Eukaryota > Metazoa > Chordata > Amphibia > Gymnophiona > Rhinatrematidae > Rhinatrema > Rhinatrema bivittatum. The sequence goes on along the minus strand of NC_042623.1, from coordinate 267,987,426 downwards.
GAGTGAAGTAACTCCGATGCAAGGCAAAGGTGGAATGCAGGAGCAGCCCTTTTATAGAGCTGATACAGGAAACAGTCCTTAGGTGGGGCCCAGGGCATATCCGGCTGCGCGCCTAAGGACAGGAACAGGAAGCTGTGCAGGACCGTGGACAGCGGCCCTGCACCAACGTCGACGTAGCAGAGGCAGGGCTGGGCCGAGGAGCAGGCCCCGACATTGGCAGTGGCTCCTGCCACTGCAGGAGGACCCAAGGGCGGCTCCGGCCGCCAGTCAAGACTGGGGATTGCGGCCTCCGCCGTGAAGATGATGCTGGCAGGGGCGGCGGCTCCAGCCGCGAAGAGGAACAGTGGCAGGTCCGCCGTGCCAAGGAGGCAGGCCAAAGTCTGCGGCTCCTGCTGTGAGGAACGTCTACGGCTCCGTGCCGCGATGGCGAAGGCAGCAGCAGAGGTGAGGTGCCTGCTCGCAGGGGAAGCCCGCGGGCAGGATTCATAACAGTACCCCCTCCTCAAAGACCCCCTCCTCAAACCTCCTGTAAACAACTTGAGGAAGAAGGTAACAGTCCATTCCGAACAGAGGTTATTCAAGGGTCCAAAAAACAGAAGCTGGTAATCCCGGGAACTGAAATGAACCAAGCAAGAACTGCAGAAACACAAGAAAGGCAAACCACAAGAACCACACAAGAAGAACAAGACAAAGCACAGCCCAAACAAATGAAACAAGACAAAGCACAGCCCAACCAAACAAAACAAGACAAAACACAGCAGGCACACGCGCAACCAACACACAGCAGCCACACGCGCAAAACACACAACAGCAGCAACATGCGCCAAACACACAGCAGCAACACATGCCAAACACACAACAGAAAAACGCACCAAACACACAGCACCGACGACCAACAAAAGGAATACAGCACAAACGAGCCAAACAACAAACACAAACCAACGAACAAAACACAAACAAAACAGACAAACAGCACCAAGGAACAAACGGAAACCAAAACACACAGACAAACAGAAAACAGCACAGACAAACTAGAAAGCAGCACGAGAGAAGACAAGAAAACAGCACAAACAAGACAAGAACCACAAGAACGTCAGGAAGACCTGGGGGAGGGAACCCAGAGTGGGAAACCAGAACCAGCAAACCAGTTGGGGTGCAGGCGCCTCCTGCAGGTCGGAAAACCCCGAGCTGGTAAAAGTTGGAAAAAAGTCTGGATGCAGGTGCCTCCTGCAGGTCGTAAAAATCCAGACAGCTGGCGCCTCCAGCAGGTAGTAGCAAGAATCCTGAACCAAAAAAATTTTTTTAGGTCCCAATACAAGTCCAGGAACACAGACGAAGACTCTGAAGACAAACTCCAGGAACAAGGCAGGTCCATCGCCGGAACACATGGCCTTGCATTCTGTTATGTACGGGTTTTCGTGTACCCTTGGGCCTCGGCCCGACCCCAGATGAATCTAGGACTGAACCGAGGGTTGGCGGCATGTCCCAGCATGGCAGAAGCAAGGTCTTGCCCTCTGCCGGACCTGCATGCTCCCGGAGCCAACAAGATGATGTTGGAAGATGAAACGTTCTTCCCTCCCAGTACCCTCCTTAATTGGAGCAGACTCGGAGGGAGCTGGTCTAGACCCGATCGCATAGCCGCTCATAGTTTATAAAACTTCCACCATGTACACTTGAGTTCCAACCCACCCACACATGCACACGCGGATATTAAAATCCAGTGTGCATGTGTGTGTGGGAACCGTATTTTATAACATGCATGTTATAAAATAGCCGCACCCATGTGCACATGCTGGGAACTGCACGCACATGGATGCACACGTGCGGCTTTTAAAATCAACCCCAGAGGGCGCATATTTTGTTTGTTTGTGTGTGTGTACCTCCAGTTCACAACAATCTCAGAGTGAGAGGTATGGAAAGTGGGGGATTTTAAAAATCCTTATTAGTTTTAATTACTGGATGTTATTTGATGTCTGGGTTTTGAAATATTTTATCGATGTTTAGGAAATTTTAAAAAAATTTAAAAAATTTTTAAAAATGTGTACAGGAGCTTCTAAATATTGAATATTCTATTCATCAGCAGTTTTGAAATGTATATTTTTTAGTATGGTTTTACTATTCTGATTGATTTATATTTCTTGATTGTATTGTTTTGAGAAAAAGTAATTTTCTGCTTTTCCATTGTTGCACTGCATACAGAATCTGGCTTGTGGTTTCCAGTTCAGTTTTTGTCTGCATGTGTATGTGTGAGAGAGAGAGAGAGAGACAGAGGAAGCGTGTGTGTGTGTGTGTGTTAGCATGTGAGAGAGACATAGAGAAAGCATGTGTGTGTATGTGTGTGAGAGAGATGGAAAAAGCATGTCTGTGTGTGAGCGAGACACAGAGGACGTCTGTGTGTGAGAGAGGTACAGAGAAAGTGTGTGTTTGTCTCATACACACATGCTCCCTCTGTCTCACCAAGTACGTGTGTGTGTATGAGAGAAAGGGAGCATATTGTTGTGTTGTGGGCCTACCCACAGTGAGCCGCAGGCAGGCAGGCCCCCCACCTACCTGCTCTTCTATCACGGCAGTTCGCCGATGACTCCGTCCTCCGCGGCCCAGAGGCCGCAGCAGTCTCCTGCCCTGTGTGGCAGGGCTGAGTCCTCGTCGGAGTCTCTTCCCGCAGCTGGGGCTGCCGCTGCCGCTCTGGCTCCATCTTCGCAGCTGGAGCCGCTGCCGGGGTCCTTAGACAGCAGGGGAGCCGTCCCTGCTAGTACCCGCCTCTTCTCCATCTTCTTCGCGGCAGGAACACCGCTAGCTTGGACTTCCACGTGGCAGGGACACCGTGGATCCACTCTCTTCATCTTCTGTGCCTCAAAATGGGCGCGTGCCTCTCCCCGATATTTAAAAGGCCAGTGGCGGGAAAAACACTGTGACCCTCATTGATGATGATGTCATCCACTACTTCCTGCTTCAGCCCTATAAAAGGGCCCTGCTAACCATTCTCCAGGGCCTTCAGATAGGGTTTTCACATCGCTGTGATCTTCTTCCATTCCAGGTCTTCCATGGTCTCCTGTGCCTTGACAGGTCTTTATTCCTTGTTTGCTGTGTTTCTGATCTTCGTCTCCCTGATGTTCCTGGTCTCGACCCTCGTCGGAGCTCCCTCATCGCCTGTCTTCTGTTGCTGATGTTCCATGTCCAGATGCCCTGATGTTTCAAGTCCTGAGGTGCCATGTTCCTTGTTCCTGATGTCCGATGGTCCGTCTTGACTTCGTCCATCTCTTCTTCACCTCTGCATCCAGTTCCCAGGTTCCTTGTGCCCACCTTTCCTAGCGTGTCATGTCGTGGTCCGTGTCCAGCCCCACGGGCAGGCTGAGTAGGGCGCCTCGTGGTACAATGCCTTCTTCACTACCACAGCACAAGCCTCCGGGAGACTTCCGCCTGAAGCCTTGTCCCGGATCTACAGAGTTCCTTGCGTCTGCTCCGTCCATGCCAAAGACATTGCCAGAATCTGCTCCGTCCGGCGTGGTCCACGACGAGCCACAGGCGGCTGTGTAGGGCGCGTCCCGGTGCAGGGTTTTTCGGTTTCTTCGCAATGCTTCAGTCTCAGCCTTCTATAACTCATCTGGAGTCTGCTTCAAGCCCAGCGTGGTCCGCGACCAGTCCTGTGGGTGGGCTGTGTAGGGCGCACTGCGTCACAGTCTCAACCCAGCACTTTGATCCTGACTCCTCGTCTACAGTGCCTTGATCCTACATCTTCGTCCAAGTATCCTGTACAGGTTATTAATGAGGCCTCACCTAGAGTACTGTGTTCAGGATAAAGACAGGATGGACGTGGTCCAGAAAAAGGTGACCAAAATAGTGTGGAGTCTGCTCCAAAAGAGTTATGAGATGAGATTGAAAACCTAAGTATGTATACACTGGGAGGGACTTGGGTGATGTGATACAGATTTTCAAATACCCAAAGGGCATTAATAATGCACAGGAATCAAGCTGTCACGGTTGTAAGACCTTGGACTGTGACATGGTTGACGCATGGTTGAACTTTCTAGGCCAACACCAACAGCTGGCAGACACGCGCCTTGTTGGGACTGAGCTGGGACTTCACCTTTATTAGCCCTGTTCCCCGCAGGTTGAGCCCTTGAGTTCCAGGGGCCGGCAGGACTTAGGTGAGTGTCTCTGAGGGTGGTCAGAGAGAGAATGTCCAGAGGTCAGGGCAGCCAGTAATCAGACAGTTACCGGGTTCAGGCTGAGTGTTCAAGTCCTGTAGCATTGCCAACGAGATCTGATCCCTCCTGATGCAGTTTACGAAACATGGTCTGTGTCAGGGACCAGGAACTTCAGTTGATATGTTGATGAAGTTATTAAAAGTCTAATTCATGAACAGCCTATACATGTTTGGACTTTGAAATCTCTGCCAAATCGTTCTGTATGTATAAGAAGTAATAAAATATTTTTATTGTATGAAGATATTTACTTGCATTTTTCCCTTGGTTAGAAAATATTTGCTTTTTTGTGTTGCAGTCCCGACCGCCCCTCTCATGTTCGGGGTCAGGCCCGTTTACCGTCTCTTCAGCTCTTTCAGGAATCCGCTTGAATCCAGGCCCGACAGGGCCTCCGCCCGAGGAGTTCCCACGAGGAAGACGCCATTACAGGCCTACCCTTGCCTGGCCTCGCGCGCGCGAGGAGGGTTCTCTTAAGCGCACAGCACCCGGAAGCTCGGCTCCGCCTCCCCTGCTGACGTCACGCCCTGCTCCAGATTTAACCGGCGTCCAGTCTCCCACTAGACGCCTTGCAACGAGGTTTCCTGCTGACTAGTTGCTTCCTGTTCCTGTTCTTGCTTGCTGACTCTCGTTGTCTCCTGATTCCTGATCCCGGTTTGCCTAACGGACTTCTCGCTAGCCTGCTGCCTGCCTTGACCCCGGTTTGCCACAGACTCCTGTGCCAGCCTGCTGCCACTTCTGATCCCGGGTTGCCTCGCGGCCTTCTCTGCTAATGCGCCGCCTGCTGTGGCTCTGGTCTGCTTCATGGCCTAGTCTCCTACCCGGTGCCGGTTCAGACCCCGCCTTCTTCTGTGACCTGCCTCCCAGCCAGCCCTCTGCCTCTCCACCGGCAGCCATCTCTGAACTTTCTGACCTCTCTCCAGACCACCCTCGGACATACCCTCTCTGGACTATCTTGAACTGCTCTAGTCCCCAGGGCCTGGGCCCCTCCCGGGGGGATTCCAGGCTCCGGGTATCCTTGCCAGGCACTGACTCCGCCTCCCGGCCTGCTCTGTGCAGTACCTGCAGGCCGGCCCAAGGGTCCACTTCTTGCCTACCACTGCCCAGTCATAACATTTTGATGCAAAGTTTTTTGTAACAAATTTTGCTTTTTTCTGAAGATATAGAATTGCCTGCTCTCACTGCTATATGTGCTGCTGCTGCCCTGAATCTGAATCCAAAGTATATTACACTTTGAAAATGATTTTTGCTGCTTTCTTTATTTATATAAATAAATGTAATTTTATTTGTAGTATTTTCATCCCATGTCCCTTTTATTTATTTTATCTATATATAAAGGTATAGCAATAGCAATTTTGTTTTTATATACCATTTTTCAAGTACAATTCAAATGGGGCCGGATTTTAAATGCCCTGCGCGTGTAAATCCGGCCGGATTTACGCGCGCAGGGCCCTCGTGCGCCGGCGCGCCTATTTTGCATAGGCCGCCGGCGCGCACACAGCCCCGGGACGCGCGTAAGTCCTGGGGCTTCGTAAAAGGGGCGGGGAGGGGCGTGTCCGGGGCGGGACCGGGGTCAGGGGCGGTTCAGGGCGGGATCGGGGGTGTGGCGCCGGCCCGGGGGCATGGTTGAGGCCTCCAGACCAGCCCCCGGGTTGGGTGATGGCGTGCCAGCAGCCCGCTGGTGTGCGCAGATTTACGCCTGCTTTCAGCAGGCGTAAATCTGGCAACAAAGGTAGGGGGGGTTTAGATAGGGCCGGGGGGGTGGGTTAGGTAGGGGAAGGGAGGGGAAGGTGTGGGGAGGGCGAAGGAAAGTTCCCTCCGAGGCCGCTCCGATTTCGGAGCAGCCTTGGAGGGAACAGGCAACGCGTGCCGGGCTCGGCGCGCGCAGGTTGCACAAATGTGCACCCCCTTGCGTGCACCGACCCCAGATTTTATAAGATACTCGCGGCTATGCGCGTATCTTATAAAATCCAGCGTACTTTTGTTCGCGCCTGGTGCGCGAACAAAAGTACGCCCTCGCGCAAATTTATAAAATCTACTCCATGGTATACAATATAAAATAGTATAAACAGCAATATAAACAATACTAAATTATGTTGCATGACAAACTTTACTACAACTGAGCATAGCTCCAGCATACATAAGCCTATGTATTCAGAAAGGCATAAGAACATAAGGCTTGCCTTACTGGGTCAGACCAAGGGTCCATCAAGCCCAATATCCTGTTTCCAAAAGTGGCCAAGCCAGGTCACAAGTACCTGGCAGGATCCCAAGGGGTAGAGAGATTCCAAGCTGCTGATCCCAAGAATAAACAATGAATTTCTGCAACTCTCCCTTAATTATCTATGGACTTTTCCCTCCAGGAACTTGTCCAAACCTTTTTTAAATGCAGCTCTAGTAATAGCTTTCATCACATCACAACAAATTCCAGAGCTTAATTATGCATTGAGTAAAAAAATATTTTCTCTTACTAGTTTTAAATGTATTACCCAGTAACTTCATTGTGGGGGTAATTTTCAAAAGGAGTTACATGCGTAAATGTAGCTACTATTGTAGCAATTTTCAAAAGCCATTTACTCAAGTAAAGTGCACTTATGTGAGTAAATCCTATAGACAAGTGAATGGCATATATTGTAGCAATTTTCAAAAACCCACTTACTCAAGTAAAGTGAATTTACTCCAGTAAACCTGGTTTTTACTCGAGTAAATGCTTTTTAAAATCAGGCCCTGTGTGTCCCCTGGTCTTTGTACTTTTTGAAAGAGTAAACAACCAATTCACATTTACGCATTCCATTCCACTCATTTTTTTTATAGACCTCTATCCTATCTCCCCTCGGCCATCTCTTCTCCAAACTGAAGAGTCCTATCCTCTTTAGATTTCTTCATAGGGGAATTGTTCCATTCCCTTAATTGTCTTGGTCGCCCTTCTCTGTGCCTTTTCCAATTCTGCTATATCTTTCTTGAGATGTGATGACAAGAGCTGAACTCAATACTCAAGATGAGGTCGCACCATGGAGCAATACAGAGGTATTATGATATTCTCCATTCCTTTCCTAATAATCCTTAGCATTCTATTTGCTTTCTTGGCTGCTGCTGCACACTGAGCAGAAGATTTCAACGAATGTTCAACAATGACACCTAGATCCTTTTTCTGAGTAGTGACTCCTAATGTGAAACCTTGCATTGTGTAGCTATAATTTGGGGGGTTGGGGGTCCCTAAGTGCATCATTTTGCACTTGTCTACATTACATTTCATTTGCCATTTGCAAGCCCAGTCTCCCAGTTTTGCAAGCTCCTCTTGCAAATTCTCATAATCCTCTTGTGATTTGACAACGTTGAATAATTTTGTCTCATTGGCAAATTTGATCACGATGAGGACTTTCTCAATAAAATATAAAAAGAATAGTTGCACTATATTTCAATTCAAAACAAAAATGATAGTGCACAGTTAAGTTTCAAACTTATTTAATGAATAGTTGATCTTTTTTAAATGTTTTGTATGTTTTTTTTTTGTTTTTTTAGAATGTTTTTTTCAGATTAGTTTCCTTCTTATTGAATTTTTAGAATGTATTATTAATATTTTTTATTGCAATGCCTTATTATCTCATAATAGACTAATGATATATTTTACTTTTCTTATCAGTTGTATTTTTATTCATATGTAAACCGTTGTGATGGTACCCTCCAAATGACAGTATATAAAATTTTATAAATAAATAAATGTAGTTTAAATATTGGTTAAAAATGTGAATGTTTTCAATCAATTCTTGACCTGTTTGCTTAGTTAGAGCTGTGAATATTTATGCAACATTATGCAAATTTGCTAACCGTTGACACAGAATATTGAAAAACTGGGCACTCTGGCCAGAGTATCGAAAGTAAAAAGGAGGCTTGCGAGAAAGGAGGGGTGCAGAGAAAATGATGGAAAGCAGGGAATCCCCATAGAAATGCATGTGAATACACAGACATGCAGAATTGTATATATATAACGCATACACATGTATATAGCATACCAGTTGCATACATTCACACAACCCCTGCCCCCTCCCACTAATCTACACTAATCTCTTGAACAAAACAAAAGTTCCCAGGTATGATTATGACCACCAAATATACATAAAGTACATACTGATGGGAGGGGAAGGGGGGGGGTGTTTGTGTGTACAGGTGGAAGGAGCTCTCAGAGGAAGGGAGGGGAGAGGGAGGCACTGCATGAATGCACTGATGGCAGGGAGCTCCTGGGGAGGGGGTTTGGGGGGGGGACTTTTTGTAGGCATGAATGGATAAGGAGCTCTTGAGGGCTCAGGCTGTGTGAATGCACTAAAGGGAGGCTGTGTGAATATACTGATAGGAGGGGTGCTCGGAGGAGGGGACCTGGAGCTGTATGAACTTACTGAGGATTTTTTATTGTAACTGCTTTCAGTGGTTTTCTGATAAAGCAGATAAGCAAGACAAAATAAATAAATGGGAAGGTAGCTACTGAGGACAGAGGGCTAAAGGAAAGTACTGATGGGAAGGGTGCTTAGAGTGGAAGAAATGGAGGGGGGGGGGGAGCTGTTTAAAAGAACTGATGGGGGAGGGGCCGAGGGAAGTGAGGGGAGCTCCAAGCAGGCTGTGTTTATGCGTTCTTGAGCTGTCAGCCTGTCCTGATGCCAGAGCCCTGCATGCCTTCGGGACACTGCTTGCAGGAATGTGCACACGGCAGTGCACTTGGAGGACCCAGGCCTGGAATAGGACTTGCGTGGCTTCCCCAGAATAAGCCCCCTTCTTAGAAACAGACAGTATTTCATGCTTGGGTCTGCGCCCAGCGAGAAACACTGTGGACTGGAGGTATGCAATTGCCATGTGCCTCTCATCATGTCAAGGTGAACTGCTGAGATTATCATACAACCGGTAGTGTGTGTTTTATAGCTATCTTTGTGTATCCACGCCCCTGTTTAAGTATCCCTGTGTTTTGTGCATACACACGCACTTCTGCTGCAATTCCATTTTTTCCCATAACTTCCCTCCTTTCTCCCTTATCTCCCGTTTTTTTCTTTACTTATGTCATCTCCAGCCTTATCCTCCCAACCTCCCGCTTCTTTGGGCTCAATTCTCCCAAAGCATTTTTTTATCTGACTTTGAATAATGGGACAAATCTGTGATTTGTCAAATATCATATTTAGTTTAAAAAAAAAAAAGAAGATATTTGACTCAAAAAAAAAAAATTGCATTCTGAAAAAAGTCATTTGTACCAGACAGCATGCCTTTCAGACCTATCTCCCAGGACACATACATGACATTTCTTCAGACCTGAATGTAGCTGGCAGCTCCTTTATGGGCAGCAACATTTTACAGCCTTTCCCCCAGTATTCCTAATTCCCCTCTTGCCATGCCTCCTCTCAAACCAGAGAAACTTCAAGACGGCCTTCATTTTATATGGTGAATCCCGCTGCTGATCAGAGCCAGCAGGAGGAGGAGTATAACGGTTGTACCTTCTTCTCCCCATCTGCAGCCCAGAGATGGAATTTCGGACCCTGAACTGACCGTGACATTCAGGAGCGGAGGACACTGCCAAGCACCCCATTTCACTTGCTCCTCCGGCTGTCTCCGATTGGCGATGACAGCTGGTAAGGCTGTAGCACTCACAGGGGAGAGGGAGCAGATTGCAGGGCAGAGGGTACAGGCAAGCTAAATAGCGACTTTGTCAGGCCTGGGCTGACAGCAGTGGTAGTGACTGTGGGGAAGGCAGGGGTGGATAAGAGCTGTGCATCAGCAGCCACATTTTTGGGCCTGAGACAGTGGCAATGGTGATGGCTTATTTATTTAATCAGATTTTGCTCACATCTATTTATCAGGATAGTCGAGTTACAAATACAACATAAATCAAAAGATGAACATGAACTAATAACATAGTCATAATACAAATACAAAACACAACTAATTCAATCACTGTGAAAATAATGAAGCAAAAAAGTAAATATGAAAAGTAGTAAGAGGAGCCTGGACAACAAGGGGGCTGGAACCGTTCCCTTATGAAGAAAGGCTTAACAGGTTAGGGCTCTTCAGCCTGGAGAAGAAACCATTGAGAGAAGAGATGATAGAGGTCTATAAAATCATGAGTGGAGTGGAAAAGATAAATAGGGAACAGTTATTTACCCTTTCATTCCATTACTACCAGGACTTGAAACTAACAGATGGCAGATTTAAAACAAATTGGAGAATATCTTTTCACTCAATGCACAATTAAGCTGTGGAACTTGTTGCCAGAAGAAGTGGTCACAGCAACAAACGGAGCAGGGTTTAGGAAATGCCCATAAATAGTTATTAACTAGAGGACTAGTGAGCAACAAGAAATTGAATGTACTTTTTGCGAATAGGCCATTTGGAAAGAGAGGATGCAGAGCTTGGCAGAGCTTGGTGTGACCCGGCACTTCTGCTCTTATGATTAAAATAAGAGTCATCTAAAGGCCTCAGTAGTAACGAGAGAAAGCGTCAGTACTGACCTTCTAAAGGCTGGGTAATCAGAAGATATACTGGCATCAGATAGCAATTTATTCCAAAATCAAGGAGCCACGCTTTGGAAAGCACATTTTCTAGTACTGGAGCACTGGGCCAACTTAAGATAAAATTCCTCCAAAAGGCCTCCTTGTGATGAGCGAAAGGACGCGCAGAGCTGCGGAAGTGGAGACGTTTTTGGCCCAGGCCGGTGATGGATGAGGGGAAGCCTGGCCGCAGTCTTTCTGACTGAAGAGAGGGCACTGTTACTTGTAGCCGTCTCTCTGCCGGGCCTTCTCCTTGCATTGAAGGAAAGCTTTGGCACTTGCTGCCCAGAGATTTCGGTTCTCTCTCCAGAGCCAGGGCCGGCAGTCGCCTAGGGCGCCAGCTTCCCGGGGGCGGCACTGCCCCGGTAAAATGAAAAGAGCCGCGCTCAGCCGCCGCCGCCCCCCCGGAGCCGCTGCCGGCAGCCGCCCCAAAAGGCCCATCTGACCTCCCCCGCGGTTCGCGCGCTCCCGGGCTCTCCCGCTGCCGGTGCCGCCGGGCTGTCAGCACCTTCAAGCCCGGCGGCACCGGCAGCGGTGCAAAGCTGTGGCACCCGCGGCTGGGCCTTTTCTTCCTCCCGCCCCCCCCCCCCTTGACCCGGAACAGGAAGTGGTGCGCGGGAAGGAGAAAGAGCGGTGCCGCGTGAAAAAAATAGCGGCGACAGCAACATCGGCCCCCGAGCAATTGAAGCAGCCGGGGATCGGGAAAGGAGTCAGCAGCAGGAGCCTCCCGCGGCCGATGGGAGTCTTCCTTTTTGGTCTGCGGGGGCTGGAGGAAGAGGAGGCTGCAGCTCCCATTTGTGCTGGGGGAGGAAGTGAGTGAGAGAAAGAGAGAGAAGCAGCCAGCGTGTGTGTAAGTGAGAGAATGTGTGTGTGATTGAGAGCCTGTGTGTAAGTGAGAGAATGTGCGTGTGATTGAGAGCCTGTGTGTAAGTGAGAGAATGTGTGTGTGACTGAGAGCCTGTGTGTAAGTGAGAGAATGTGTGTGTGACTGAGAGCCTGTGTGTAAGTGAGAGAATGTGTGTGTGATTGAGAGAATGTGCGTGTGATTGAGAGCCTGTATGTAAGTGAGAGAATGTGTGTGTAAGTGAGAGATTGTGTGTGTGATCGAGAGCCTGTGTGTAAGTGAGAGAATGTGCGTGTGATTGAGAGCCTGTGTGTAAGTGAGAGAATGTGCGTGTCATTGAGAGCCTGTATGTAAGTGAGAGAATGTGTGTGTAAGTGAGAGAATGTGTGTGTGATTGAGAGCCTGTGTGTAAGTGAGAGAATGTGTGTGTGATTGAGAGCCTGTGTGTAAGTGAGAGAATGTGTGTGTGATTGAGAGAATGTGCGTGTGATTGAGAGCCTGTATGTAAGTGAGAGAATGTGTGTGTAAGTGAGAGAATGTGTGTGTGATTGAGAGCCTGTGTGTAAGTGAGAGAATGTGTGTGTGATTGAGAGCCTGTATGTAAGTGAGAGAATGTGTGTGTGATTGAGAGAATGTGCGTGTGATTGAGAGCCTGTATGTAAGTGAGAGAATGTGTGTGTAAGTGAGAGAATGTGCGTGTGATTGAGAGCCTGTGTGTAAGTGAGAGAATGTGTGTGTGATTGAGAGAATGTGTGTGTAAGTGAGAGAATGTGTGTGTAAGTGAGAGCCAGTGTGTAAGTGAGAGAATGTGTGTGTGATTGAGAGCCTGTGTGTAAGTGAGAGAATGTGTGTGTGATTGAGAGCCTGTGTCTAAGTGAGAGAATGTGTGTGAGAGAATGTGTGTGTAAGTGAGAGAATGTGTGTGTGATTGAGAGCCTGTGTGTGAGTGAGAGAATGTGTGTGTGATTGAGAGCCTGTGTGTAAGTGAGAGAATGTGTGTGTGATTGAGAGCCTGTGTGTCAGTGAGAGAATGTGTGTGTGATTGAGAGCCTGTGTGTAAGTGAGAGAATGTGTGTGTGATTGAGAGAATGTGTGTGTAAGTGAGAGAATGTGTGTGTAAGTGAGAGCCAGTGTGTGAGAGAATGTGTGTGTGATTGAGAGCCTGTGTGTAAGTGAGAGAATGTGTGTAAGTGAGAGAATGTGTGTGTAAGTGAGAGAATGTGTGTGTGATTGAGAGCCTGTGTGTCAGTGAGAGAATGTGTGTGTGATTGAGAGCCTGTGTGTAAGTGAGAGAATGTGTGTGTGATTGAGAGCCTGTGTGTAAGTGAGAGAATGTGTGTGTGTGCTTGAGAGCCTGTGTGTAAGTGAGAGAATATGTGTGTGATTGAGAGCCTGTGTGTAAGTGAGAGATTGTGTGTGTGATTGAGAGCCTGTGTGTAAGTGAGAGATTGTGTGTGTGATTGAGAGCCTGTGTGTAAGTGAGAGAATGTATTTGATCGAGAGCATGTGTGTGTGATTGAGAGAAACTGGTCAGAGAGCTGATGTATGTGTATATGTGAGAGACAATGAAAGTGACTGCTCAAGGAGATCACTGATGTGTGAGAGTGTGAGACAGTCAGGGATGTGACTGATGTGTGTGTGTGAAAGAGAGAAAAATCATGGAAGTGAGAACTCTGGGTATGTGAGAAAGCATGGGAGTAAGAAGCCTGGTGTTGTGGGGGTGTATGTGAAAGAAAGCATTGGAGTGAGAAGCCTGATTATGTGAGAGAGAGAGCATGGGAGTGGGAAGCCTGTGTGTGTGTGCATGTATGAGAGAGAAACTGGTTGGTAAGGTGACGTTGTGACTGGTGTGTATGTGAATGTGAGAGAGAGAGAATGTGATTCAGGGAATGAGAAGCCTGTGCACCTGGAGAGCGAGCATGGAAATGAGAGAGAGACTGGTGTATGTGTGTGTGTGTGTGTGTGTGTGTGTGTAACAGAGAGAAAGTGATTATGGGAATGAGAAGTCTGTGCATGTGAAGAGAGTGAGCATGGGAGTGAGAACCTGGGTGTGTGTGAGACACAGCATGGGAGGGAGAAGTCTGTATATGTAAGACAGAACAGGTGACTGGTGTGTGTTTGTGTGTATGTGAGAGAGAGAAAGAAAGTGATTATGGGAATGAGAAGCCTGTGCATGTGAAGAGTGAGCATGGGAGTGAGAAAGCTGGGAGTGTGTGAGATACAGCATGGGAGTGAGAAGCCTGTATATCTGAAAGAGAACATGGGAGTGGGAAGCCTGTGTGTGTGTATGCATGAGAGAGATCAGGTGACTGGTGTGTGTGTTTGTGTATGTGTGTGAGAGAAAGAAAGTGATTATGAGAATGAGAAGCCTGTGCATGTGGAGAGAACAAGCATGAGAGTGAGAGACTGGTGAGTGTGTGTGAGAAAGAGAAAGTGATTATGAGAGTGAGAAGCCCATATATGTAAGTGGAACACAGGAGTGGGAAGCCTGTGTGTGTATGGCATGAGAGAAACTGTTCAGGAAGGTGACTGGTGTGTTTGTCAAAGACTGTTTGGGAGATGATTGGTGTGTGAGAGACAGAAACTGGTCATGGGGGCATGACTGATATGGTGTGTGTGTGTGAGAGACATGGGCCTTAAGGAAGAGGACCATGAGTATAGAGCTTAGCCACTACTGCTGCTTCTGGTGTGTACTACAGCCTGCATGGAAGAGGAGTAAGAGAGCTGCTGGAGGGGGTAAGTAAAGATGGCTTTTTAAGTTTATTTTTCTTGATTGACTGCCATTTTAATTATTTAATATTATGTGATGTGTCTGCTTTTTTTGTTTGAGCAACAAGTATAGCTTTGGTTTATGTTTATTTTATTTATTTTTATTTATTTATTTATAAAAGTTTCTATACCGTCGATAAGACAAATCATCTCAATGGTTTACATGGCATAAAAATGTCAAATAAGTGTTCTGTTATAAATACAGACTTTGTTATTTTCATTAATGCACAATGTAAGTTAATTGTGTGTGGAGGCGGGGGCGGCATAGCTGACGTTTCGCTTAGGGCGCCTAATACCCTTGCACCGGCCCTGTCCAGAGCCCAGGTAATTGCAATACAATCAGAGAATCCAGGTGAAATTCAGAGAGCTACAAGCTATGAGCCTAACTTTGAAACTATCCACAGTACAGCATTTGTGCACTTTAAGTGGCCGCAAGGAGATTTATCCTAGTATTATAAAATACCATGGAATTCTGCTCTGAAAGTAGACACAAATATTTCCAGTGCAAGAAAATGCTTAATTTCTCTATTTTATAAATATGCATGTGTATATTTCAGGCACAAAAAAACATGTGCACGTAATAATCTTGATTTATATGTGGAGGCAAATATTTTATAATGCTTGCGTGTATACCGTTTTGAAAATACTTGTGTGCATACTTGAAATTACCAATTCACCAATACATCTCCCAGTTCACCCAGTCTGTCTCCAGTTCACTTAGACCCTAAAGCACTTCACCTTGAACCCCCACCAATTCCCTCAGACCTCCACCCAAAGTTGTAGATAACAGACACGTCCAATTTAACTTGCGCCAGTCAATTACCAGGTTTAAAATAAGTTTGGTAATGCATACACGTATATCGCTTACGAAATAGCAAATACCATGCATGCTTCTGAATGCTGCCCCAGAACACTCCTAGCCTGTCCATTTTTTCTGCCGGTAAACTGTATACACAAAATGGAAAACGTGTGTACTCTTGACATTTACAAAATATCATACCTACGAGTGCATGCTAATTACACGTGTATGCTATTGTAACACTTGAAACCCCTTCGAAAATGTACTCCTATGGTTATAATGAGGCTTAAGTGAGAGCTAGTCTTCCATGCCGTCTCAGTGATGTTTTCTTTAAAAAGGGAGAACTTCCTCTTTCTTAATGGCATTATGAAGGGCTGCAGCTCTGACGCCATGGTCCCCTTTTCTCATCCTATCCTGCTTCTAGTTGCCAAACTTCCACTGACAACACTTTATACTCGGAAATAAGGCCCTATTGCTTTTGCCAGCTGTCTCCTATTATCAGATGCATGATGGCACAAGAAATCCATGTATCTTCACAAATGCACAGATTAATATCAATATATATCTTTTCACTACCATGAAACACGGGTAAAAGAGAGCCTGTATGAGAGAGCTCACTTACTCAGTGTCACTGGGACTACTATTTCACTTATATGGGCTTAGTACCTCCCCATTCCCAGGAAGCCATCTACCAAGACCGCAAGTCAGAAAATGCAGGTTTGCTGTGACTTTCAAATGCTCCCGACAGATGTTATGGCTGGGTAAAAATGTCATGGACCCTATTCCAATGCCTCAGCTTGTTGTTCCTGGAAAAACATGAATTAAGTTGAGTGTGTCAGTAACGAAAGAATGATGGCAGAGGGGAAGTGGAACTAGGAAATGAGAAAATATAAAAGCATGATAGGGAGTCTAATCATGGCTCTTTTTATACTCCTAGGGAATTTTACTGTGGTTGGGGGTGTTTACTAGTATTATGTACTGACTATAAATATATATATATATATATATATATATATAAATAATAATATTAGCCTACTTTATATATATATTTTTATAGTCAGCCCACCAAGTGAAAGGATTTGACCCTTGTGGCCAGATAACATTGATACCCCTGGTCTAGAACAAGCGGTCTCAGTATCAGATTCTGAAAGGGTATACTCAGGAGCGACATCAGAAAATTTGTATTCACAGAATGAGTGGTGTACACATGAAACACTCACCTGGTGGAAGTAGATGAGGCAAAATTAAGAATTAAGGAAAGTCTGACATAAGCATATAGGATCCTTACTGGAGAAGTGAGGGCAAAATCAAAGTATCATAGTAATGACGGCAGAAAAGAACCAAACAGTCCATCCAGTTTGCCCAGCAAACTTCTTAAAATAATATCGGCCATGCCTTCAGGTTACCCCCATGTTTCTCTTAAGGGTAGCAACTGGTGCTCTGTGACGTTATCCTCAAGCCATGTGATAACCCATAAAAAAAATTACTGTTAGCAATATTTTTACTGGGTGATGAGCCTTCTTGAAAATTCAAACAGAGCTGCTTGATGTGCTTTGCTTATGGACTTGGTCGTAGAAGAGGTCCTGTGCCTTTTGCGAATCAGTATCGCAGACCAGAAAAGTCAGGTCCTGTATTGGTTGGTTGTCTGAATCCAATCCCTCTTCCCACCCCCCTCACTGTCAAAGCAGAGAGGGATGTTGCAATTACATATCAGGTCCCCCAAACTGTAAAAGTTGGGGCCCTCATTGATTGTTATCTAAATCCAATTCCTCTTTTCCCCCTACCATTGAAGCTGAGAGCAATGTTGCAGTTGCATCAAAAGCATCAAGGCTTATTGGTTAATGGTAGTGACCTCTGCACCAGCAAGTTACTCCCATACACCCTTTTCTTCATTTCCATCCTCTAGACTTTAGGGCTTCACAGTGTTTATCCCATGCCCTTTGAATTCTTTGACTGTTTCATCTTCACCACTTCCTCCGGAAGGGCGTTCCAGGCATCAACCACATTCTCCATGAAGAAATATTTCCTAACATTGGTTCTGAGTCGTCCCCCCTGGAGTTTCATTTCATGACCCCTAGTTCTATTGTTTCATTTCCAATGCAAAAGGTTCAAAGTTAATGCAGCATTAAAACCTTTCAGGTATCTGAAGGTCTGTATCATATCTCCCCTGCACCTCCTTTCTTCCAGGGTATACATAGTCAGATCCTTCAGCCTCTTCTCATAAGTCTTTTGATACAGACCCCAGACCATTTTGGTTGCCCTTCTCTAGACCATCTCCATCCTATCTCTATCCTTTTTGAGATATGGGCTCCATAACTGAACACAGTAGTCCAGGTGAGGCCTCACCAAGGACCTGTACATCACCACCTCCTTTTTCTTACCAGTTATTTCTCTCTCTATGCAGTCCAGCATTCTTCTGGCTTTAACAATCTCCTTGTCACATTGCTTCAGGAAAGAAACTAGCAGGTCGATACTGTAACGTGCGGTTGAAGATTTCCCGTCTGTAACGTGCTGGGAGCGCACAATTCGGATGCGTAAGGCGATCCAGCGATACAGTCTCCAGTTTCACGCGTCCTTAACGCTTCTTAAAACAGACGCATAACCCTTTCCGCACGCAGCATGTATATGATATGTAAATGAACGAATTAGCTGTATAATGAAGGAATTAGCTATTCCCCTCCGATACTGTGACGCGCGCTCCGATTATCTCCTTTGTAACCCACTATTTTGCCGCGTTCTTAACCTGTTAGTTTACCGCCTACCCTCTACTTGGTGTTAAGTGTGGTGTTAGTGTGGTGTTCGAAAATTAAAAAGGGAATAAAGTGTAAAAAATGGGGGCGATTTCGGCGCTCAAGGCCCCGTCCGGTCTCCGGTGCAGCCCCAGTCCTGTCCCCTCCTCCCGAAGCAAAAAAAAAAAAACCCGAAAAAAGTAGCAAGGCTCGGGCCTGCTACGGTAATCCCTTCTCCCTTCTCCTCTCCTTCCGATTTCGGCGCTCAAGGCGGCCGGGTGGGCGTGCATTCATCCAGGCAGAGGGAGAAGATATCTCCCTTCTTGTCTGTCCACATAAGAAGTCAATTCTCAGCCCCATGTGCTCACCACTCACTCTTTTATGTACCAGCATGCACCTGTCTCCACGGTCAGGCCATCCCAAGAAACAGGGATGCAAAAACAATTTTTATAATGGGGTGCTGAAAACCCCTTTAGATCACTGTACTTGAAACCAGAGGATGCTGCTATATTCCCATCCAGCACCCTTAGATTCGATTCATATGCCAAGGAGCAGATTAATGTATATGTAAATAGTTTAAAAGTCTTATAAGAGTCCTTGACAAGAGGAAAGACATGGACAGCTGGGCAAACAGAATAGGCTGGTGAGTAGCAAGCCTATCCTTAGATTCTTTTTTCAGGGTTGCCCTGTCATCTAGTGGCTGTGTATATTTGGTACACCACAATCGTAATGATTCAACTGAACCTAAAAGCTGACAATGATACCAACTTCATATCTGGATTGCAGATTCTGAAGATTATGATACCTAAATAAATTAATAAAGAATTTTATTAGGATACTCTTGATGCCTATTAAAATCATTGGGTCCATTTTTAGATGCTGTCCGACTAGTAAAGTTATCCAGATAAAATTATCTGCTTAACTTTGTTAGAATATTCAGCAGTATACTCAAGCCACTGAATATGCCTCGCTATTTTAGGGCTAGAATTATCAAATGCTATAAATACAGCAGAAATAAAGCCCGCGATAAAAAAGAGGGCGTGATTATTCTAATTTCCCTGGTCCTGCATTGCATAAGTAATTTCCGCAAGCTGTGATAAATTTATTGCACCAGCACTAATTTTCGCATCGCATGCTGATTAATCCACCACAGGCGTGTTACCGACCAAAAAGGTTTTTATTGCACATGTAGAGCGATAAAGAGAGAGAGAGAAAGAGAGAACCTCTGTAGAGACTAGGGATGTGCATTCGTTTGCAACAAAATGTTTCTTATGGTATTTTATTTTATTGTTTAAATTAATTTAATTGTTATCTTGTTACAATGTAAAAATAGGGCAGTTCTCGCCCTATTCAACCTGTTATCTGGAAACCGATGTGATATCTCGATCGAATGTCGGTATACAAAAGAAATAAATAATAATAATAATAATAAAATAGGAAACAGAGACAATATTTCCTATTTTGTTGCGTTTTGGGGGGCTGCCGAAACAATAGGAAAACCCACAAAATTTTGTTTGGTTTTCTTAACATTTTTTGAGGGGGGGGAGAAAGGGCACATTAAAAAAAACAAACCCAAACCCACCCCAACCCTTCAAATTTAATGAATTGCAAACCCCCCACCTTTTTGACCTCCCAAGATTTGCCCGACCCCCCCCCCCCAAGACTTGTCGAAACTCCCTGGTGGTCCAGCGGGGTCCCAGGAGCAATCTCCCCCTCTTGGGCAGTCAGCTGCCACTAATAAAAATGGCGCCGGTGGCTCTTTGCCCTTACCATGTGACAGGGGCTACCAGTACCATTGGTCAGCCCCTGTCACATGGTAGGAGCAATGGATGGCCCACGCCATTTTTTAAGCTAGCTGGATAACTTTATAGCCAGATAGCATGTAATCCAGCTAGCTCGGAGCCAAGTCAGTAAGGTGGAATCTTCAAATCCCATCATTTGTCCAGCTAAGTCTGAATTTAGCCAGCATTATTTCATACTTGTTGCTATTTAAAAATAAAAATGAGGAAAAATGTTGAGCATGCTCATGATCAATGCACAAAAATATAAATGAGTTTTACCTTCCCTAAAGATAAAATTAATTTTTAAAGTTTTTAAGTTACTGCTTTTCTACTTTTCCCAAAGTTATTTTGAGTTTTGAGCACAGCTTTTTTTCTACATGTGTGCAGTTAATTGGCATCGTCATGTGATATTTAATTCTATATTTTTTATTGCTTTGAAGATCTGCAGTGTGGGAACAAGGTTGCACCAGGTGAGGTCCTTGACTTCCACTCATTAGAGCCATTTCATTTGCTAACTCGCAATCCCAGATGATCTTTAAGGGAGCACTGAGAAGAGAGGCTCACCTTGCTGGTGACTGAAAAGAATCAGCAAGTACTGCTTGGGGAAATTTTAGAACTTAAAAGTTTTGAGGAGAAATAAACTATTGGAGTATATTCTTTAGAAGTTTGTGTGACTGTATTAAATAGCCTGTCAGAAGGCAGGCAAAATACCAGGAGTTTTGTGTGCTTGTATTTAATAGCTAATCAAAGGGCAGGCAAAAACCAGGAGTTTGTCTGTCTTTCCCTCCCACCCACCTGTAACTCATCCTTTAATTTATAGGCAGATGAGACTTTCACACTAAAAAAAAAAAAATTAATCAGCCTTTTAACTTAAATTCAGAAATTCCCCTAGCCTTATAAAGAATTTAATCGTTCCTTTGTAGGTCACTCCCAGATAAATAATGAATACACTAATACATTTAAAGGATCCTAATTGTACACATTCCTACTCCCATAGCAACATAAATTTAACAAGGAACTGAACAAATTTAATACGAAGGCAGCAGTCTAGCAACAAGGGGGTGGCCTCCCAGTCTTTTGCATTGAGCGTCACATGTATGATTTTTTACCCGCCGTGAGAAGTTATATGTGTGCACCTGGTGCAAAGAGCTCGAATCTCTCAGAGAACGAATCCGATCTCTGGAGGCTAGAATGGCAGACCTGGAGGAGCTGAGGCAGACAGCCCTTCGCTGCCTTGGAGGAGGAAGGTCTCATGATTGGAGAGCATCAACCTGGTGCAGCAGGAAATTATCCTGTATCAAGGACCTGCTCTCCAGATGGTGCATTGTCCTCCCGCACCAAGGATGTCTCCCAGGGCTACTGCCCAGGAGATAAGAGTTAGATCAACAGTCATAGTGATTTGAATATTAAGGTAGTTGGTGGGCATGAGGATCACCTGGTAACATGCTTACCTGGTGCAAAGGTGGCAGACCACATGCATCACCTAGATAGGATTTTAGACAGTGCTGGGGAGGAGCCGGCTGTCGGGGTACACGTGGGCACCAACGACATAGGAAAATGTGAGAGGGGGGTTCTGGAAGCCAAATTTAGGCTCTTAGGTAGAAAGATGAAATCCAAAACCTCCAGTGTAGCATTCTCTGAAATGCTCCCTGTTCCACACGCAGGTCCCCAGAGACAGGCAGAGCTCTGGAATCTCAACACATGGATGAAATGATGGTGCAAGGAAGATAGATTCAGTTTTCTAAGGAACTAGGAAACCTTTTGGGAAAGGGGGAGTCTTTTCTGAAAAGATGGTCTCCACCTTAACCAGGGTGGAACCAGGCTGCTTATGTTAACCTTTAAAAAGGAGATAGATCAGATTTTAAACTAAATAAAAGGGGAAAGCTGACAGTTGCTCAGCAGCACATAGTGCAGAGGGAGGTATCCCTGAAGGATACTAATGAAGCATTAGAGTAGGGCATCCTAACAGAGAGGTTCCAAAAATAAGAAAAGTAATCCAAGTGCCTATAATTAAAGACTTATCTGAGCTAAAAGATTCCAATTTATCCCTATCAACTGCAAAGCAGAATGTTAATACAAACAAAAAAGCACACTTTGAAATGTTTGTATGTTAATACCAGAAGTCTAAGAAGTAAGATGGGAGAGTTAGAGTATATAGCAGTGAATGTTGACATAGACTTAATTGGCATCTCAGAGATATGGTGGAAGGAGGATAACCAATGGGACAGTGCTATACCAGGGTACAAATTATATCACAATGACAGAGAGGAGCAACATGGTGGCAGGGTGGTGCTTTATGTCCGGGATGGCATAGAGTCCAACAGGATCCTGCAAGAGTCTAAATTCACAACTGAATCTTTATGGGTAGAAATCCCTTGTACGTTGGGGAACAGTAGAGTAATAGGAGTATTCTACCATCCATCTGGCCAAAATTATGAGACAGACCATGAAATGCTAAGAGAAATTAGGGAAACTAACCAAATTGGTAGTGCAGTAATAATGGGAGATTTCACTTACCCCAATATTGACTGGGTAAATGTATCATCGGGACATGCTAGAGAGATAAAGTTCCTGGATGGAATAAATGACAGTTTTATGGAGCAATTGGTTCAGGAATCGATGAGAGAAGGAGCAATTTTAGATCAAATGCTTAATGGAGCACAGGATTTAGTGAGAGAGGTAACAGTGGTGGGGCCGCTTGGCAATAATGATCATAATATGATCAAATTTGAATTAATGACTGGAAGGGGGACAGTAAGTAAATCCACAGCTCTACCATTAAACATTCAAAAGGGAAACTTTGATAAAATTAGAAAAATAGTTCAAAAAAACCTGAAAGGTGCAGCTACAAAGGTTAAGAGTGTACAACAGATGTGGACATTGTTAAACAATCACTACTAAAATCACAGACCTTAAATTGCTAGCACTTTAGGGATGGACCGTTGGTAAATACTGACCCACTGACACTATTGGTACTCTTTGCGATCATTGTTAAAAAATACCATCTCAGAAGCGCAGTCCAGATATCTCCAGATATCTCCATGCATTAAGAAAGGTGAAAGGAAGGTCAAAAGATTGCCAGCATAGCTAAAAAATGAGGTGAAAGAGGGTGTTTTAGCCAAAAGATCTTCATTCAAAAATTGGAAGAAGGATCCATCAGAAGCAAAAAGGATAAAGCATAAGCATTGGCAAGTTAAATGTAAGACATTGATAAGACAGGCTAAGAGAGAATTTGAAAAGAAGTTGGCCATTGAGGCAAAAACTCATAATAAACACATTTCAAAATATATCTGAAGCAAAAGACTGTGAGGGAGTTGGTTGGACCATTAGATGATTGAGGGGTTAAAGGGGCACTTAGGGAAGAAGGCCATTGCAAAAAAATATCCCTCTACTGCTATTTTGTGAAGTAACATAAGCTCTGCAAAGAAAGAGACATCTAGAACACTGCACTGACTCTCAGGATTCAAATAACAGCAACCTTATGAAAAAGCAGCAATGCAAATACTACACCAGGCCCTAGAACATTAATACATCACCTACTGGAATAACAGAACAAGCTGGACTACTACAGACAGGGGTGGCTCAAGGCAATCTGCTGCCTGATGTGAGGGATGAGATGGCTAAGCCACTGTGCCTACCAAATTTCTCATAAGCAGTTCTATGGATATTTGCAAATTCGGCATTCTATAACTAGTTTTAAACTTATTCCAGAGGAGATGAGAAAGATGTTAAAGTTTGCGGATGACTTGGAACATATTGCTAGGGGGCAGAATTCCATCTCTCAATGGTATATATTTTGTAAAGATAATTTGGGTCATGATGGCTTTAAAAAATTGGTGGAATACTGGTCTAAAGAATCTAATAATCCTTATAGTGGAATATGTTATGAACTGCGCTGCCCGCGGGTTCCCCCGTGAGCAGATTCACTTACCACACTGTCCTTCTTCACCCGACGCGGCTGGACGCCGCCGTCAGGCCTCCCCAATGCGGCTGGAGCCGCGGTCTTGCCTGCCCCACGCGGCCCGGAGGCCGCCCCAGATCGTCCTCTTCTCCACGGTCGGAGCCGCGGCCTTCCTGCCTCTCACCGCGGGGCCGGGATTGCCCCCGACACCACTGTCATCTTCGCGGTGCAAAGGCCGCATCCCCGGGCCGGAGTGGTGGCTGGAGCTGCCCCCGGGGTCTCCTGCAGCGGCTGGAGCCGCTGCCGACATCAGGGCCTGCGTCCAGGCCAGCCCTGCTCTCTCTACGTTGTGCGTCGGTGCAGGCCGCTGTCTACGGTCCTGCACAGCTTCCTGCTTGCTTCTTAGGCGCCAGCACACGCCTCTTCACTGGATTTAAAGGGCCAGGCACAGGAAGTGTGCTGGCCCCACCTAGGGAGTGGACTTCCTGCTTCAGCCCTATAAAGGGCTGCTCGGTCAGTCTGTTGTTGCCTTGCATCGGAGTGTCATCCCTCTGGAGGCTCCTGCCTGCCAGAGCCTTGTAAGGTCTTATGTTCTTCATGGAGCTCCTCGTCTCATCTGCCTTCGTACCACGTCTTCGTGTCTTGGTGTCTTGCCTGAGGTCCCGGTCCATGTCCTGATGTCTCGTCATGATCTTCCACGTCCTGATGTGCCTGCCTGTCCGGATGTTCTTCCCTGCGTCTTGGTCTGGTGCTCCTGAGCCTTCTGTTCCTGTAGAGCTGTGGTTCTCGGATGATGTGTGCCCGAGAATGGAGTGGCCTGCAGGTGGGATTGTCCCTGTGCTCCTGAGCCTCTGTTCCCGCCAGCCATAGATGGAGCTTCGGGTGACATTGATTCCATCATTGGAGTTCCTCCTTGCCTGGGTCTTCCCTGCACTTGTCCTGCTCTCCTCGTGGTCCGCGACTCAGTCCCGCGGGTGGGCTGAGTAGGGCGCCCTGAGAGACAGTGCCAGTGTCCTCCTGCCTTACGTCTTGTCTTGTTTGGATCAAGTTCCTCGTCATGCTTGTGATGCCGTCGCATCAACTCAGTCTTGTCCGAGATGCCGTCGCCTCAATCATAGTCCTGTCTATGTGTCAAGGCCTCCGTCTGCCCTCATCCTCAGGCCAGCCTGCTGCTCTTTGCTGATTCAAGCGGCAGGTCCGAAAGGGCTCGGAACAGTCGGACCGGTCCCCTACCAACATCTCCTGTTGTTGGCTCTGGGAGCTTGCAGGACCGTCAGAGGGTCAGCCCGTCAGCCATGCTGAACCACGTCAACCCTCGGGTCGGTCCTGGACGCGTCTGTGGCCGGGCTGAGGCCCAAGGGCACACTAAAACACCTGAGTGTAACAGAATATTTCAAGATATACACAGATTTCCAGTAGCAGTACACTACTGGGAATTGCAATTTAAAATTAATTATCACTGCCAAGTAGATAGACAAAGACTGTAAAATGAAGCTGATTCTGATATATGTCATAAGTGCAAAGAAGTAACGGGAAAATATATGCACCTACTTTTATATTGCTCTTCTGTTAAAATATTTTGGACAGAAATACTAACATGGATATCTGACTGCCACAAATGTCAATTTGCCTTTTCAAAGTGATATACTTATTATGGGAGATATTAGATGCTTGATGACAATTGCTAAAGATGTTTCAATGGGATATCTACTGTTTATTCCTATGGCATTGCTGGAGGCACGTAAATGTATTCTTAGAGAATGGATGAGAGATTTTCAACCTACTTTTAGTATTTGGAAAGAAATTATGATCTTTTTAATGCAATTGGAAAGATTTGATGTACAATTTTTCGAGAAGAAATTCCACAGTGACTATAAACAAGCATGGTTACACTTGAAGAGTCTTCTGAATATTAATAATCATAGTATTCTAACTCAGGATATTCAATAGATTGGAGAGTAGTGAACAGTATAAACAGTTTCTTTCAGAGTGAAAGTTTATAAAGAATGAGGAAACAGTATGTATGAGTATGAATGGGGGATGTATGAGGATGGGATGGGGTAGGGGTGATACATTCACTTGTATATTGGGGGTTCAGAAGGGGGAAATGAAAACATTTGGATTGGTAAACAGTTATATATTCTTGTATTGTGTACAGTTGTATAGGTTTGAATTATTGGACAGTTTGTGATAAATATACTGACTTTATTGTACTCTACCAATTCAAAATAAACAAATTATGAAAAAAAACAAACCAAGAAACAGAGTAGGATTAAATGGTCAGTTTTCACAGTGGAAAAAGGTAAACAGTGGAGTGCCTCAGGGATCTGTACTTGGACTGTTACTTTTTAATATATTTATAAATGATCTGGAAAGGAATACGATGAGAGAGTAATCAAATTTGTGGATGACACAAAATTATGCAGAGTAGTTAAATCTCAAGCGGATTGTGATGAATTGCAGGAGGACCTTGCAAGACTGGAAGATTGGGCATCCAAATAGCAGATGAAATTTAATGTGGACAAGTGCAAAGTGATGCATGTAGGGAAAAATAACCCTTGCCGTAGTTTCACAATGTTAGGTCTATCTTAGGAGTTACCACCCAAGAAAGAGATCTAGGTATCATAGTGGATAATACATTGAAATCGTCGGTTCAGTGTGCTGCGGCAGTCAAAAAAGCAAACAGAATGTTAGGAATTATTAGGAAGGAAATAGCAATAAAATGGTGGATGTCATAATGCCTCTGTATCGCTCCATGGTGAGACCACATCTTGAATACTGTGTACAATTCTTGCCTTAATCTCAAAAAAGATATAGCTGCACTGGAGAAAGTGCAGAGAAGGGCAACCAAAATGATAAGAGGCATGGAACGGCTGCCCTATGAGGAAAGGCTGAAGAAGTTAGGGCTGTTCAGTTTGGAGAAGAGATGACTGAGAGGGGATATGATAGAAGTTTACAGAATCATGGAAGGACTTGAACAAGTTAATGTAAATCGGCTATTTACTCTCTCAGAAAATAAAAGTTAGCAAGTAGCTCATTTAAAACAAATCAAAGAAAATTATTTTTCACTCAGCACATAGTTAAGCTCTGGAATTCATTGCCAGATGATGTGGTTATGGCAGTTAGTGTAACTGGGTTTAAAAAAGGTTTGGATAAGTTCCTAGAGGAAAAATCCATAAACTTTTATTAATTAATAAGCAATTATAGCTTGAAATCTATTTAATGTTTGGGTTCTTGCTAGGTACTTGTGACTTGGATTGGCCACTGTTGGAAACAGGATACTGGGCTTGATGGACCCTTGGTCTGACCCAGTATGGCATATCTTATGTCTTATGTACTAATTAGAAAACAATGCAAACATAAGATGGCAAACATGACTTTTGTATTATACAAAAACCAACAGATATAAAGAGAGACCGATCGGTTACAGGCACTCTTATCAACAGCCTCCCCCAGACCTTCAATGTCAGATGAAAGCAGCATGGAATCCCAAAGATCCCTCCAAGGTAAACCTCTACATGCTGCCTGAACACATCAAGGACAACAGAGTAAAATTAGTTCAAAAAGTAGAGAAGGTAGAGAAAAAAACTAGAAACCTTCCTGAAACAACGCAAAGAAGCAGAATCTAGAACAAGGGGGTCTATGTACTAACCTATGTTCAACACCAGCATAGTAATGAAAGTTTACATGCCAGCATTACATTAGGCTTTAATACCCTGCATCAACCCTTTGTCTTTACTACTGAGTAATTTGAATGATAAAGAGTAATTTTATTCCCTGGGATAGAGAATGCTTGTTTTAGTTCAGCAAATAAGGTGTAGTGTTTGGGTTGTGCCAGTAGGTGGTAGTGCAGAGCTCTTATAAGAAAAACGTGTTTTAAATCTCCCCTTCTACACAGGAGTCAAAAAGCTAAGTTCCCTAGTTTAGGGGCATATATAATAAGGCACATTAATGTTAGCGCAGGTTTACACCTGTTGTAGCGCCCATTTCTCTGCAGTAAATTAACTCTGGTATGTAACAAGGGTTTTAACTCCTAAAAAATGCTTGCTAAAACAGGAGTGAAAAACAGCACTAAGATTCATGTGGGTGCATGTAAAAGAAGACATTAGCTGTTCCCCAGCAAAGCATGGAAGTATGTTAAAGGGCACACAACTTAAAGAACATTTTCTTAATGCTAGAAATTGAACTACCGGGTCAGAGCAGGAGTAAAACTTAACTCACAGTTCTGGCCATGTAATACTATTGCTGTGCCTAGCTGCTTCTACCACACTGGGCACAGCAGGAGAATAACTTTGATCACCAGAAATGTGAGTTTACTGCAGCTTGGACCCAGGAGTTTAATTTTCAGTAGTGTAAACTCTGGGCAGGCACCTATGGCTGAACAATACACTGGCGCTGTGCATTCTAACTTAGGGGTACTGTTTAAATGTACGTGCCCACCCTGAATTTTTATACGTTGTTCATCTAGCTGTAAGTGCCCACTCCAGAGAGCAAATTCTTCATTCAAGACTATTTTGGCAAAGAATGGAAAGTAAAATCAAAGCATAAGCTTTCTGGGATGGATGTCTACAGCTACCTTAGCAAAGCATAAAC
Source organism: Rhinatrema bivittatum (assembly GCF_901001135.1). NCBI lineage: Eukaryota > Metazoa > Chordata > Amphibia > Gymnophiona > Rhinatrematidae > Rhinatrema > Rhinatrema bivittatum. The sequence goes on along the minus strand of NC_042623.1, from coordinate 267,959,284 downwards.
TCTCTGGGAGGGCACCTACAGCTGAATACGATGCCAAGGTTGGACGCACAGCACCAAAGTGTATACTGTTCAGCTGAAGGTGCCTTCCCCAGAGAGCTTATGCTTGGATTTTTCTTGCTATGCCTTGCCAAAGTGGCATTGCATGTGAGACTGGTGCTGTGCATCCCAACTTGTGGGCACATTCTCTCATTCCAGGCCATTTTGACAAGTAAAAGAATACGCTCTCTGGGGAAGGCAGCTACAGTTAGATGAACAAAGCATAGGCTGTCTGGGTGGGCACTAACAGCTGAACAGCACACACTTTAGCACTGTGTGCATACTTATTATCTTCTGGCAAGCTACCTTGCCGTTTAAAAATGGACTAATTACAACCACTATTTAAAAATTCCTTGCGAGACGCTAAGGAATTCTCTGGACAAGGTGAAAGCAAAGGATAAACTCTTTAGAACAGGAAACTACAGCTATTAGGGAGGCACAGCACCAAAGTGTGTACTGTTTGGCTGTAGGTGCCCGCCCTAGAGAGCTTACCCTTTGCTGCATCCCTGTGGGATGCAGAAAGCTAATGGGATGCACGTGTTAAGTAAAACCCACGCTAAAATTTAACTCCAGTTTTAGTATGGGTTTTATTTATTACATCGGCCCTGTAGTATGGAAAGCAAATAGTGGAGAGCTAGGGGAAAATACCATCTCCTTAGCATTATCACTGTGCCAGAAGAATTGGGAGGAAGTTTGTGACGTTGTATAAACTTTTTATTTGTCTGCTGCAAAAGCAGGAATCTACAGTGTGACCATGTGAGTACAGAACTGTTCAGCCTAAAATACTGTAGTTTTTAAGATATAGCACTCCATTACTAATGGATAAGTTACATTTGTAAAATTAGCTCTGTAATTAAAACTGAGAAGGAAAGACATGGACATGATTAATCACATTTAACAACGAACATTGATAACAAACTATGTTACCGAACCTTATGGCACCTATGTAAACGGACAAATTGTAGCATCATTACTTTTATGTGCCTTAATGTAAATCGTTGTGACGGTCCCCACCAAACGACGGTATAGAAAAGACTTAAAATAAATAAATTAATAAATAATGCAGGTGTATAAAATGGGTGAAAGCATTAGCAATCCCCAGAACTGGAGGTCATCAGACAGCAGCTCCCATCTGAAACTCTGATTTGAGCTGAGCCTTATCTTCTCCATCTCCGGGGGGTGAGTGCTCTGTAAACCGACAGATGTAAGGAAGTTTATGCTTCATCCATAACAGGAAAGGGAGAAAAAGGAAAGAAATTAATTGATTGCACTGCATATTTCTTTATTCAACTTCCATATAAATTGTTTGGATTCAAATGAAGGAGCTGTTTCCATGGAAGAAACTGTAAATAGACTGTAAATATTTTCTGTTGCTATATTTTCCAAATAAAGAGATTTTGTTTTGGGAACCACATTTTCTGTGTCCCTTGTGATGAATTTTACATTTCTACAGAGCTGAAGAGGTTTCTAATCCTCAGAGGGCCTTAAAGATTTAATTCCCCCCCCCCAGTAGAAAATAACCCGCATTATTAAATTACTTTTTTCTATGACCTGTTTAGCCAAGTGGTTTCAGTCGAATGTATGACAGTAATGGTATGCGGAGTTTGGCAGCATTGCCATGGCTGAAACCATGGTAAAGCTGCCATGGCCGGCTTTTTGGATGTCCCCGCTCTAACTGACCCAAAGTGAAAGGCTTGATTAGCATAGAGAAATCTCCCCTTGCACCCAGCACCACCACCACCACAGGCCCCCACTCTCCACCCCGGCACAAAAGAGGTCTTTCTCAGCCACCCTGGAATAAAGAAGGGTCTTCCCAACCCCTCTTTCCCTTCTCCCCACCCCTTTACCAGATCTAAGAAGGGTCTTCCAGGCCTACACACCCCCACCCATCTCCACATGTGGAGGGAGTCAGTTTCCCTCCTGCCAGCCATAGCCCCAAATCCAAAATGGTGCTGCTGGCACTTCTGATCCGCATGTGCATTGGCAACTCCCGGATTCTGTCTGCAGCGGGAACAGGGGAGCTGAGTGGTAGTGCCAGGCCTTTAGCTGACATAAAAAGGCATCTTTTGGGTGAAGGCATTCACTGCACTGTTGTATGCAAACTGTGCATAGAGTAGTAGCCCGTTTTAATTGTTTAGATGGTAGTTTTGGAAACAGCACTAATACGATGTCAGTGTGGATTCACTCTGACCATCTGCTTGAATAGTGCACGGAACTGTCCTGTCCAATAATTGACAGATCTTAAAAGAGGGGCTATGAACTGGGTCCTTTAGTCACAGGTCATTTAGTCCAATAATAATTTGTGCAATCGGAATATGTAAGTAAAGAGGACTCACTCCATGATCTTGGGTATGGGTAGTTGCAGACAGATTATAAAATGATACAAAGTCCAACATCAGCAGGGACAGTGAAGTTAAAGTGATACAAATGAAAAGGGTCCCAATAATAGACTCAATATTCACCCTTTTTGTTTGAAACCTATCACAGCTCCTGCAACACAAGTGTATGCAGCAATGTCTCTGGGGACTGCTCCAAGCAGCCAATACCTCCTTCTGACCTTGGGTAGCAATTAGCCTAAAATATATCACAGAGCTGCCTCAATCGGATAACAATGCAACTACCTTGGTAAAGGCAGCCCAGATTACAAAGATGTCCCATTTTATAGTCTCAAAGGAGAAAGACCCCACCGATAAAATCTCTTAATTTAGGCTAACTGCTCCCCAAGGTCAGAAGGAGGTGTTAGCTGGCTGGATGAGTCCCAGGGGTTTTACTCTTAGGATCTTGCTGCATACACTCGTGTTGCAAGAGCTGAGGTATGTATAGTCGATCATTTTGGAACACCACCAGTAGTATATCAATATCAAAGAGCCTTGAAGCACCTACAGTGTCCTGCCAGAAGGGAATCATGGCGAACCTGAAGGCCCTCCATCCAGGCAAACCTAGGAGAGCCATAAAGATGCTTCTGCAGGTAAAGGAGGTAATTATGGGTTACAGGATAATTCAGAAAATAGGAGGATTTGCAGTCACCTAGGTATGTCTATACCAGCAGTTTCGCAGTTGAGAGGTATTGATAAGTGTTATAAGGTCTAGGAGAAGATGGCCTAAATGACATTTTTCGAATGCATGATGCCATGAGTGTAGAAGGAGCAGAGGCCATCCACTAGTTGTTCCTCTTTCTTTGTCGCAATTTTCTTATGAGATTTGCTTTTAAATTTTGTTTTCCATGATGTGGAAAATGAACCAAGTAAAGAATAGAGCCCAGCATCGTTGTCACGGGTTGAGGGCCTTGGCAGAATGGAGATATGCCAGGCTTTAATGCTCCATGAATACCTGCACTGGATGTGTGACTCATTCCAGGTGCTGTTTTTGATAACCAGGAATTCTTGATCCAAAATGGCATAATAGTGTACAGTAGGGGTAGTTTCCTTAAAAAAAAAATAGACCAAGGATTTAAGATTCTACCCAGGTCCCTGCTGCTGAAACAACATAGTATCCAAGCCCACCTCTATCTCAATTATAAAAGGCCAAGCAGGGCCGGCTTGTGCAAGAAGGGTGCTTATATAAAGGCTATCTAATTTTTCAAATGCTCTTGGTGCCTCGGCAGTCCATATGAAGGCAGCAGGATTTTGGAGGGTAGCTGTTACGAGCAACAATGTGCCAGAAGTCCTGTACAAATCACTGGTAGATGCTGGTGAATTCAATGTACAATTGGATGCCATAGATATATTTTAGTACTTCCCACTTATGAATGGCCTGTAACTTATTGGAGTTCACTGGCACTCCTTTTATCAACAGGATATATTCCAAGAATTCCACAGACACCTCAAATAACAGCCTTGGGATATAGCCCATGTTTGCACAGTCACTGCAGAATAGCCATGGATGGTGAGATTTTCATGATATAATGCAGGTAAACTACCTCACAGCGATCCAGAATATCTTGTAAGATTTTGTTTATAGTAAATAGTAGCATGCACATTTGTAAGAACAAAACGCATGAGCTAGTACTCAAAATGCCTGTACCAAGTCCCGAAGGTGGGATTCCTCTCATCCCCAGCTCTGATTTATTGCAAGCTTAGGGCTAGATTTTTAAACATGACATTCAGTTTGTGCACGGTCTGCAGGTACTTCTCCCCGCTGACTTTACTCCAGAGTTTAAAGGAAAAGTACAGGATTTGGGGAATATATTTGAAAAGCCCACATGTTATGGTCTTACTGGGTGGATGCTCTTTGAGGAAAGCCTAAAGAGAACAGCTAAAGCTTACAAAAAACACAATTGCCAAGATAACAATGAAACAATCCATCATCCGAAGACGAATCTCAAAACAGAAATTCATCAGCAGGCAGAGCAGTGTCTTTTATCCTCCTAATGGACTAGGAATGGCCATGAGGTCAGGTTAGACCACCACAGTAGATGAACTAACCAAAGAGAACCCCCAGTAATTGATTTTTGAAAACTAAATAAACAATGGGAGGTGGGCAAAATTGTGAGTTTTTTAGCTCTTGGGTAAAAGGGAAGCACATACATGACATGACATCTTGGATTTTGGAAAAAGAGGGAAGTTGGTCAGTGTGTGTGGCGTTGATGGCTCTGTGTATTCTCTTTCTCTTGATTAAAATATATTAATCATTTAAACCATGACCCTAAGCGATGTACAATACAACATGCATGATTTAAAATAATCCGTTATCACACATAGACAAATAACATTAAATGTAAACATAAGCCTGTTATTAGCCCAAAACGCCAAAAAGTCAGATAAGCCTGCTTGAACAAAAATGTCTTCAACATGAATTTAAACATTTTTTAGTATTGCATAAGCTGCAAATCTTTTGGGAAGGAGTTCCATAAAATGGGAGCTGCAATTAAAAAGGCTTGTTCTCTGGTATCAATAAGGTGAGTGGAAAGTCCAGAAGGCCTCTCTGTGAAGACCTCAAGACCCGCATTGGATGATATAGATACGATCAACATGTACCAGCTTATGAACAATTGTGACAATCTTTTATTGTACGTGATGACAGACAGTAAGCCAATGAAGGTCCATTAATACAGGGGTAATAATGCTCCCTGCGACTCTTACCCGAGTTCAGATGTATAGCCACATTTTGGAGTAGCTGGAGTGTCCTTAGAGATGATGAAGGCAGTCCAAAATAGATAACATAATGATATAATCCCCTACAACCAGCAAGAGTTCCTCATCATATCATTCTCCAGGATCTACTTGCCTCTGTATCCATTCTCTTGCTGCAGGTCTCACGTGACATCTACTGTTTTGCTTTTATGTTTTTGTTTTTATTTATACTGCTCTATGAGATTTGTTAGCCAATTTGTTTACATTACAATGTTTATTTTGATCTAGTTTACGCTTTTCCAAGTTCCACAACCTTGTTCTATGTAATGCCTATTGGCAAAAATTTATGTTCAGTTTCAATGTAAACCGATGTGATTTGTATTTCATACAGGAACACCGGTATATAAAAACCTAAAAATAAATAAATAAATAATCTATCAAGGCCAAAATTGCAGCTTGAACAATACAAAAATCAGAATGTTCCAGCAAGTGCTTTAAACCAGACAAAACACACAATTTTTTTTTAAATATTGTTTTTATTAGGTTTTTACATAAACAACAGAATGAACATGATGACATTGAAATAGACAACTTGGCATTACTGCACATTCAAATATCCAAGCGAATAAGAAAGCAAAGGTAGGCTGCCCATATTTTAGCAGAACAGCAACAATATCAAACACTCCCATTTAGATGATACAGTAAGCTGACAACGAGTGTACTCTCTTGGAGTCTATGGCAGAACTCAATAACATCACTAGAGTGATGTGGACAAAGGTAAGCAGAGTAAACAAGTCAAACAAATCAAACAAGTCAACCAAGATGTCCAAGGTAATGTCTCGACAATTTTAAGAACCCAGCTTTAATTTCAGATTTAATATGACAATGAAAAGTGAAGTTTGATTCAATCATAACCCTAAGGCCTAAGGCCGCGCTGTGGAACACTATCGGACCTTTGCTACATGTCGGTGAGACCATCTTCTGCAGAGACTGTCTGAGCTTACTGTGTTATCGCTGGACTACAGTACTGTCCGTTCCTTGGGCAAGATTCAACTCTTCAACAGCAGTATAATAAAGCTTTGTTTCCTCAGTGTCTGCTTACTAGAGTCTAGCCAATTGTTGTGGTTCCCCACGGGGCACCTCCCCATGGGAGGAGTCATCGCCACTTCGACCAAGAGTCCACAATATGCCACAAACCCAACAACCTCTGGGTGCCTCAGCTCCTTGAGGTTTACCACTCTAGTCTCCAGAGATCAGACTAGTTCTCTGAAAGTCAGGGGCGCTTTCCACCAGGTGCACATACAACCTCTCTCCAACTGATAGAAAATCGTACATGTGGCATTCAGTGCAAAAGACTGGAAGGCCCCCATCTTGCTATTGAACTGCAATCTGCATCTTCATATTGTTGAGTTCTTAGTTAATTTAGGATGCTAAAGGAGTAGAGATACTTAAAGTCTTTTAAATTTGTGTTGTAATTAATGTTAATTTGACAATGACCTGCATGGGAACAGTTACTCTATTGATAAGAGCTTGTTTTAGATAAATCATTGATTGATTTTTGATGTGAAAATGTCTTGTCATATGGGATAAGAGTCTATAAATCAAAGAATGAGCATAGGGGTGGGTAGGAGGGAAAGAAAGACACTAAAAAACGTACCTGCTTTTTTCCTAGCTTTTAATCAGGCACACACAGACCAAAGAACTTACTGCTAGGATTTGTGGGATTTGTGAACCCTTGGCCTGAGGCGAATGTTGTTACAGCATGAGGGGAGAAGCCCCACAGGTCCTCACAGTCGGGAGCGTGGTCAGCAGTAGAAGGAAACACATCTGTAGTATAGCGTAGTAACAGAGTCTCTGGTATGATGACGTAGGGGCTGCCCCGAGGAGTGGGGGAGTGCACAGTCAGACTTAGCAGTAGTAATGGAGGTTGCCCCAAGGACCGGGGAAGAGTGGAGCAGGTCACTGGCGTGGAGATGTAGGCACTGCCCCGAGGAGCGGGGAAGTATGGAGTAAGAGTCTCTGCAAGGTAGTTCCAGGGTGACCCCGAGGAGGGGGGAGACCAGCAGGCAGGACCTCTAGAGAGGCGCAGGGACCACCCCGAGGAGCGGGGAGGTCTGGAGACAAGTCTCCCGAGAAGCGCACATAGGCCCCCGAGAAGTGGGTACCTGAGCCAGAGTCCAGGAACCGTGGTAGAGATCCAAGACAGGGACAGATGTCCGGCAGACAGGCACAAGCACCAGTAGTGAAGGAACTCGTTGCCAAGTTGCAGGCCAATACAGTAAAGTGCGGCCGCGGTTACCCTGCTTCTAACCCGCTTTCTACTCACAATTTGGCCATGTTAGTCCAACCTGCGATTCACTATCCCTTTTAACCCATCCTTACCGCTTCTTTAAATCAACCGGTAACCCTTTCCGCCCGCGGCATGTATATGAGATGTAAACGATCGGATTAGCTATTCCCTTCCATACAGTAACGTGCGCCCTGATTATCGCTTTTTAAACCTGCAGTTTTGTCGCGCGTTTAACCTGCTAATTTACCGCCTACCCTTACCCCTGCGTTAGAGGCAGGGGTAAGGGTAGGCGGCAAACTTTCCCCCAGCCCCCGCTCACCTGCCCTGGCCGCGTCCATGGGTGCTGGTCTCCGGGGCAGCCCCAGTCCTCTCTCCCCTCCTCCCGAAGCAAGGCACAGGGCGAAAAGCGACTCGACATGTAAAGTATTGTGAATAAGTGTAACCAAAGTTAACTTACGTCTTCTTTCTTTCAGCCCTCTCTGCCCTCCTCCGGAGGCGCGCACCGCGGCTCCCCTGCCTCCCGGGGGCAGCCGGCGGCAAAGATGGACGAACGCACGCCCGTAGTGCACGGGCGCTCAAGCCAGCGAAAGCACATGAACGGGCGTGCGTGACGTCACGGCGTACATTCATACGCTTCGCCGGCTTGAGCGCCCAAATTGACGGGCCGCCGGCTGCCCCCGGGAGGCAGGGGAGCCGCGGTGCGCGCCTCCGGAGGAGGGCAGAGAGGGCTGAAAGAAAGAAAAAGTAAGTTGACTTTGGTTACACTTATTCACAATACTTTACATGTCGAGTCGCTTTTCGGGAGGAGGGGATTTTAGGTTTTCTTTTGCTTAAAGTTGGGATTCACTTCCTGGTACCTGTCATTTGAAATGACAGGTACCAGCGCACCCAGGATGCTGTATAGCGCTCTATACAGTAAAATGGATTGCGCTTCATGGACGCGCGTTGGACGCGGCTTGCATTTGCGTGCAATTTAAATAGAGTATCGAGCGGTAGGCAATCCAGACTGTGCATGGGGCAAACGCGGGTGCGCCCGGCCCTAACGCACCTCTTTCTACCGCACCTTACGTTGATTAGTGCAGGCCCAGGGCGGTGCTTATGAATCCCAGCTAGTGATGTCATCAATAGGAGACGCCCCTGAGGTTCCCACCATAGCGTCCTTAAAGGTAGACTCAGCGGCGCCCACCTGGGCTAAGGAAGGCCCAGAGGAGGCATGGAGGTCAGCGGCATCCCAGCCGCCATGCGAGGTCCTGGGAGATAGACGGCGCCACAGCCACGAGTTCGCCCGGAGAGGAGAGCAGAGCAGCACATGACGTGAGTTAGGTCAGCCGCGGCCGACATCATAATGCTTACCTGCCTTTAAGTTATCATATCTACGGCAATTTACCAGAATTTGGACTCCCTTTGTACAATGGTTGCCAGAGGACGTTAGACGTATAATCCTGCTTCGTAGCTGCAAATCTTAAGTGCTGCTTTTAAGGGATGGAACCTGCATTACCTGTTTTACCTATTTTACCTAATTCATTATTACAATACCTTATGTTAATCCATCGTAGTGAAGGGGCTGTAGGGAGGGGGGAGGGGAGATAACATGGATACCTTTATTTAATTTCAATTATTGTTTTACAGTGCTTAATGTATTACTGGTTGGACAATGAAAAAAGGTTTATGCAAAAAAACTCAAAAAGACACACAGTGTCACAAATATCATGCAATATCGCCACAATATGAGTATATTGTGCAAGAAACCCTGTTTTACTTGTGTTATACCCTTATCACAGCTTATTAAATCTTCCTATCAGATTGTAGGCTCTTTTTGGGCAAGCATTCATAACCATACGAGTTTTCTAGTCTAGTGTCAAACCTCTTTAATCCTGAGCGGAACAGGCCGAGCCTTTGCACAGCAGGGCCTGCTGCAATAGAGAGCCTCTCACTTATGGGCTCTTTTGCTTTGCTCACTAGGTGGCAGTCCTCTCCTGCTTAAAATGTAACTTTTCTACTTCTTACCTAGAAACTGTGCAGGTTGAGCATATACCACTACATTTCCAGCAGGCAATAAACAGGGAGCCTGAATGCAAAGTTTTGCAGATTATTTTAAGCCTACAGAAAAAAAAAAAAAACAAGCTGATTTTCAAACACAAGGTATCCACCAAAACTTATGCAGCTAAATGTACAAGTACACATTTAGGAAAAGTAAAATGGGAGTGTAAACAGGGATTTGCACTAAAAACAAACTATGGGGTAGGTTTAACAAAGGTGCATGCGGGCATTCATGTGTGCGCAAGTTATAAAATCAAGGGTTGGCGCGCGCAGGGGGTGCACAATTGTGCACCTTGCACGTGCCGAGCCGCACTGCCTTCCCCCGTTCCCTTCCCCTACCTTCCCCGCCCTGTCCCCCCCTTACCTTTTCCTTTTTCCCGATTCTATTTCCAAACTTACTTCAGCCCTGGGGCTGAAGTAAGTTTGGAAATAGTTTGGAAATTGGGATTGCTCGCCGGCCAACTGCTGGCGCGCAATACCAAACAAACACAGTGGCAAGCGGCCTCTGACCCTGACCCCGCCCACGCCCCGGGGCTTTTACGCGCGTCGCCAGGCCTTTTGAATATAGGCCCGGCGACGCGCGTAACCTTTTGAAAATCCGGCCGACATATATTGGATACATGGTAACAGACATATCGCTGGCAAGCCCTTCCCTTGAAGGTAACCCCTGTATTCCTGAGTGGCCTGAAGAAGCAAGGGTAAGAAGAAATTGTGGTATTTTTGAGATAAGGATTCAAGGGACTAACTCCTATTTTGAATATTTCCCAGTTAAGAAAGAAGTTTGGGTTTGACCAAAACAGTTTTGAATGTTTTTCTACTTGAGGTCTGCTTCCTTGCAGTTTTTGTGTGTGGGGATATTCTTCTACCTTTTGATTGACTTTATTCTGGAACCCCATTCCAATTAGCCAATATTGCAGGGTCAGAACTTATTCTCCATGAATAATGGTGCAAGGGAAGTGAAAAGAGCACTAACACCTAAGATGGACAAGTCGAAAATAATATTCATTGCCATCTTATTCTGATGTTGGTTTTGATTTTTGGTATTGTGGCCTGGATCATCCTTTTTAAGTTATAGTAAAGATTATTTCATTTGAACACTAATTTCAGACTCGAGTGTTTTTTTTCTACCAGTTTACCCCTTTTTGACTCACTAGGTGTTAGGTAGGCGGCCTTGAAGGCCGTGCATTCTGTGACGGGTGTTTAGTGTGCCCTTGGGCCTCAGCCCGACCCCAGACGGATCCAGGACCAAACCGAGGGTTGGTGACATGTCCCAGCATGGCAGAACACGGTCTTACCCTCTGCCAGGCCTGCAAGCTCCCAGAACCAACAACAGATGATGTTGGTAGGGGAACGCGCCTCCGACTGTTCCGAGCCCTTTTGGACCTGCCGCTTGAATCGGCATGGAGCAGCAGTCCGGCCTGAGGATGAGGGCAGACTGAGGCCTTGACACGAAGACATAAGACCAAGGTTGATGCGACGGCATCACAGATGAGGGTTGAAGCGAAGACATGACACCATGGCTGATGCAACGGCATCAGAGACGAGGAACTTGACGAAGTCCAGACGAGACGAGAAGCTGGGAAGGAAGACATTGGCACTGTCTCTCAGGGCACCCTACACAGCCCACCTTCATGGGCGGACCCAATGGGCTGGTTGCAGACCATCCCGTCCCACTGCACGCCCTACACAGCCCGAGGAGGCTGGTCACGGACCACGCGGAGAGCGGGACAAGCGCAGGGAAGAATCCAGCCGAGGCAGAACTTTGACGATGGAGCCAGATGTCATCTGAAGCACCACAAAGGCTGGCAGGGCAAGACGGCTCAGAAGCACAGAGGACACCAGTTCACTGCCGGCATCTCCCATGATGAAGCTGCATCACCCAGAGATCCACGGGCGGCAGAACAGAAGGCTCCGGAGCAAACACGAACATCAAGGAGGGCAAGGACATCAGGAAGCGAGACATCAGGAGCTGAAACACCAAGACACCTGGACAGGGACCTCAGGCAATGAAGACATGGTTCTAAACACAGACAAGACGAGGAGCTCCACGAAGAAGACAAGAGCCTGTCGGAGCGCTGGACAGCAGGAGCTTCCAGAGACAAAGTAACTCCGATGCAAGGCCAAGCTGACTGGAAGTTGAAGTCCTTTTATAGGGCTGCAGACCGGAGACTCCCTGGGAGGAGTTTGAATGGCCCACACCTAGCTGGCCCTATAACTACGGAGGAGTGCTGCGGGCCGGCCCCTAGGGAGAAGGGCATGGCTCAAACCAGGAAGTCCATGCAGACACAAGCAAGCCCCAGGCAGGCCCCAAGAACACTGAGGCCTCCCAGGCACTGGAGCAAATCCCGGATAGTTCGCAGGCGAGACCCCGGCCTCAGAGCGGCCTCCAGAAAGAGGTAAGGAGCCTCCCATAGCACCGCTACAGGAGGGTTCATAACACTAGGGGATGGAGGTCCCCTTTGTTCCTCTGAGTTTCTTCCTATTCTGCTGACTTCTGCTTCCCTGCTATTGTTCCTCACCAGATTGACGGTATATAAATAAAATAAATAAATATTTGACACCTCCTGAAGAATTTTGAATTTAATTGTGAAGTCAACACAGATGTGGTGATAGACAAAGCCAGGGGCCCTGGAAGAGCAATCTTCTTCTCCGTCCAGACCTGAAGCCGGACCCATAGCACTCAAGTCCAGGATAAAGCACTAAAATGGGGGAATGGCTACAGACATTTCACGTGGACAAGTGCAAAGTGATGCATGTAGGGATGAGCAACTCAAATTATAGCTTCACAATGCAAGGTTCCACTTTGGGAGTCGCCACCCAGGAAAAGGATCTAAGCATCATCATGGACAAAACATTGAATTCTTCTGTTTAGTGTGTGGCAATGGTCAAGAAAGCAAATAGAATGTTAGGAATTATTAAGAATGGAATGGAGAATAAAACAGAATACCATAATGCCTCTGGCTTGCTCCATGGTGCGACCACATCTTGAATATTATGTGCAGTTCTGGTCACCACATCTCAAAAAAGATATAGCAGAATTAGAAAGATAGAGAAGGGTGACCAAAATGATAAATGGGATGGAATGATTCCCCTATAAGGAAAGGCTAAAGAGGTTCGGGCTCTTCAGCATAGAGAAGATATGGCTGAGGGGAGATATGATAGAGATCTATAAAATGATGAGTGGGTAAACACGAATCAGTTTATTTTTTCAAAATGTGCAAAGACTAGGGGACATTCAATGAAGTTACTAGGTGATGCCTTTAAGACAAATAGGAGAAAATATTGTTTTACTCAACGTGTAATTAAACTCTGGAATTTGTTGCCAGAGGATATGGTGAAAGCTGTTAGTATAGCTGCATTTATAAAAGGTTTGGACAAGTTCCTGGAGGAAAAGTCCATAAGATGTACTTGGGGAAATCCACTCCTTATCCCTGGGATAAGCAGAATGAAATCTATCTACCCCTTGGCATCCTGCCAGATATTTGTACCTGGATTGGCTACTGTTGGAAACATGATATTGGGCTTGATGGACCTTTGGTATGACCCAATATGGCAGATCTTATGTTCTACATCTGAAGATGTAGAAGGTTTTCTGAGCTGCAAAAGCAGGGTTTGCTATTGCCTCTTATCTATTATTTTAACATTGCAGATGTATTCTGAGGTCACACAAAACAGTTGTAACCTTCTCAACCAGCTCGTCTTGTCTTCTTTGTACCCAAGTGGCTGTGAGTAATCAGGCAGCAACGGTAGATTGGCTTCCATACCTGGGAACTCTGTGAATTTGACTCAGAGACTTCAGAATTCTAAGGGAATTGCCGGGTCTCTGGGTCAACAACTGAAATCTAGAGGTGTCCTGCTGCTGCTGCTAGTGAAGTACCTTGTACAGACTGGAAGGCTTCAGATTGGTCCACACAGGCCAATCGTATATTTCCTCCCTTTTTCCTGCCTCCACAGGCCAATCAGGCAGGAGGAAGGGAGGAGGCCTCTGAGTCCCATGGGACAAGGCAGAAATAGAAGACGGCGTGACTAAGAAAAGAGGGAGTCCGATTGGCTGTGGGGGCCCTAAAGACGAGATTGCTGCCACCGGTAGATTTGGGATGGGGAGAGATAATGAGTGAATGTGCGAGAGAGAGTGTATGTATGGGGGGGCAATTGAGTATGTATGTGTGTCTGCATGGAAGATGAGGAGGAGGGAGTGTATAGGAGGGGGCATACGTATGTATGTGAAAGAAAATGAGGGGAATGTGTGTGGAAATGAGCAATTATGTGTGTGGAAGTGAACATGCAAGTATGTTAGAGTTTGTATGTATGAAACAGGAGAAAGCTTCTGTGCATACTGCATGACCTGTCCCCCTCATGCGTCCAACCTGCTAATTGATGAAAATTTCAAGGTGGCTTTAAATCAAAAGTTCCCGAATATGTTGGCTGCGTACAGTATGTTCTAAAAATTGGATGAAGGAGCTCATTGCAGAGCATTGCATCACTGACCATGCTGTCCAAGGGGATGCCAAAAGATGTCTAGGTACTAGCATTACCAAATGGCCAGGCTAACCCAGTTCTGGTTATATTTCATGGAATAGATTTGTAGTCCTGCATTTATTAGGAAAATCAAACTACACTTTGGGAGTAATTTTGAAAGTCTGAATAAATTACATCAGTTTTCAAAAGGAATCAATTTATGCATGTAAGTTTGCAATGAAAATTATTCTAGCACAAGTTATACCTGTTAATTTGCTCAAGGAGATTTTTTGAGAAAATCTACATGCATATTTTTCAAAATCAAAGTATGTGCATACAGCTAAACCCTCCAGGCCCCCTCAGAACACCTCTCTAATATGCCCGTAAATTTGTGCACAGATAAGGGGTAATTTTCAAAAGGAGTTATGCACTTAAAAATAGCATATATCATAGCAATTTTCAAAACACGATTTACGTACAGGGACAGTAACTTTAAAACAAGTGCACACGTGCCCATGTGTAAATGTGGGCACGAGCATACATGCGCTGGAATTTTAAATCATCCACACAAGTCCATGTGTATTATATAAAATACGCCTAGCACGCACATGTGTGCTTGTGGTAACTTGGCGAGAGCGGCTTGTTAACAGCCAGAAAGAATCGGCCTGCAGATACTGGCTGTTACCCTTTTGTGCACTTTATTTACAGTGAATAAAAGTTCCAAGCTCAAAACAAGCAATGCAGCTCACCTTAGCTTCAGGCAGTACACAAATCAACGCAAAAGAAGCAGTCCAGCTTTCCTTAAGTCCAGGTAATTTGCAATCTTAACAGAGCAGGGTTTTTACTTTTATGTCAATCAGAAACCTTAGGCGTAACCGCTTCTTGCATCTGGTGAGAGGCTCTCAGCTCCCCAGGGCCTCTCAAGCTCTCTGGGCCTGGTTTCTTATGGCAGGGTAAAGGGAACTGCCCTTCATCCAGAATCCCATGCTGCATTCTGCTTTAAGGAGGACTGGCTTAAAAGTCTGAATCGGGCTCCTTAAGGTAGAGTGAGGGTACACGCTGTCGCAGAGTTCCTAATTTTAAGTGGTAACATGAGGAAACGTTGTTCACGTATTTTAACTTTGGATTTGTCGGCTTTCACATGTTCAAATGAGCGCATTTTAAAACATGTCCGTGAGAAAGAAATAACCAGTTTGACTAAGTAGCCCACCATTTTGCCCAGTCTATCTGTAGGTCATCTTCAGATTCTTCAGCCTGCATGCCCCCCAGTTTAACCAGACACCCTCACCCAGTCAGTTTTTGGCTATAATGAGTTTTAGTCAGACTTACACCTGATAATTACAGAAGCAAATACGTGCATATAACAGTCCTATGCACACTGAGTTTGACGGTTTTAAAATCTGGATTTATCCCCATGAATGTTAGCCCCTTCCCAGAATGCCCCTGGCCCATCCAAGTGCACCTCTTTTTTTTTTACGCGCATTCTGTTTCTCACGCACATATGCAGATAATTTTCCTCTTTTAAAACAGTTTTACATATATGTGAGCAGCTCTTTTAACATTCACCTCAAAGTGCCCTTATGTGCGAAAAAAAAACCTATTGCTAATTCAATAGCATATGTCATAGAAATTTTCCAAAGACAATTTACATATAGAGGATAATTTGCAAACAAATGCATGTGGCAGCATATATGCACATATATGGCCATGAGCAGATATACACAAGTATTTTATAACCCATGCGTACGATATGTGCGTGTTTTATAAAATATGTGTAACTCTGCTCCGGAACATACGCACACATAGGCTTACATGTGAATACATGCAGTGCATTGAAACAAGTTTATCATCAATGCCCCTGAACTTCTGTACTTTTCCTACCTATTTTTAAAATATGCATGCATATATTTTATGTGCGAACATAAAGCAGGACTTACTTATTTAAGTCCCAATTTATGCGTATAAGTTGTCCAATTTTAAAACATGCATGCATAAATGAAAATAACCTATCAATTAATTCACCAGTTTGCCCCATCCTTCTCCATCCTGGTTCTTCAGCATGAACACCCTCCAGACCTCCCACGCAGTCAGTATTACACAAACACATTTAATATCATTTACGCCAGATAATTAGCAGGAGTAAAAAATTGCAAGTAAGTTGGCAAAATGTATGCACATAAGTGTCTTTTAAAATAGCAACTTATGCACATAAATGTTAGCCCTGCCCATAGACAACCCCTTATTCATGTGCATGAAAGTGAAAAAACGTAATTTTTACTTTTATAACATATGGAATAGGCACTTAGAGGCTACTTTGCATGGATATGCTAATTTTTATAAGAACATAAGAAATGGCCATGCTGGGTCAGACCAAGGGTCCATCAAGCTCTGTTTCCAACAGAGGCCAAACCAGGCCACAAGAACCTGGCAATTATCCAAACACTAAGAAGATCCCATGCTATTGATGCAATTAATAGCAGTGGCTATTTCCTAAGTCAACTTGATTAATAGCCGTTAATGAATTTCTCCTCCAAGAACTTATCCAAACCTTTTTTGAACCCAGCTACACTAACCACATCCTCTGGCAACAAATTCCAAAGCTTTATTGTGTGTTGAGTGAAAAAGAATTTTCTCCAATTAGTCTTAAATGTGCTACTTGCTAACTTCATGGAATGCCCCCTAGTCCTTCTATTATTCGAAAGTGTAAATAACCGAGTCACATCTACTCGTTCAAGACCTCTCATAATCTTAAAGACCTCTATCATATTCCCCCTCAGCCGTCTCTTCTCCAAGCTGAAAAGCCCTAATCTCTTCAGCCTTTCCTCATAGGGGAGCTGTTCCATCCCCTTTATCATTTTGGTTGCCCTTCTCTGTACCTTCTCCATCGCAACTATATCTTTTTTGAGATGCGGCGACCAGAATTGTACACAGTGTTCAAGGTGTGGTCTCACCATGGAGCGATATAGAGGCATTATGACATTTTCCGTTTTATTAACCATTCCCTTCCTAATAATTCCTAACATTCTGTTTGCTTTTTTGACTGCTTCAGCACACTGAGCCGACGATTTTAAAGTATTATCCATTATGATGCCTAGATCTTTTTCCTGAGTGGTAGCTCCTAATATGGAACCTAACATCGTGTAACTACAGCAAGGGTTATTTTTCCCTATATGCAACACCTTGCACTTGTCCACATTAAATTTCATCTGCCATTTGGATGCCCAATCTTCCAGTCTTGCAAGGTCCTCCTGTAATGTATCACAGGCTGCTTGTGATTTAACTACTCTGAATAATTTTGTATCATCCGCAAATTTGATAACCTCACTCGTCGTATTCCTTTCCAGATCATTTATATATATATTGAAAAGCACTGGTCCAAGTACAGATCCCTGAGGCACTCCACTGTTTACTCTTTTCCACTGAGAAAATTGACCATTTAATCCTACTCTCTGTTTCCTGTCTTTTACCCAGTTTGTAATCCACGAAAGGACTTCGCCTCCTATCCCATGACTTTTTAGTTTTCATACAAGCCTCTCATGAGGGACTTTGTCAAACGCCTTCTGAAAATCCAAACACACTACGTCTACCAGTTCACCTTTATCCACATGTTTATTAGCCCCTTCAAAAAAATGAAGCAGATTTGTTACCCTTGGGTAAATCCGTGTTGACTGTGTTCCATTAAATCATGTCTTTCTATATGCTCTATGATTTTGATCTTGAGAATAATTTCCACTATTGTTCCCGGCACTGAAGTTAGGCTCACTGGTCTATAGTTACCCGGATCGCCCCTGGAGCCTTTTTTAAATATTGGGGTTACAATGGATGATTTTAATGATAGGTTACAAATTTTAATTAATAGATCAGAAATTTCATTTTTGAGTTCCTTCAGTACCCTAGGATGCATACCATCCAGTCCAGGTGATTTGCTACTCTTTAGTTTGTCAATCTGGCCTATGTGTATAAAGTTTTGAAAATTTCTCTTAAACTGCATTTATGCGCCAGTTTTAAGCATGTAAATCCTTGTGAAAATGACCTCCATTAGGTTTATAAGCATAATTGTACACATATCAGATGGGCAATTTTCAAAAAGGCCATCTTCAGGCATGTATGTAATTTAGCTTGTATTTTTTTGTAGCTATGTATTTTGATGTGAGCTGCTTAGGACCTTAGGTAATAAGAACATAAGAACATGCCATACTGGGTCAGACCAAGGGTCCATCAAGCCCAGCATCCTGTCTCCAACAGTGGCCAATCCAGGCCATAAGAACCTGGCAAGTACCCAAAAACTAAGTCTATTCCATGTAACCATTGCTAATGGCAGTGGCTATTCTCTAAGTCAGGGGTCAGGAACCTTTTTGGCTGAGAGAGCCATAAACGCCACATATTTTAAAATGTAATTCCATGAGAGCCATACAATATGTTTAAAACTAAATACAAATAAATGTGTGCATTTTATGTAAGATCACACTTTTAAAGTACAATAAGTCTCTGAAAATATTACACCAGGCCTTAAGACACCAATACATCTCCTATTAGGAAAACGGACCAAGTCAGGCTGCTATAGAGTCCTACACAGAAACTATACGCCAGCAGAAAACCTCACCTGAATCACGTGCTGTCCCTCACCTAACATAGAATAAAGAGACCAAAACGCATAACAAGAAGCATGCAGAAAAAACTGAATTGGAAACTGCAACAAGCCAGAGTCTCTTTATGCAGTGTAACAAAGGAAAAAAGAAACATCACCCATCCTTATAAAACAAATCAAGAAATATAAAATCATCAGCAGTAAAACTGTACTAACAAAAAGAACATATTTCGAAACAGCTGATGAGTGGAATATCCAATAATTAAAAACTCGTATAAAACATTTCCAGATACCAACAAAATATTTAAAAAATAGCAGACACAAAGACCCAGTAATGAAAAATAATAAGGATACAAAAATTTTTTTGCTCTGCATACCTGGGAACGTTTGATATCCAGGTGTCCTGAGATTGTTCTGAATTAGCAGGAGGTGGGGTGGTTTGCTTGGAACTTTCTCCTCTCTCAGTCACATACCAGCGCTCTCTCTCACACTGGCTCTCAATGACACACCTATACACACATGCTCTCAGTACTCACATATACACATGTTTTTTCTCTCTCACTTATATAGGCTCTTAATTACACATTTACACACATGCTGTCTATCTTTTCACGCTTACACACACACACAGGCTTTCAATCATACACATACATGCTGTCTTTTTCTCTCACACACAGACTCTCATTCACATGCTTACAAACATGTCCTCTCTTTCTCTCATTTACATACAGGCTCTCAATCACATACTCACATGCTCCCTCACCTAAATCAGCTCTCAATCACACACAGACACACATGGTCTCTCTCTCTCATTTAAACACAGGCTCTCAATCATATACTCACATGCTCCATCACCTAAACCAGCTCTCAATCACACACAGACACACATGATCTCTCTCTTACTTATACACACAGGCTCTTAATCATACATACACATGATTTCTCTCACACACAAAGGATCTCAATCATACACACATACTCTTTCACACAAACAGGTTTTCAATCACAAACTTACACATACAGGTTCCCAATGGTAAACTTACATTCATGCTCTCTCCTCACAGGCAGGCTCTCAATCACAGACATACTCTCTTTCACATGTACAGGCTCTCAATCACAGACATACTCTCTTTCACATGTACAGGCTCTCAATCATTCACATACATGCATTCTCTCTCTCACACACACACACACAGGCCCCCCCACCCCCGCGGCCCGGAAGAGGAAGTGGAGAGTATCGGGTGCCTGCGCGGCAAGAAGAGGCCACGCTAGTGCGCTCGGCATCGGCCCGAAGAAAAGAAGACTGCAGCGCGGCTCGGAGGAAAATGAAGAGGTTCAAGAGAGTGAATGAGCGAGTGCTCGCTCATTCACTCTCTCTCTCCCCCACCCCGGGAACTCGCAGCAGCAGCAGCCTCCTCCCAACGCTAACCTCTTCATTTTCAGCCCTCGCGGAGGCGGAGTCCCATCGGCCGCGGTTGAAGCTCTTCATTTTCCTCCAAGCCGCGCTGCAGTCTTCTTTTCTTCGGGCCGATGCCGAGCGCACTAGCGTGGCCTCTTCTTGCTGCGCAGGCACCCGATACTCTCCACTTCCTCTTCCGGGCCGCGGGGGGGGGGGGCGGGAAGAAGAGAGCACGCCGGTGCCGCTGACTCCAGCTGTCCTGCCGCGTTCCGCCCGGGCGGAGGAGGACCAGGGAGCAGCTGGGTCAGCGGGAAAGTGTGGCGACACTTGTCTGCGAGCCAGATGCAGCCCTCAAAAGAGCCATATCTGGCTCGCGAGCCATGGGTTCCCGACCCCTGCTCTAAGTGAACTTAATAGCAGGTAATGGACTTCTCCGCCAAGAACTTATCCAATCCTTTTTTAAACACAGCTATACTAACTGCACGAACCACATCCTCTGGCAACAAATTCCAGAGTTTAATTGTGCGCTGAGTAAAAAAGAAATTGTAATTGAATTTGCTCATGGCTTTCTGAGGATCAAGCCCACACCCAACGTGCGTAACAATAGTTCTACCATATGTATTCCAAATGTCTTTGTGCTTTTATGCAAGGTTTTCTGGTTGACACCACAGCAGTGCAAGTAAATATAATATACATGCTGTGTGATATTTTTATTTCAAAATGCTGTACTTTGAATGTCCTTTTTTTTTCATATAAAAATCTTTTATTATAAAATCATAATTTAAAATTGTGTGTGGAGAGGGATATGGTGGAGGGAAGCTGTAAAATTCACTTAGGTTGCCTTGCCCTGACTAGAAATGGAATACAAATTAAACATTTAAAAAAAAACGAGGAGGGGCCAGCACAGCAATTAACACTGGCCCAGGGCGGTGGTGCGCTGGTGGAGTTCCCGCCCCTCCCCAGTGAGAAGAGATCCTGCGTGGTAGTGCTATGTAGTGCTACACCAGCAGGGTTCCACCCCCGCCAGAGAGAAGAGGGCCCGCACGGCAGCACTGGATGCCTAGCGGTGGACCAGATGGTAACCCTGCCAAGGGGCTTCCCAAACCCAGGTGGCAGGAAGAAAAGGACCGCTGTGGGGGGTGGTAGTTTTGAGTCATATAGGCGTACGGCAGATTGTGAGTGAAAGGGAGGGGAAGGGCGATAGCACCGTCCATTCAAGAGAAAGTTGACCAGGCAGTGCCTGCTGGCTGCACTGTTGTAGGAAAAGGTCCCCAAAGACAGCTAAACCAGGATCCAGCTTGGTGGCCTGGAGGTATAAAGTGCTTTGTTGATGTTTACTGCTTGTAAATGGGAAATTGGTTGCCAATATGGGAGACTTTATAGAAGCCCCACTATCACTGGATTTCAGCTATTGATTAGTTCGACAAGCTCTCATAGTTCATATGTGGCAATGAAAAGAAATATTGAATTCACAAGTGGAAGTTTGCAGAAATCTCACCAATATGTATTTTTTTCATTGCCGTAGTTGAATTACAAGAGCAATCTTCTTTGTGTCCATCTGCACGCATCTTGTAAAATACATGGTGCCTGCAAAATATTGTTTATATGCACATTTCTTAGCTTGAGAGCAATGGATTTGCAAGCATTTCATGATAGCAAAGGCTCTGGGAGTTCTGATTAGACTTTGCTAACACCAGGCCTGATGTTCTGATTTGGACACCGTTACTGATAGGCAGGGGCGGATTGGCCTATCGAGGGATCGGGCTTCCCCTGGTGGGCTGGTCTAACTGGTCACATGGTCTCGACCGCGTGGCTCTTCCTCAGCCCAGCCTCAGCGCCTCCCAGCCAGCCCCCACTGGAGACCAAGCCGGCGGGGGCCAAAGAAATTAAAATCGAGGCCGGCAGAGGCTGAAGAAAAGAAGATGGGCACCTCCCAGCCAGCCTAAAGCTAGAGGAGGGTGCACAAACTTTAATCTCTCTCACACACATATGGACAGGTACTCACACACAGACACACGCACATACACCCACACCACCCTCGAAAACATACACATACACACCCCACCTCGATCCCCAGGACTCGGGCTGCAGCCACCACGCTGCCCCACTCTCTCTCCACCATGCTGGACTCTTTCACCTGTGCCGGCATCGCCGCAGGACCTTTCTTTTGCTGGCAGGGAGTGGAAACCCCGCCAGCATGTCGAAATGGCGCACCACCACAAGACGCTGGGACCCGTCTTTTGCTGGCAGGAAACCTTGCCAGCATGTCACTGCTCTATGCCGCATGAAGGGTGAGGCAGCTGTGGCAGGAAGGTTTCAGGAGGCAATTTTGCTGCCTCAAAATCTTGCCACCTGAAGCAGCTGTGTCACTCTGCCTCAATATAGAACCACCCCTGGTTAGGAACGTAAATAAAGGAAAAATAAAAAAAGAGGTAGCTATGGTTTTCTAAAGATTTGGCTGAAAAAGTAAGGTTAAAGAGGTTAGCACTCAAACTACAAGCTATCACAGAAAGAGGATGATAGGAAATAACATCTGGAAAAGCTAACAGAAGCTGGGAAAGTAGTCAGGAATGCAAAGAATGGAAGAAAAAATACCAAATATGGTAAAACAGGGGAGACAAGACTTTTTTTTTTTAAATATGTTAACGATAGGAAGAAGTACAAAAGTGACATTTTTAGGCTCAGAGGTGAAGAGGATGAATATGTAGAGGCTGATAAGGAAAAAGCAAAATTGCTTAAATATATTTCTGTGGAAGGGCTGAGAGCAGGACCACATAGAATGAACACAAATAAGATTGGAAGTGAAGTAAACCTCAATCTATTTTTGTAAAAATGTGTTCTTGAGGAGCTAATTAAACTTAGAGTGATGGGGCAAAATGGTGTAAATCCAAGGATTTTAGAAAAGTTCTGGCAGATTCACCAGGTGGATGTGGTTCCTATTCAAAAAAGTGGAAGGAAGAGGCTGAAATTGTATCTAAAACAGAGGACAGTGCAGTTTCTGGAACCCAATGGATTACAAGATCTGAGGCAGCATGGCTTTACCAGAAGTAATCTTGTCAGACAAGTCTGATCATTTTCTTTGATTGAGTGTCCAGAGAGTTGGGTAGTATACTTGGATTGCAGTAAGGCCTTGATATAGTTCTGCATAGGGGGCTTATAAATAAATTGAGTGCCCTTGGTATATGCTGTAAAATGACTGACTGGGTTAGAACCTGGTTGAGTGGGAAACGACAAAGGGAAGTGATAAATGGAATTTACTCCTAGGAGACGGACATTACTAGCATTGTGTGCTGTAGACATTGATCCTTGAACTGGTTCTTATCAACATTTTTGTGAACAACATTGCAAAAGGATTATTGGGAAAGGTTTGGCTTTTTTCTGATACCAAAATCTGCAACAGGGCAGATAGCCAGGAAGGAGTGGAAAACATGAGGATCGATCTAGCAATGCTCAAAGAATGGTCTAGGGCAGTGGTTCCCAACTCTGGGGACCCCCCAGCCAGTTGGGTTTTCAGGATATCTACAATGAATATGCATGAGAGAAAATGTGCATGTTATGAACCCGACTGGCTGGAGGGTCCCCAGGTCAGGGTTGGGAACCACTGCCCTAGACCACTCTTTGAGTGTTACTAGAGATTTGTGTCTTTCAAGGATCAAACAGGCCAGATTTGTATACAATGGATGCAATGCTTACAAATTTATCTCATGTATATTCATTGTAGATATCCTGAAAACCAGACTTGTTTATGGCTCTCGAGGACTGGATTTGGCCCCCGCTGTCTAGGGTATGGCAGATAAGAATTTATGTTAAAAAATGCAGCGTTATACATTTACATTGTAATAACCCAAAGGAGAGGTACAGTATAGGGGTGAAATTCTTCTAAGCATGAAAGAAGAGTGGGATTTGGGGATATCTAATGATCTTAAGATAGCCAAACCGATAGATAAGGTGGCAGCAAAAGCCATAAAGATGCTTGTGTGCATAGAAAGAACTGTCAGCAGAAAAGGAGGTGATATTGCTCCTCGATAAGTCCCTTGTGATATCCCCATTTAGAATATTGTATAAAGCTCTGGAGACTGCATCTTCAAAAGTATATATACGGGTTGGAGTCAGTCCAGAGAGTGGAAACTGAAATGGTCAGTGGTCTTCCTTCTAAAGCATATGGAGATAGACAAGAAAGCAAGGAAAAGATCCAAAGGATCTCTGAGGGAGTGATAGGGACTGTAAGGCTGAATAGTTGGATGGGCAGAGTGGCTAGGCTATAATAGTCTTTTTCTGCCATGTTTCTATCTTTCTCTGAGTGCTAAGGTTATTCTGTTATGCTAAATGTTCTACACCACAATATAATAGAGACAAGGTATCAATTTCAACTCCAAGCCACCTGTGTTGATGACTCGAATCACTTTAAAATGGGCTTAAACCAAACCGGTAATTACATCTGGCTATAAAGAAAGCCAACACTGGTCTTCTCTATCATCAACCCCAAAGATACTAACTCTTTAGCATTCATGTTAATGTCTTTTTTTGTTATTATTATGCTTGTGCACAACTGTATACATAAGTTCATAAAGTGTCTCAAACTATGATTCCCATAAAATGTGACAACTCTTGCAAAAGATAAATTCCCCGAAAAATCCATGTATTCAAATACAGTCATAAAACAGATGCTGACACTAGCTGGCATTTTATAACCACAGCTGTATCAGGGGAACATAATCACAATGACTTGTCTTAGAATGGTGGTCTTCATCTGGTGAAGAACGTCACATCTTGGAAAAATGGCGTCCTTGGGGTTGATGACAGAGAAGACCAGCGCTGGCTTTCTTTATAGCCAGACGTGATTACTGGCTTGGTTTAAGTCTGTTTAAAGTGATTCGAGTCATCAACACAGGTGACTTTGGAGTTGGTGTTGATACTTTATCTCTATTATATTGTGGTGTGGTTGCTTAAGCAAGGGAGGCACTTTTTCTTGTGAATGCTAAATATTCTGACATTCTTACATTTTGTATTTTAGTTAGGGTCCTTCATTTTCAGTTGAAACTGATTTTCACCCATAAATTCCCAGATTTTTCCAAAGGAGGCAATCAGTTTAAACAGATATTCACGCTAATTTTAAGGCTGCTTGAAAAGCTGCTTCAGAGCTGCAGCTATAGCTTTTCAAGGACTCCAGCCACTGCCTAAAGCCAGTGTGAGCTAAAGCATATGGTGTGTTTCAAATCCTACCCTCCACCAGTGAAAGCATTCACCCTCCAGTGCCGCCCATGCCATATTTCAGGTCCTGCCTCCTCACCCCCACAGCAGCCAAAGTGCCTGCTGTCTGGTGCCGTGAATGCATTTCAATCCCGCCCTGTCCACTAGAAGCACTTTCTGGCAGGCTCTCTGGCCCTGCAATGTTGCAGAGTGAGGGAGCCTCAGTAGGGAGAGAGAAGCCTGGAGCCACCACCGGTAAGGATGAATGCTGTTGCAGTGTGTAGGCAATAGGGAGGGAGATTCCTGATAGGGTGGGAGGAGAGAGAGAGCACGAGAGAGAGCACGAGAGAGGCATGTTAGGCAGAGAATGGGTGTAGAGATGGGAATGTTGCTGGGTGGGTGGGAGAATCTGAAAATGGCTTCTGTCCACCAAAATAAACTCCGATATTTATCTGGAAAAATAAATGAGCCTTTTTTTTTTCAACTGATTTTCTCCTGCTTTTGTTGTTATCATAATAAACTCTGATAAATTCCCAGGAAAAATAAAGAACAATAAACCTGAAAATGAAGGTCCCTATTTATAGTATGCAAATGGTCCAAGACACTGAAAAGATTGAAACACACTTTTTTCTCATGCAGAGCATGCAAATTAAAAAAAAAATATATTTCTTCCCACGCCAGCAAAACCTGTATCCTTTCCTCCTCCTCTTCACAACTGCAAATCCCATGCAGTGGTGGCCATTCTATGTGGCATCCCAGATTCTATATATTTAGCGAGAGGATTATATTCTGCACAGATCCTTCCCTCAGGGAGCTCATTAAAAGCTCTCTTTGCTGTGCAGGTACAGCACAGAAGATGCACAGATACAGTGCAGAAAGGAAGAGGAAATGCTGGATTCTTTCCAGACTGCACCTTAATTACACCTATGCTTTGATTTATTGTTTTTCTACCCTTCTAAAGAAGCTTCTCAAAAGGCCTTTTTATCTCCACTTTCTTTCATCTCCGGTGGAGGATTTGAGAGAAGAAGAAATGAAGCTATTTTACAGGCAAGGCTTTGATGGAGATGAAATATCATGATATTGGCAGGCACCGCAAGCCACGCTCAGCCACCGAACATAGCCTATAGGAACTCTCACAAAGAGAGAGAGAGAGAGAATTCAAGCACAAGGGCACTCAAAAAGAAAGAGGGAAAGAACAGTTAGGGATCATAGGAGCCAACTTTTCAAAACAATTGGGAGTACTACACTCAACACAAATTACTCCTCCCTAGACACAGTAAATGAGTTTACTCATTCTTGGGTTGTGCTAGCACCCACTGCATCCACAGAACTGGCACTTCTGCTAGGCATACTCCCAGAGACAGAGGGAAAGAGAGCATAGAGAAGGTCACAGAGACAGAAGGAAAAAGAACATAGGGACACAAAAAACAGAAAAAGCACTGGGGACACTCAAAGAGACAGAAGGAGAGAGAATACAGGGACAGTCACAGAGAGACAGATAAAGCACTGGAAAAGAGAAAGACAGATCACAGGCTCACTCAGCAAAGCTTAGGCAGAGAGACAACACTGTCATATGCATTGAGAGACTGAGTAAGAGCACAGAAGCAATCAGAAAAGAAGAGACAGCACAATAAAATTAATAAAGAAGTAATAAGAGAGCTTAGAGAAACTAATAAAGGCAGCTAGAGACAGACAGAAAGACAAATAGACATAAAGAGGTCCATACTCAGACACAGTCCAGATAGCAAAGTTCACAGGATAAATTTATCTGACTAGCTTTGGAGGTATATTCAGTAATGCAGCTGCACTATCGAATATAGCTGGCTAACTTTAGGACAGTTCTTTGGCCCGACCAGACTTAGCTGGCTAAGTCATCCGGTTAACTCTGAATATCTGAGTTAGCCAGTTAACTTAGCTAGCTCAACTCCTCCCAGTTATGCCCCTGCAATGCTGCTTTCTTCTAACTCGCTAACTTATTAGCCAAGTAGAATTTAACTGGATATGTGTCCAAATATTCATTTAGGGGGTCATTTTCTGTTGCATATCGCATGCGATAAGTGACTGTGCGATAGCTTGCCGGGGGTGGAGTCAGGGCGGCGAGGAGGCGGATGCTGCGATGTCTTCGCTATTGGTGGCACTATTGGATGCGAAGGCTGCCAGCTTTCGCGGGCCCGCCCCCCCCCCCCCTCCCCCTTCACCCATTCTGGGCGCAACATGCAGGCTGAGAAATTGCTCCTTTGCAGCAGTGCAGAATCTCACCAGCAGAAAACAGCCCTCTCTTTCTTGATCCATGTTACGATTCTGCTTATGGGATAGGCCCACAAGCAGCTTCTCACCTTTTTTCAGCAGGCTTCCTTGCTCCCGATGCCGCTGCTTACCACCACTATCGCGACCCGGAACCACTACTGCCGTGCTCCCTTGTGGCTAGGAGGCCACCATTGCCACTCCTCTGCGGCCCAGAGGCCGCCCACGTTTCTTCTTTGCATGGTGGGCCTTGCCGCCATGCCTCCATGTGGCCCGGTGACCGCCAAAGTCTTCCCTGCATTGGCAGAGCCGCTGTGGTTGCTTCAAGCAGCTGGAGCCGCTCTCTCCGGGACCTGCTCCTTGGCTGGAGCCACCTCCAGTCTCCCTTCTGTGGCAGGAAGCTGCCTCCAATGCTGGGCCTGGGTTTGTGGCCTAGTGCCGTTCCTGCTCTAACTTGCGGCAGGGACGCTGCTCTCCAGGATCCTGCCTTCTACCTCCTTAGGCGCGAGGCCGCGCCTCCTCTCCAGATTTAAAGGGCCAGCGGTGGATGAAGTCCCTGGCACCTCCTCGTGATGTCATCTGGGTGTTCCTCTTCAGCCCTACAAAAGGGCTCAGCCTTCAGTTCCTCTTCACCTTCGCAAGGAGTCACTTCTGGAGTAAGAGTAAGAGAGAGCATGTGTGTGCAGAGCTACCCCAGTTACTTTCTGCCTGCTAATCCATGACAATTTCAGTGCATCTGGAAATCAAAAGTTCCAAGGTATGGATAACGAGGGATTTTTAAAAAAATCCCTATTTTAAATGTTGGGTGTTATTTGATCTGTCCGTTTTGAAATAATTTATTGGTTTTTATAAAAGTTTTACATGAATTTTTAATCGAATGTTATTCTATTCATTAGTTGTTTTAATTATTCTTGTTATTGATATGGTTTTACTAATGTTGTTTTATGAGGAATTGTAATGTTTGTTTTTTTCCATTGTTGCAGTGCATACAGAATTTGGCTTGTTGTGGTTTCCAGTTTTTGTTTGTACATTTCTGTTTATACTGTATGGTCTCTTTATTCTGCATTTGAGGGTCTACCTGTGTTTTGCATGTGTGACTGAAGTGAAGTATTCGATTAGTGTGTAGTTTCCATGTAGGGATGTATAGCAGCTTGGTTTACTCTGTTTTTCTAATAGGGGGTGTATTACTGTTGTAGACCTGATGGTTGTTGCTGTTTGAATGCTGGCAGTTAGTGCTATTTTGATATAGAAATTGTTTTCTCGTGGCTCTCTGAGGGTCATGCTCATGCCCAATATGCATTACAGTAGGTCTTATACCATAAACTGTAAGTTACAAGTGTCTTTGTTTTTTGCAGGGTTTTCTGGTTGGCACCACAGCAGTGCATGTAAATATAATATACACATTGTAAGTGATATTTTTAACTCCTAAGACTATGCTTTGAATGTCCTTTTTCATGTAAAATCTGTTATTATAAATGCAAACGTTTTAATTGTGTGATGGGGTGAGGGGTACAAGGCTGTAAAGTTTTCCTAGGGCATCTAATACCTTTACACTACCATGGGCATTGCTGTACAAATATTTCACAGAGTCTAACTTGTGGTGTCATGTGTTGTGTAATGGCTGAGGGCGCAGTTTTTCACTTGGCACCAAATTGCTGGCTACACCTCTGCTTTAAGTTATCTATAAAGCTCTAATGGCCTTCTTTACAATAAAGGAAACACTTTTCACTTTCACTTTCCATTCCCAGTAAGAAGAATTAAAATTTATTATAATAAAATCCATTCACCTATGTGAGGAAAGTCTAGGGTCAATCATTAACCCAAAGCTATGCAGAATGAGACAGAAACCCAATAGAAATCCTACACCACCAGTTATATAATCAAACACTTTGGAGGTCAATTTTTATTTTTATTTACATTCCGCTTTTCATCACGTTAAAGCGGATTACATTCATGCAATACTGACACAATAAAAACATGCGTCCAAACTGAATGCATTTTTTTAACGCACGCACAATCACCTCTCCTGGGCGCTCAATGCAATAAGCAAATGAGCTGCCGCACTAAAAAGGACATGTTAGGGATAAATTATGCGTCCCTAGCACATCCCTGGCATTGGAAGCCCAGGAGAAGTGGCTGTGCGTAGGTTAGGAAAAGGTACACTCGTAAATTGAGCATCCGTTTTCCTAACCTGACCCCCAGCAAGACGTTTTTTTTCTTTCATGTTGCTGCTTTCTGTGGAGGAACCACAGAAAAGCTGTAAGAATGTGCACATTGAGCGCACATTTATTTTTTACATCAGGGTAATAGCTAATAGTCTTATCAACATGGCATTTACATGTGATGAGGGCTATTAGCTACGTGCTGGTTTGGACGCAGGTTTTAGATGCATTAATTCCCTTATTGCATAAGGGGTTATGGATGTGCATCCAAAACGTACGTCCAACTGCGGGTTATCCTGTGCACTAGCCTGAGCACATAGTAATGCATCAGCCTGCTAGTTTGTACCTCAGGCAACGAAGGGTAAAATGACAAGGAGCGACAGTGGGATTTTAAAAAAATGTTGAGTAGATTTTCTTATGTAAGTTATCCAGGATATTCAATGGGATAAATGGTCTGCTGAATATTCACAAATAAAATCATCTGGGTAAACCTACCTGGATAACTTTGAAACCTAACTGGCTACGTTTTAATATCATTGGTTAGGTTGCAAAGTAACACAGGGATGTGCTCCTGAATAATTTTAAGTTAACCAATACTGAAAGAATATTGCAGGTTAAGCACTCAGTAGAGTTAAAAAAAAACAAAACAAAAACAAACTCCCATGTGGGCCTCACAGCCCAATTCCCTACGCTGAACCCCAATAGAAACAATGTCAGTCCTGCCGGCCAGTCCTCAAGTCCTCCAAAACCAAACTACCAGATTAAGAACATAAGAACATAAGAAATTGCCATGCTGGGTCAGACCAAGGGTCCATCAAGCCCAGCATCCTGTTTCCAACAGAGGCCAAACCAGGCCACAAGAACCTGGCAAGTACCCAAACACCTAGAAGATCCCATGCCTTTAGGCTGGAAAAACATTCCTTCCTCTCCCCGGTCACACAAAAATGATGAAAGCTCTGCAGCTTGATGCCACTCTTCCGCCAGCCCCTATCCTGGCCAGGTTCACCTGAATCCTCCCACCCTGCACACCCCCAAATGTGAAATGGCAACAAGAAGGGTAGAATTTGAATGCAGCTGCTGCTGCGTCCAGCATTGCCCTGACAGCAACTCTAGTCGCGTAAGCTACCAATATTGCTGTCAAAGCAATGCTCTCTGACAGCAACACCAATAACTTACTTGACCAGCATTGCTGTCAGAGCAAGTTACGAGCTCCTGATACCATTTGAGGTTTGGGGAGGGCTGGGGGTTGGGAAAGAGGGGAGAGGATACATCAAGCTGCAGGGCTTACATTATATTATTTTTGGACTCTGGGAGAGAGTGTGGGAACAGGGAAAGATTTTTGGGCCTACAGACAGCATATTAGATTTTAGAAGGCTTGTGGTGGTGGGGGGATTGGGGATTGGCCTGCAGGACCATCATTATTTCCATTGGAATAGGGAGTAGGGGGGGGTTCAGGCCACAAGGACTGCTTGAGAGGTTTTCTTTAAACTCTAATCACTGCCTAACTGGCAATCTTCTGTTAATATCACTGGGTAAGTTAAATTATCCAGGAACACATTCCTTGATAACATAACATCTCCTTGGCCCATATCTATGTAGAGACTCTCCACCAGATGGACCTAGTTCAAGCCCAGGGGGTCAGAGAGTGAGTAACGGGGCATACCATTCAATACAGCTCCTCCTCTGAGGCTTGCTGGAATGGTGAGCTCCTGGATGTATAAGGAGTGGCAAGAGAAGAGATGTGGTTATTTTAAGTTGGCGTAAACCGGTGGTTGTATCTCCTGGAGAAGCCCTGGCAAAGTAAAGAGAAGGAACAGGCCCCATATACAGAGGCGAGAAGATCTGATGCACCCTTTTATAGTGGGATGCAGCCGTGACTCTCCACCAGAGAAGGAGGTTTTTTTGTTGGGCTTAGATATTTTTACTGTGAGCTGGAGAGGAAATTTAGAAAGTCACTCTTCATCTGGACAGGCCTGGATTTGTCGATAGGCACACTCGGCCTGTGCCTAGGGCTGAAGATTTACTGCCTTCCAGCTGTGCTGAATTTCATTCAACAGAGAACAGCCCTCTGCTTCCTGATCCAGGCTCTCCCTTCCCAGGCAGCATGCAGGGCACAAAATGGGAGGAGAGTGAGCCTGGAGCACAGAGAGCAAAGGGGGATCATTTTCATACCTGGGAACTCTCTGGAGACTCCGGAATTCTGAACAAATTGCTGGGTCTCCAGGCCAATACCTGAAAACTCTGGGAGCCCTGCTGCATAAGGCCAGAAGAAAAAATGGCTGGAGCAGCACCGGCCTGAAGGAGGAGGAGCGTCAACACCTGTGCTGCAGGGGGATGAGGAGAAGTGCGGGGCTGTGCAGGAGGAGTGAGATGAGCAGGAACATAGCGCCCCGCCTCTCCCCTGTGAGGAAAAAAACTGCAGAAGCAGGAAGAGCAGCAGCTTCAGCCCGCACACAGGAAATGAAACAAGGGCCGCGCGGGCCTGACCATGCAGAAGGAGGAAGTGGCACATATGTCTAGTGAGCTTGAGGAAAGAGATGGCTCCTATGGCTAAAGCAGGATCAAGGTGAGGAGAATGAGTAAACGTGTGTGCCTGTGGAAGAGGGAGAGAAGTGAATGAGTGTGTGTGGAAAAGGGAGAAGAGTGAGGGTGCATGGAAGAGGGAGAGAAAGAAATGAGTGGGCATTTATGTTTATGTGGAAAAGGGAGAAGAGTGGGTGCATATTTGTGTGAGTGTATGTGTATGGAAGAGGAAGAGAATTGTGTGAGAGAATGAGTATATATGTATGTGTGTGCGAGAGTGTGAACGAACATGTGAGTGTGCTAGTGTGTGAGATAGAAAGTTTGTGCACTTGCTGCTACCCTCCCCACCCTCCCCCGACAATCTCAGGGTGACAGGAAATCAAAAGTTCCCAGGTATGATCATTATGGTAAGATTAGGAAGGGCTGAATTGGGATCATTGGGAGTGAGGCTGAGGGCTGAAAGTGGATTAGATGGGTGGGGGTGGGTGGGGGGGGCAGTGTGTGTGTGTGTGAGAGAGAGAAGAGACTGGTGCTGGTTTGTGTGCGCCAGATAGAGAGGTTAGAGAGGAGTTGTAAGGGGAAGTAGGACCAGAGCTATCCTCCCCCACCCACTGCAATTCAGGTTCTCATGCTCTTGATCTCAGATTCTATCTCCCAGATCCTGGAATCTCCCTTCTTTCCTCTCCCTTCTCTCCAGATCCTGGAACTCATTCCCTCAACATTTTCTTTTTTTTTAATTTTATTTATGCAAATTTCATATATATTACATCATATATCAAAGTATAAGAGAACTTACAATATATCTCAAAGGCAACCCTTAACAGTTCTAAATAAAGATATTTTAACATAGATCTCTGAAGCACAGGTAATATTGAGACCAAGATTATACAGGAAATATTGGAGCTCAGTACCTTTAAACATACAAAGAATACAACCACCACATGATGCATTGCCCCTTATTTTATAAACCCTTCAACCCTTTCCATCTAAGAAACCTCTTAATTGATGTGGTTTGTTAAAAATATATCTATTTTCTTGAAATTTTAAACAACATTTACAGGGATATTTCAGGACCATACTGGCCCCACGATTCAATACTTCAGGCCTCATTAACAAGAACTTTCTTCTCCGCTCCTGTGTGGAGCGGACAATATCTGGATAAATCCAGATATTTTGCCCATAGTATTTAACATTTCTATTCCTGAAACAATATTTCATAATAAGGTTTCTGTCCTGCTCAAATGGAAAAGTTGCCAATAATGTGCCTCTGGGGTTTATCTCAGTCTGTATAGACATCTCAATTAATTCTGAGGCATTCAAAGATTTTCTTTCCTGATTTTCTTCTGCTCCTATAAATGGTATATCCTTCTTATAGAAAAAGAATGCTTTTGAAACAACCGGGATTATTTCTTTAGGAATTTTTAAACAGTCTTGCATGTATTCTCTCAACATTTCAACCGGAGATCATTTTTTTACCACTGGAAAAGTCACCATTCATAAATTAGGGAACCTTAATGAATTCTCAATGTTCTCAAACCTTCTTTCTGCATTTAACTCCGCTTTTATTATAGTTCCTTGAACATTTTCCATCGAGGTAACTTTCTCCTCCAATTTTACAATTTTCTCTTGATGTTCATTCGTCATTTTTTCAGTATTCAATCCCCTTTTATTTAAATCTAGGAAAGCCTGCGTTAAAGTTGAAATAGCTGACTCTGTCGAAGCCATGGCTTTCCAAAGCGTGTCTAGAGTCACTACAGGGGTTTTTTGCAGGGCAAACACATTATAAGAATGTGGGGTTTAGGTGTGGAGGTAGCGACTCCTTCCCAAACTCCTCCACCCTCTCCGTGCGCCGATTCTCTGCCGCCTCCATCCATCTCGAGGGGGGGGGGCAGCTCTTTCCTCCTCTCGTCTAGAGCTTGCGATGTTTCCTCTCCTCCTTCTCTTGTCTGGACTCGTGGTGGCATCGGCATCTCGGGTGCCCCCGGGCTAAGTGATATCTCCTCGGCCATGGGGATCATTCCGAGCTCCTGGAATTCTCCCCCAGCGGCCCTCGCTCCTGGCGTCGTCGGGGTAAGATTAAAGAAGCTCTCAAACTTAGGTTGTTGTATATCTTCTTCTTTCATAGTTGTAACATCTTTCCAACGCGCTTTACGTTTTGTATGTGGCATTGCAAAGGTAATTCAAGAAAGAATCTAAATGGCAGTTTTCACCAGGAAAATTAGAGCGAGCTCCTTCCACTGCTACTCATGTGGCGGCCATCTTGGTCCTCCCTCAACATTTTCTACTCCCTTTCCCTCTCTCAATCCCAGAACCTCCCTCCCTCTTCCTGTGTTTCTCCTATTGATTCCTGATTTTCCCCCTTTCCTTGCTCTTCCCCCATCCCCAATCCTTTCTACCTCTCCTTCCCCCTTCCCAATCCTCTTTGCTCCTCATACTCTTCCCTCCTATCCCCAGCCCTTTCACCTTCTCTTTATCCCAGTGGTTCCCAACCCTTCCTAGGGAAACCCCCCCCCCCCAGCCAGTCATGTTTTCAAGATATCCACAATGAATATGCATGAGATAAAATTTGCATGTTATGGAGGCAGTGCATGCAAATTCTCTCATGCATATTTATTGTGGATATCCTGAAAATCTGACTGGCTGGGGGGTCCCCAGGACAGGGTTGGGAACCATTGCCCGATCCCATTGCTAGTTGTCCTCATTCCCTAGCCCCATCCCTAGTCCTCTCACCTTTTCCTTCTCTTCTGCCCAGCCCAGAGATTTCCTTCCTGTAGTGATACTGATCCCTTTTCCTCACCCAATAAAAAAAAAATTAGAGACAAGCAAGGTTGTAAAATTTCATTTTTATAAATGTGAAAGATGGAAATGTTTGCCAGTGTGCTTCAGATTTTTCCAGGTTTTGCCGGAGAATCTCTGCCTGAGCTGTTACATCAAACAGTGGGACTCTGCCTTACTCCCTCCTGCTCCCTGTGGAGATCCACATCTCAGCTCAGTATCTGCCAGCAGTCTCACCTGTGGATCTCTCCACATTTATGTGACTGGGTGTCTGCTCCCCGTGCATTTTCTCTCTGTCTGAATATCCTCTTTTATGTCTCCGTCTTTGGTTCTCTTTCGTGCTTGCTGCCAGTTATGTCTGCCCCTTTTTTCTGAGCTGTCATTATTTCCCTTTATCTCCTTATCTTTGGCAAAACACTGCTTAGAATGTAATGTTTGGAAGACATAAAAATGAGAACACCCCATATCACAATAATTCCAAGACTGCAAGATTATTGTGATAGTAATACTATGCCATTAGTACACTACATGTACCAAATCTATAGACCTTCAGTATGCCAAATCCATAGCACTACAGAGTGTAGAGTGCTAAGAGTATAACAATTTGTGTAACCCCCTTGATATACCACTCAAAACGACAAAAAAACTCTAATTTAATATAATTAAATGAAATGAGAATATCTTGCTCATAATGATATCCTGTCAGCTGGGCTTGAAAGGAGGGATACTTCTGAAATACTACCAGTGTGATGAACGAATATACATTTTCACAAGTTATGGAGTGGTAAACTCAGACAGCTAAGAAGGTTATTGTAGAATCCAGGAGTCCTCTCTTATGCAGGCATGGAGCCTGTCCCTGTAAATCATCTGCCTGGAACAGAAATTCTTATTGTTATGTTTCTTTTCCACACCCCAAAGCAGCTAAATTACTGCCTTTGATCATTGTTTCTATTCCTAGTATGGGCTTTGCTTGACCTACCCTGCTCTCAGTCAGCAATAGCCTATAGTTATCTTCTTGCGAGAATGTATATGGGTGACCACAGGCTATGCTTTTCTAGAGGAAGCAGAATGTGCCAAGTTCTGTCTGGGCCAGTGCTTCCTTTAACTGGCACTGCCCAGAGCTGGAATGAGGGTTTCTCGCATCCATTTTCATTATTCTCTCTGTTGAGATGTAAGGGAATGGATGAAGAGAGTTAAGAGAGTCTTTCAGTGCTTGAAACTGAGAGTTAACTGTGTACAGAACCAGACACAGTGTAAGGAGATTCTGTGTGAAGTTCTCCATCCAAAACATTGATACTCAGGGCACTCGACTCTCTCTAAAATCAGTATTGAGATTATAGAAATAAAGCTGAACATGGATCTCATCATTTTCACTTCTGTTTGATTTTAATCTGTATACCTGTTACTGACTAGACAACCCAAGCAATGTCAGGCACTTTTTCCCACGTGAATCAAAGCACGTTATGACATTTGGGCCCCGGTAGGGGAGGAGGTAAACATGCCAGAGGTGTTACAAGGCTGCCCTTCTCTTTTTTTTTTTTTTGCTGCCATCAGAGCCAGTGAGCAAGGGAATATGAATGGGGCAGGGAGGGCGTGAACCTGAGACCAGATGAATACACAGAACAGCGATCGATCGCAGGTGAGAAAGTGAGTGAACTGGGGAAAGTAGGGGCTTTCAGGCCGATACAGTACAGTGGAGTGCACTGTTAACCCGCATTTGGACGCACCTTTTCGACGCACTAGCTTTACCCCTTATTCAGTAAAGGGTAATAGCGTGTGGAAAACGCATGTCCAACCCCCCTCCCCCCACCGAGACTAATAGCACCCGCAACATGCAAATGCATGTTGATGGCCCTATTAGTCATTCCCGCGCAATACAGTAAGTAAAATGTGCAGCCAAGCCACACATTTATTTTCAGAAATTAGCGCCAACCCAAAGGTTGGCCTTAATTTCTGCCGGCACCAGGGAAGTGCACAGAAAAGCAGTAAAAACTGCTTTTATGTGCACCCTCCAACTTAACATCATGGCGATATTAAGCCAGAGGTCCCAAAAGTTAAAAAAAGTTAAAATTAAAAAAAAAAAAAAATTTAAAATGGGCCCACGGCTCATGGGTTGAAAACCGGACGCTCAGTTTTGCTGGTGTCCGGTTTCCGAACCTGTGGCGGTCAGCGGGTTTGAGAACCGACGCCGGCAAAATTGAGCATCGGCTGTAAAACTCGCTGACAATCTTAGTGCCTCTTTTTGGACTGGAGCGGCGGAAGCGCCAGTGTCCCTAGCTCCTCTTTTTACAGCAGACCCTAATTTAAATAAATTAATTTACTGAATCGTGCGCACAGGAGAGTGGCCTGTGCGCGAGCCGGGAGAGCAGGCGAGCGCCCGCTCTCCCACGATTTTTACTGTATCGGCCCATTTGTGAGATGAGGGAGGGTGTGAACAGGGGTGAGTGAGGGGTTTGTTGGGATGGAGAGGGTGGCTGGGATGTGAGGAGGGAGTGAACAGGGGTGAGTGAGGGGTGAGCACAGGACCTAGATTGAGAAGAATTTTGGGGGGGGCAGCAGATGAATGAGGTGTTTGTGAGGGGGAAGGAGTGAATGAACTGAACGGGGATCATGAGAGGAGAGATGACATGAGATTGGCCAAAGTTTACTATATATAGCTAGAAACAAACTGAACCAAAAAAAAAAAGTACAAAAGTCAACATTTTTGCTACTGTGGTTAGGAAATGCAAAAAGTTCACTTGCAGAGTATGGAAACAAACCTTCATTTGCCTTTAGAAGCTACAATAATGTGAGAAAATGCTACAGTTAGAGCAAAAAAAAAAAAGTTGTATACCTGATCCTTGGCCATTTAACTAAGTACTTAAAAGGTTCAGACTAGGAAAAATGCCAGTGATATTTGTTGAAGGTATAGTTGAGCTCTGAAAAGAAAGAGACTAGAAAAAAATGAAAGCCACATGTTACCATATGGAAGTTACATTTCTACATCAGAAGAATCACTGAAAATGTTGTATTCACGACTGCCAAATATATTCCGCAGCTTACAGAGAAAATTAAATCTTTTAAATGTATAAAATCGTCACATTCCGTTGACCTTTCATTATCTCCTATGACAGAATCCTGTGTATAAAGACAGCTGACTAATCTGAGAGCTGCAGTTTAAAGCTGTGGTATGCATGACAGTAAAGTCTTCAAATATTAAGGAAATATAGAATATCCATGTAGTCAACTATGTTACATAAAATTCCCAGCTAAGCCAATTAGAATAATCTCGCAGCATTTAAAAAGTTACAAGCAACTTTTGACTTTAATGATGATAACGGAGGAAGTATTTTCAAAATTGGCTGAAAGCAAGAGTTATCCAATTCTCATACATTTTTTATATTTTTTAAATCAGATTTTCATATATAAGTAACTTTTTTAAAGGTAGGGTATTAATGAGCATGTAGTGGACAGAATCTTGCTGCAGCACAACTGGGGTACTAAGGATGTCCCCTTCCTCCAGCCACTCTCCTAACAATGACACCCAAACAGAAGACAGACAATTCCCTTTTGGAATCAAAAGGCTGCAGTTTTATTAACAATATAATAAAAGCCAACAAAAATATCTTTAAATGT
The DNA here is from genome assembly GCF_901001135.1 of Rhinatrema bivittatum. Classification (NCBI taxonomy): domain Eukaryota; kingdom Metazoa; phylum Chordata; class Amphibia; order Gymnophiona; family Rhinatrematidae; genus Rhinatrema; species Rhinatrema bivittatum. The sequence continues at coordinate 267,920,892 of NC_042623.1, read as the reverse complement.
ACCCGAGCTTGGAAGCAAAAAACAGCCCCGGTGGTTATCTGCAAAGATGTAACCACCCCAAGGCCTGTAGGCCTAATGACAGCACCAGCTGTCCCCCAAAGCAGTCCCTGCCTCAGCCCAGCAAGGAACCACTCACCCCCGAGCAACTGAACCCAGTTCGCAGTAAAGAAGTAAAGTTCATCTCTAACCAACCAACTATCCCAGCTGCTTGTCTCTACAACTAGTCCTGGGGGAATTCTGCGCTACTGCGGCGGGCAGAATTGCCAAATTCTGCGCAGAAAATGGCAAAGGAGACCCCGGCGTGCCGCGAACGGAGCACCCATCGTTCGCGGTGAAGAGGACAGCTGGCTTAGGATGCATTCCACTTGCGGCGAAGAGGAAGGCCCCGGTGAGAGTAAATGTGAATAGAGAGGTGTATGTGAAGGGAGGGGGTGAGAGAGCAGGGGGATGAACAGGAGTGTGTGAGAGAGGGGGAGGTGTGCAAGAGAGCAGTGGGAGTACTTGAGTGTGGGTGCCAGAGAGAGAGAGAGAGCCTATATGAGGCGATTGTGAAGGAGTGTGTATGTGTGTGAGAGATTGGGAGCTGATGCGTATGAAAAAGGGATCGTGTGTATGCGAGGGTGCTAGCCTGTGTGAAGGGATTGTGTATGTGTGAGAGAGAGCCTATGTGAAGGGGTGTGTGAGAGAGAGAGAGACATATAGGTAGCCTGTGTGAGGATGTATGCGTGAGAGAGAAAGGGAGCTTGTGTGGGTGTGTATGCAAGAGAGAGGGCCCCTGTATGAGGGGATGAGTGTGTGCGAGAGAGTGAGGGAGCATGAGAGTGAGGGGCAATACTGAGAACACGGTCAAACTCTGCAAGTGGCGATAGAGTGGAAAGGGTTGAGCCTAGAGGTGGAGGGGAGAGATACTGGCAGGTGGAGGAGTTGGAGCCGGAGAGGGCAAAGTGGCCAGGGGAGTAGGGAGAGCGAGTGGAAGAGACACTCTTACAGTGACTTTCTAGGGAAATTCTGCATCTTTAAGTGACTTTTTTCTGTATTAATTTAAAATGTTATTACTTAAAAACTGTCAAGTAAATTGTGTTATTTTGACCAATATAAAGTTTGTAGAATTTTGCAGAATTAAGTTTTTATGCACAGAATTCCCCCAGGAGTATCTACAACCCAATCAGTAACCCAAACTCGGGTAACCCGCTCCCCCACCAGCTGCGACAACTGCCATTCCCCATACAGTAACAAAACTAGAGGGTGGGATGCTGCCTGCCACCACAAGAAATTCGTAAGAATGACCGCTGAGAAAAAGTAACTGAAAGAAACAAAACATTGCCCATGAGCCCCTGGGACCCCAAACCAAATCGGCAACAGACACCTCACCGCTGCCTTATTCAAACCCCCAGAAGACCAGACAATCTTGCCCCCCCCACCAAACTAACCTTTCCTCCTCCACTTTCCTTTCCAACCATACTCCCTTTCACCCCCTCCCTCTACCAGGCAGACAGCATAAGGTGGCACCTGGCCCCCATGTCGTCCGGACAAGTCACGGACTATGCCATGACTGATCCGCCCAAACTTAGCAGAACATTATATGGCTTGCTTATAATGTTTAAGATATTAATTAGGGACCAATTTTTAATTGGGAAAATATTTTCATGCTGAAAGAGTTCATGGAGAATGCTTACATTGATACATTTTTCGGCCAATACCATTTCAACAACATTTCACTCGAACGATAGACACAAAAGAATTCAAATCTGCAAAATGTTGTGGCATGTGACTATGCATTCACACTTCACAGGGAATTGCTCTGAGGTCATGGAATATATTGGACAAATGTGAATAAACATTTTTCAGTAGTTCTTCCATTGTACAACTGTAATGTCCATATAGTAACACATGGTTTTCACTTTTTCCTAGTTCTTTTCTTTTCAGAGCTTAACTACATTCAGCAAATTTCACTGGCATTTTTCCTAGTCTGAACCTTTTAAGTGCTTAGTTAAATGACTGAGGATCAAATATATTCACTTTTTTGCTCTAATTAGACCATTTGTCTCCCATGTGTGTGTGTGTGTGTATGTTGCAGACACAAAACACATTGAGTTGGCTCTGTTTCCTGAGCATCATAGTACTGCCCTCCCTCACAGGGTCCAGAGGAAACCCACCCAGTCTTGCTTGGGATAGTGTGCCCAGATGATCTGCTGGTGATCCAGGTAAGGTCTGAACTCTGCATAACCCTATAAGTACCATAAGGTAATCAACTGCACCACTGAGACTTACTTGCTCGGCTCCTGTTTTACCAGGGAAACAGACCTCTTGTTTGGGCTGTTGTCCTGGGAGGCTGCTCTACCAGGGAATTTGGTGTCCTTTTATCTGGAGTTTTGCCCTGGGAAGCTGATCTACTAGGGAAATCAGTACCACTTGCCTGGATTGTGCCCTAGCAGCCCAGTCTGCAGCTCCTGCTACAGAACCCACCAAGGGAAAGAAAGCTACTGGGGAACTCCCCTCCGGTGCTTCACCTCTTAGTGCAGAACTCAGACCCCATGGAGTCAGTTCTTACAGGGGAGAGAGGGCGAGTCAATTCATTGGTACAGCTGCCCAGGACTTGGCTTACACTCTACTTGGAATCTGGGCCTAAGACCTTCCCGAGGGTGGCATATTCATAGCTGCAGCACCAGCACCAGATCTTTTTAGGGCGAATTGAAGTCAGTGTTGAGCTTTTGTCTCTGCCTCCATCTGCTGGACTGGTCTGGCATGGACATTAAGGAATGTACATATGATAAGTTAAAACCTGTGTTCAGCACAGGTTGAATGCACATTTTAACTCTGGGAAGGGCGGGATCACTCCAAGGGAGTGCTGCACGGCAAGGACTTACTCCGGCTGCAGACAGCACTTGCCATCCAATCGGCTCCACATGAATACTTAACTTCACATCTCCCTTTACACTGCCACAAGTGAGAGCATCTACAGGAGGCAATGATTTAGGGGAAAAGCTGCCTGCTCCCGTATTCTATTGTATTGGCTATTTTGAAGGCAACAGCTGAGGAACTAATTGTGGGAGTTTGTTGCAATCCTAGTTATGCTGAGTATCAGGTCGATGCACTGTGAGTAGTTGGAGATAGGAGATCTTTAGGGTGCACATAGCCTGTATCTAGGATACCTTTCCTCAGCGCTGAAAAGCTTTGCTCCACCTCTGCCAGGAGTAAAATTTCCGGTGGTAGGAAAATATGAGTTATCCCAGCGTACCTCTCTGCATTGGAGAGTACTGCTTAATGCCCTCCTTTGCATGGGGTTTCCAAGTAAGGGCAATAAACAGGACTTACATTTATGAATGCATATTTTCTGCATTGGTCATAAGTCTTGTGTGCAGAAAATACGTGTTCATGAGCAGATAAAACACTGCATTCAATTGAAGGCACCTTATTGCATCGGCCCATTAGTAAGGCTGTTTACTGCTGGTAAAACAGGAGTTCCCCTGTACCAATGCAGGGGAAGAGCTCAGTAGCCCTCAATCCTGTTGGAGTATTGAGAGGAGAAAATCATCATGCTGGTAGCTGAAAAGGATTGGTAAGTATTGCTTTGGGAAATTTTAGGACTTGGGAGAGAACTGAAATAGTGGGGTATGTTTTGTGTGCATGTGTGTATGCACCTGATAAACAGCAAGCTTAAAGTAGGTAATCTAGTGTCTGTCTTTCCTTCCCCCAACCCCAGCTCATCCTTTGATTTACAGGCATGAGATACTTTCACATTAAAAACTCAGGCTTTTATCTAAAACACAGGATTGCCCCAGCCCTTATGAATTTAGTTATCCCCTTGTAGGTCACTACCAGATTAAGAGAGAATAAACCAATAAATTTAAAGGACTCTAATTTACGCATTCCTACTCCCTTAGAATCCTACACTTAACTAAGAATTCAATAAAATTAAGATAAAGGCAGCAGTCCAGCAGCAAGGGGGGGGGGGTCTTTCAGTCTTTTGCATTGAGTGTCACATTATTCCTGGGGAATTCTGCACAAAAAAACTTAGAAATCTGCAAAATTCTGCAAACTTTAGGGATGTGTATTCGTTTTCAACGAATATGCAATCTGCAACGCATAAGTCCCTATTCGTTGTATTCATGGGTTTGCGAAACGCATCGCGATCACCCACGAATAAAACATATTATATTAGTTTCATTCTTTTGGTTCGCAGTAATTTCTTAGCGGCCATTTGAAATAGGAGAAGGCCATGTGTGAGTATCCATAGCAAAAAACAGCCCTTTCCTGTGAGTCATAAATCACCTCACAGTCCTGTCATAGAGTGGGTCAGACAGGTTGGCAAGGAGACAAGAATGCAACCTATCAGAGATAAGCATTTTTCTAATGCAGCCAATCGCCGCTCTCACTCAGTGCTCTGTGACGCAGTTCCTGATGAAGCTATACTATTTATACGTTAAGCATGCGGGGTGCCATGCTCTTTCTTTGCGGGGGTGGTCCGGGAAGGTGGCTGTACTCAGAGCTAGTCTGAGTGTCTCAAATCTGTATTCAATTGCTAGCTACTTTGATAGAATTTTCCATTGAAAAAGATATTTGTTCAATTTTGCTGCAGTGCCATCTAGCCATGCTTTTTTTGACCGCACTTTTCTTTATTGATCTCAGACGGTCTCTCTGTCTGTCCCACTGAGACAAGCTGCTAGCAGTGGAATTTTGCTGCTTATTTTTATATTCTACCCCCTGGGGTAGGTTGCAAGCAGGATTTGGGTGTTGTGGGTGGGAGATATATTCAATTTCTAGCTAGTTTGATAGAATTTTCCATTGAAAAAGATATTTCTTCATTTTTGCTGCTGTGCCAAGCCAGGCTTTTTTTTTAACTGCAGGGTTTTGTTTTTTTTTTAACTCAGACTGTCTCTCTGTGCTCTTTTAAGCCAAGAAGGCAGTGCACTGGGCTTCAGTGGGCAGTTTTGCAGACTCACAAATATTGGGACAGCAGTGCTCTCTGAAGCCATATCCCCAATAGGTCTCTTTTGTAGTTACAAGTTTGGTGTGTGCACATACAGCAGTCCCAGTAGTAGTGTACATCCAGACACTGCCTCGTGGGCCTGTGGGCAGTTTTGCAGACTTACATATATTGGGACAGCGGTGCTCTCTGAAGCCAAATCCCCAGTAGGCCTCTTTTGGAAATAATTCTTTTAATTGAAATCCCTAGTAGGCAGTGACATTAAATCCATGATGTCAGGGAAAGCTAGACATGGTCGAGTGATTGGGACTGGCAGAGGAGGCACTTCAAAAAGCAGTGCCAGTCCCCCATTAAAGTTAAAAAGGGACCTGTTCTAAAATCTCTGGAGGGGCAGGCAGTTCCATCCAGAAAAAAATGAAATTTAAAGATGATGCATCACCACCACCTGTTTCTGACCCTGTATTTGGAGGTGAGGGAAGGGAGGTTGAGTCATGCAAGACAAAAGGGCGAGACCCAAAAGCAGCAGTGTGACAGCAGACTCTAGTTAGCACTGAAAATGTAGTGCAGACACTGCTTCTGATTCTGATGAAGAATCATCTTGTGTGGGATTCTCATCATCAGAAATGGAAGAAGTAATAGCTGAAGAAGGTTTAGGAGGATTAGTTAGTTCTGTCTTAGCCTCCACGTCAGTGCTGCAGGGAAGAGATGAAACATGATGATGAGGAGGAAGAGCAGTCAGCGCAGGCACAGAGTGTAACTGATGCCCCTGGCATTGCTTCTCAGGGTGCACCCACTACTTCAGTTCCAGTGCCAGCATCCACCCCGAAGGCTATAGAGAAGGGATCACGAAAGAAATCTGCAATCTGGAGCCACTTTAAAGTGACAGAGGACCCGCGTTTTGCTCAGTGTAATTACTGTGCCAGGGCTATTAGCAGAGGCAAGCAAATGGGACATCTAACTAATTTTGGCATGATGCATCAAATGCAGAATCAACACCTAACAGTACTGCCATCAGGATGTGGCAGTACTAGTCAGGGGACCCCTTATTCCAGGCAGCGTAAAGTGGTTGAAAAGGAGCAGAGTCACCCCATGCTCTCAGCCCCTTCTAGCAATCAGGTGGCAGGCCAGCAGCCCCCGCCATGTGTCAGAAGCAACAACCCACTATGGAGGAAATGGGGTGGTGTTCGGTAACGCTATCCTGGGGAAGGAGGCAGGCAGCCTCAAAAGTTGTAACCAGGAGCATTGGGGAAATGATTGCCCTTGATGACCAGCCCTTGCAGATAGTGGAGAATGTAGGTTTCAAGCATTTGCTGAAGGTCATAGTTCCAAATTACAAAGTTCCCTCCAGAACCACATTTAACAGAAAGGTCATCCCCAGCCTGTACAACCAGTGTCACAGTCACATCCAAGTGCTGCTAGCTAAGGACAGAGGAGTGTGCATTTCACCTGCGATATCTGGACTGCACTGAATGCTGCACACTCTTACCTCTCCCTGACAGCACACTAGTGGGACCTGGCTGAGGCAGGGGCAGGCAGCAGCTCTATTAGTGAACAAGTATCAGGGTGGAAGTGGGCTTTACTGCACACCCACCTAATGGACGATGCCCATACCTCAGCCAATATTCTAGCATGCATCAGACAGATGCTGGCAGGCTGGCAGCTACACCAATGAGACAGGAATCTTCAGGCAGGGTTCTTTGTCACAGACAATGGTGCAAACATGGTAAAGGCAATATGCGACGGGGGCTTTCAGAACATCCGATGTTTTGCACACACTCTGCACCTGGTAGTGAAGTCAGCTCTGGGGTTGGAGTCCAATCACCAAGAGAATGAATACCTGCATATGTTAATACAGAAGTGCAGGAACATAGCAGGGTTTTTCCACAGAAGTGTGAAGGCGGGGCAGGTTCTCTGACAAAAGCAGACTGATTTGGAGATGCCTCACAAGCGTCTCATTCAACACATTGCCACCAGGTGGAATTCCACCTATATGATGCTGCAGAGGTTAGTGAAGCAGCAGACACCCCTTCATGAACTTTCTGCGGCAATGGACATAGGTGTGCATAGTCCCCTAGGGCATCATGATTGGTTAGTCATGAGTCAGCTGGTAAAAATCCTGCAGCCCTTCAGGGATGTCATGGAGGAGCTGAGTTCCAGAATTGCCACCTTGGCTGACATCATCCCTATAGTTAATTTTCTGGAGGAATATTTGGAGGGCTTTAAACAGGAAGAGGAATGACAGCAGAGGTGCTGCATTGTCTGGACATTTTGCAGAAGCAGGTGCAAGAGAGATTAAGACCTTTAACATAGGACCACACATACATGCTCGCCACAGTCTGTGATCCCCGTGTGAAAGGGAAACTCGCCCTACAGTACGATTGCCTCCTATTGGTGAAGGACCTGCTGTTAGTAAAAGTCCGTGAACAGGAGCGCCATAGGCAGAGACGGATTAGGCATGAAGCAGAAAAAGAAACAGCGGGCACTTCAGAGAGTAGTGCTAGCCCAAGCAGGAGCAGCACTCTGTCAGTGACAGCTAGTACTTCCTCCTCCACTTCAGTTCGCCAAAGCCATGTTGCCCATAAAAAATCATCTGTTCTGGAATGGGCTAGAGAGAAAGCAGCTGGCATGAGTGACTCTCAGCCCACCCAAGCAAAGGAGACACCAGCACAAATGTCAGTGACATGGTATCTCTCAGAGCCCACAGAGGACATGCAGTCAGATCCGTTGGCATATTGGGCACACAAGTCCACTGTCTGGCCACACCTAGCCAAAGTGGCTCAGCAATATCTTTTATGTCCACCAACCAGTGTGCCCAGTGAATATTTTCAATGACAGGGGATATCATGAGCCCTCATCGCTCAAGGCTGTCACCAGAGTTGAAGGAAATGCTAGTGTTTTTGAAAATAAACATGCCTTTGCTTGAATTTCCAAATTTTCCCTGTGAATGACAAGATGAATAAAAGCAATTGAAAGCCTTGCAGCAGCTCCAACTGCCTCCTATGCTCCAGATAATATCAGTACATGTACCTGACCTGAAATGCTGTGCCAGTCTGTCCACTGTCCAGGCAGTACGTCCCTACAAGGGTCTGCTGTGTCTGTCCAGCCCTTACGTCACTACAATGTCAGGCCCTTGTTTCATGTATTTGTGTATTTGTGCATCACTTCTTTCAAGAATATTCTTTTTCCTGTTTTGCAACATTTGGAATGTAAGAACATAAAAAGCTGACTTAAATGTTTGGAGCTTGCATATTTCATATGCTCAATAGTTTTCATGACCTTCATAATATGGGCCATTTTCCCTAAATCTTTCTTAGGTGCCAACATTAATATTTCTACTACTATAGAAAACTGTTGCACTTGGGGGTGGAGCCTTGTCCTGGAGCAGTGGAGAATGGCTCCCTGGTAAGGACCAGGAAGCACCTGCCCCCAGGGGACATAGCACTGGAAGAGATAAGAACATAAGAAAATGCCATACTGGGTCAGACTAAGGGTCCATCAAGCCCAGCATCCTGTTTCCAACAGTGGCCAATCCAGGCCATAAGAACCTGGCAAGTACCCAAAAACTAAGTCTATTCCATGTAACCATTGCTAATGGCAGTGGCTATTCTCTAAGTGAACTTAATAGCAGGTAATGGATGAGCTTCACCACTGGAAGCCCGCAGTTCCCCCGGGTGGAGCCCGAAAGGACCTGTGCCACTTGGACTTAGGTGGGCCTAGCAGGGTCTCCTGGAGAGGTAGTAGACAGGCGTGCCCATGGACAGCAAGGGAGCGTGGTCGGACTTGAGATCGTAGGTCTGATGGAGCAAGGAAGACCAGAACAGCGTAGGCGATGACAGGGCAAGGGGCAGAGCCAGAATCAGGAGACATAGTCAATCAGGCAGAGGTCAGAATCTGAGGGTCAGTCCAAGGAGTGGTCAACAAAGCAGAGGTCAGGTTCCAGAGGTCAGACGAGGTCACAAGGCAGGCAGAGGTCAGAAGGCAGGCAGCAGGCAGAGTGGTCAAGGAACAGACCGAGGTCAGTACCAGTGATTCAGTCCGAGGGTACTACCTGGGGAGATGGACAGATGAACACTGGAACAGAAGAACGCTGGAACAGTAGGATGCAGGAACAAGGCTGGAACAGAAGGATTGAGCAAGGCTTAGAACACAGTGACAATCTAGCACACAATGCCGACCCGATTGCCAAAGCAAGGAAGTGCAGGCAGGGACTTCCTTAAGTAGTTCCTACAATCAGGGCGCGCCGCGGAGCTAGGACCCGCCCCTGGCCCTACAAGAGGCCGGGCGGTCCACGCGCGTATGAATAGGGGTGTGGCCAACGCCACAGGAGATGCTGAACTCTGGCGCAAGGCCCGGTGCACACTGGAAGGCCCGGCGACCGCCACCACGGGACGCCAAGGCCTGGAAGAGTTTGCAGCTGCCGCTGGGGAGGCCGACTCGGGACCTGCAGAGGAGCCAGAGAGGTGAGCAGGCCCATGCGCAGGCTGGACGCGGACAGGGTGCGCAACAAAAACTGGTGTTAGTTGCACTCTAGTTCATCCTCTGTGTTCCCATAGTTAACAGAGGCACTGTGTAAACTACAAAGTCAACATAGGTTGATATTGTAGATTTGGACTTGAGTAGCGGTTTTCTTATTTCTGAGAGCTCTTCAATTCACTCCATTTTCTCATCAAAAACGTGCAACCGCGGCGTTTTTGATGAGAAAATGGAGTGAATTTGAACAACATGCTAAAAGATGAGGCTTAGCGTGATAGTTGATGGTATACTAAGGAAAGTGTTCAAAGGTATTTAAATCAGAGGCTTGTGAAGTGAGTGGCGTCACAAAGGATTTGAAGACATTTAAATCGATGGTTTGCAGAGTGAGCGGTATGGAAAAACAAGAAGTGGAGGTGATATAGTAAAAGTAACTGTAAGGTTGTATATATTGTTTGGAAGAACTTGGAAACATTATACTAAAAGGGGCAAACAGAGAAACATATGAGATAGCACATTAAACATATACCTGTAAGCACAACAGAGAGGTTCCCGGTTTTTCAAGTGAAAGAGAAATGATTTGATAATGGTCCCCTGAGGAAACCACCTCGGTGAAACGAGAGCTTCTTGTCTTATAAATATTGTTTGAATAATACATTAAAACAACCTAGATTACATTACAAGTAGATTATAATTGCATAATAATTTAACATATGTAATATATGAATGTATTTTAATATGTTAGTAATAGGTATTTTGTTGTATTAGAAATAGGTGCAATATTATTGGTGCAATATTTTCTAGGGATGTGCAGAGCAAAGGTTTATGTTCATAAGTCCATAAGTCGAAAGGGGGTCCCATTTGTGGTCAATATGGACATATGGAGAATTCCATAAGTTGAGTCTATGTCCATATGTGCAAATAAAAATTTAAACCCCTCACGCTCCTTAATCCCCCCCCCCCCCTCCCCAAGACTTACCAAAACTCCCTGGTGGTCCAGCGGGGTCAGGACGCCATTTCTGAACTCCTTTGCAAGGAGCACGTGACGTCGGCGTCACGTCGGAGTGACGTGGCATCACGTGATTCCCGCGGGTTCGCTCCGGGACCCTCGTTCGACCCAAAAGGAACTTTTGGCCAGCTTGGGGGTGTCAGGAGGCCCCCCCAAGCTGGCCAAAAGTTCCTTTTGGGTAGAACGAGGATCCCGGAGCGAACCCGCGGGGAATCACATGACGCCGCGTCACTCCGACGTGGCGCCGACGTCACGTGATTCCCTTGGGTTCGCTCCGGGACCCTCGTTCGACCCAAAAGGAACTTTTGGCCAGCTTGGGGGTGTCAGGAGGCCCCCCCAAGCTGGCCAAAAGTGAGGGGAGGGCGAAAGAAAGTTTCCTCCGAGGCCGCTCCAATTTCGGAGCGGCCTCGGAGGGAACGGAGACAGGCTGTGCGGCTCGGCGCGCGCCGGCTGCCCAAAATCGGCAGCCTTGCGTGCGCCAATCCAGGATTTTAGAAGATACGCGCGGCTACATGCGTATCTTCTAAAATCCAGCGTACTTTTGTTTGCGCCTGCTGCGCAAACAAAAGTACGCGAACGCGCTTTTTTTAAAAATCTACCCCTTAGAGAATAAGCTAGAGACTGGGTTTACAGCATTGGAGATGGTGGATGTTGCAGTGATAGTTGGGTTTAGAGGAATGCTTTTTGGAAAAGCCATGTCTTAAGGTTTTTTTTTTTGAAGGTATGTATTATGGGTTCCATTCTTAGCTCGGTTGGTAGTTTGTTCCATAATATGGGTCCCGCCATAGAGAGGGCGCGTTCCTTGACTGTGTTAAGATTTATGGATTTTGGAGAGGGGGTTTGAAGAAGTCCCGTGTTTGAGGAACTTAATCTCCTTTTTGGTGTTTGAAATTGTAATGCAGTGTTTGTGAGTATAGGTTACAGCAAACAACGGCATAGACATTTTCATGAATGGTCCCAATACTTTGAAATGAGTTACCTGTAGAGTTACTGGAGGAACAGGATGTTAAGTTATTATCAATGTAAAAGATATTTAAATGATTGGTTTTTTTTATATTGTTTTTATGTGGTCCGTGTTTTTTCTGAATGTTAAATTTGTAATCTGCCCTGAACAATAAAGTTGCATTTGTGTGGACAATAAGAAATTTAAATAAAATACATAGTATAAGCATGTTTTATCTGCAAACCACCTTGAGGAGCCACCATTCTTATGTTATTAGTACGCCATTTAATTTAATAAGTTTTATTTCAATGTTTTATAACTATGTTTAATTTTTTATTTTTACGATTTTTATCTTTCTTAACAGCTAAATTATTCTTTTATTCTATATAGTTTTTAGCTGTTACTATTTTATGAATTCTATTGTATTTCTGATTTATTTATGCTCTGTAAACCGATGTGAAGGCCTGTCTGATGTGTCGATATATAAAGTTTAATAAACCATTAAACCATTAAATAAGTTGTACTTTATTTTTGCATGTAAAATATATATGTATTTATTTAAAAAAATAGGTGAGTAAAGTGCATGCATTCACTGTACTGAAATATGTGGTTTCAATGCATTATATATAATTGTGCGTTAGCCTACATACATGCGTATTTTGTAAAATAAACCTACGTGTATGTGCATGTTCTAAAATACTATGGCAAAACTTTTTCAGGAAGTGCTCTAAGAGGACAATTGTCCTCCTAGAATACTTCCTGAAAAAGTTGTAAATACACCATAAGAACATCCTCCTGGTAAACAGTACAGATGTTATCCCATTCTGGCAGTTTTCTGATGGTACTAGCCCCAGGATTCGGGTGGCCAATTGTCATGTTTATACAGGAACATCCTGGTTTTTTTGTGGGTTTTTTTTTACAGAAATTGTCCTACTTAAATAAGAATACACAATTGTCCTGATTTTCAGTCTGGCCATACACAGAAAAGGAAATGTGACAATTATATTCACTGGACACAAGGGATTTTAAAAGAAGGGTACAGATGGTGTGATTTATCATTCCTTCCCTCTCCCTCTCTCCTCTTTCTTACCCTCTTTCTTCCCCTTCCTTCTGATCCTTCCAGGTTCCTCTCCACCTAACCCCCCCCTCCTATTTCTATCTCCCCTCTCAGGGTCTTCTCTGACTCCCTCAGGAACATTTCCATCTTCCATCTCCCTCCCTCCGCCTCCCCCCCCATGGCATAGCCAGAACTGAATTTTTTTGGGGGGAGGGAGGACAAGGTTAATATAGGTGGGCAACAGGCATACAGGTTTGAGTGCTACTAGTTGTATTCTTATCGATAAATAATGCCTTAGAGCGCACCTGACAATGGATTTCTATGTAGTCTACAACAGCTGTCATGCATTATGAATGGCACTTTAAAATGTCATGCAAAATGAATGGCATTATTTTAAAGTACCATTTAAAATGGTACTTTAAAATAATGCAATTATTTCAAGTACTCAGCAACATAAAACGTGCCTTATTTGTTTGCATACTTCTGAACCCCACCCTGGAAGACCCGTAGACTGCCCCGTTTTTTTCCTTGTTCACATTTGTGCATAATACTGCCAGTATGTTTGTACCCATCAGGTTTATAAAATAACATATCTGTGCATACATGCTAACTTGTTCGATGTAAAGCACCGCTACAGGCACTAGTTTTATGTTATGCTGTGAACCGATGTGATATCATTGATGAATGTCGGTATATAAACCTTTTAAATAAATAAATAAAAATAAAAAATAAATGCTACTTACATGCGTTTCAGCTATTTTTATGTGCGTCACCCCAGCATAATTCTTTGAAAAAATTCCCTCCATAAAGGTAGATTATCAAAAGTTGCACGTGTAAAAAAAATAGCACTTACGAGTGTAAAATAGCATACACACGAGAATATTCAATTTTAAAAACTTCTACATACATGCATGAATCAGGGTCCGTGAGTAAATTTACACATGTAAAAGGGGTGGGCCAGGGACATTCTGGGGAGGAGCCAACATTTATGTGAAAAAGTTGCTATTTTATAAGTAGTTTACACATGTAAATGTGACATCTTACTGGCATATATTTACTTCTGCTCAGTATCAGGAGTAAGTAATCTTAAACATCTTAAAAGTGAAAAAATGATTGTAGGGGAGGGGGGTCTGGGTGAAATGGGGGGACTTTAGGCTGAAGAGCCAGGAGGGTCTGGGCAAACAGGTGGACTAATTAGGGAAACTGGTTATTTTATTGTCCTGCACATGTTAGAAACCCCCCCACGTTACATATGTAACAGCCAACTTATGAGGGGTAAATGAGTCTAAATTATGCATGTAAAATCTACCCACATATCCCTTTAAAACTGGAAGTGCTGCTACTTAGTCGGTTAAGGGGGTCATTCTCTAACGCTATCGCACGAGAAAAGTTCCTTTTCGCGTGCGATAGCTAGCTCGGGGCGGAGTCGGCCCCGGAAGAAGAGGAGTCGGGGCGGCACTGGGGCCGACGCTGCGGACACATTGCTGGCGGCGAAAGGTAAGATTCCTTATCGCCGCCAGTTTCGCCTTTTATGGTGTAGTTATTCGGGGCGAAAACCGGCAGCGATCGCACCATGGAGGTGCGATCGCTGCCGGCTATCGCAGGACCACCCCCCGTTACCACCGGATTCTCTAAGGTCTGTGACCTTAGAGAATCCAGGCCCAAGTGGTGCCTTTGCCACTACTTAATGTTGCAACCGTCCCTTCTCGACGGCTTCACTCTGCCTACCTTTCTTTCTTTGCACCTCCTCTTGCTATGGATGGACGCCTGGCTGCTGCGGCGTCCCCCTGCCGTCCTCTCCGGCGTCCCCAGACTAGCTTGGATGCTGCCTCCTGCCATGCTCCGCTGGAACCTTAGGGCGCGTGCGCTATGCGGCCCTCACTCTTATTTCCTACTTGGCGCGAACCTCAGGGGTGTCCCCCTGTGATGACGTCACGCTGCCCGGATATTTAAAGCCTAAGATGTTTGCTAACCTTTGAGATAGCAAGGGGATTCTTATGGATGGGATTCGCTCTCCGTACCCAGCTACTCTGCCTCTCCAATCTTCCATTGGACTCTTAACGTTAACGGGGGTACCCACTCCTCTGGGGCCTCACTTGTTTTTCAGGTCACTGTCAGGAAACTGGTACTCGCTCTTTGAGGGCCCATCTTCCCTGACTCGCTGCCTGCTCCTACCTTCTGCCTGGAAGGATTCGCTATCTTCAACACCAGTGAGTACTCCCATCTTCACCTCAGAGCTGTTCCCTGGAACAAAGTACTCGCTCCTCGAGGGCCTGCCTCTGTGCCAGCCCTAGTGCCATCTCCTACGTGGAACCGCTGTATGAGTACATTACCTTCAAGCCTCTCAGCTCTCAGGGATCTGGTACTCACTCCTCGAGGGCCTGTGTCCCTATCCTGGGGTTCTCCATACTGGGGCTTTGTGCATATTCCACTGTACTCATTATTCTCAGTTTATTTATTTATATATTTATTTATTTGATGAGTTTTATATACCGTTATTCGGTAGAGCCATCATAACGGTTTACAAAGTGAACATTTTTCTTAACAGTATTGAAACATAATAGCAGAATAAGCATATATAGTGATAAACAAGACAGGTCAAATAATTATTCTTAGGTTGGATGAGGAGGGAAGCAAGTTTGGTTGGAGATTAGAGTTGAGAATTCATTTGATGGTTGGTATGGTCAGTTGACGGTGGGTCGGTGAAGAATTTGCGGAAGAAAAAAGTTTTTAGGTCTTTTTTGAATGTTTTTATGTTGTGCTGTGTTCTCAGGTCTTCAGGTAGTGTGTTCCAGAGTTTGGAGGAGGCAATGGAGAAGGCTCTTTCTCTTGTTGTTGCCAGATGTGCATCTTTTATGGTAGGGATGTTTAAGTAACTTGAGCAATTGGAGCATAGGTTTCTTGAGGGGTTTTGATGGATTATGTTGAGCGTGTTTAGACCTTGATTATCGTTGTTTAAAATTTTGTGAATGATGGTCATAGCTTTGTAGGCAATACGTGCAGTATTAGGAAGCCAGTGAAGGGATGTTAAAATGGGCGTTATGTGGTCATTTCTTTTTGTTCCTGTTAGGACTCTGGCAGCTGACTTCTGCAATATTTGTAGAGGTTTGAGGGTTGAAAAGGGTATTCCTATTAGTAAGGAGTTGCAGTAGTCGAATGTGGTGAAAATGAGTAATTGCAGGACTGTTCTGAAGTCGTTAGGGTTGAGAAATGGTTTCAGATGTCTTAGGGTTAATAGTCTGTGGTATCCTTCTTTGGTTTTATTTGATATGTGGTTCTTAAATGAGAGATCTTTATCAATGATGACTCCGAGGTTCCTTCCACTACAGCACTGCTACCGGAGGAGTCGCTTTTCCAGCGCCTGAGGGATACTAGCCAAGCTGGGCTACTTCTGCTGCTCACTACTGCCATCTCTGGTGGCTTCACCACATTGTCTAATAAAAGATCAATCTCTGTGTTTGTGTGTCCTAAGCTGAGCATGACTTGTGGCCCCTCACGGGACATCCCCCCGTGGGCTTGGTCAGCTGCCACAGTGTCCAAGAGTCCACCCAAACCCCACTAATTATAACAGATTGCTAACTCCATGGATCCGGCACAACTCAATGCCTTACAGGCTGTCTCTGGCCTGGCCCTGCGCATTGCTAAACAACAAGACGCTTTGGAGAAACTCACTTCAGCGTTTCATCAGCTACAAGCATAGAAGACGCAAGGCGCTACTTCCAGTAATGAAGGTCAGTTACCTGAAGTAACTATAAAGACTATGGTACCTCTGGCTGCTCCAGTTCGTTTCTCTGAAGAGATTCAAAGAATTAGAGGTTTCCTAAACCAATGCTGCATGTATTTCGCATTGCAGCTTGCACACTTCCCCACATCCTACGCCAGGACTACTTATATTCTATCTTATCTTGGGCTTCAACGCTTTGGGAATGTAAGGATCCAATCCTGCAGGGTATTGACTAAACAACCCAAGCAATGTCAGGCACTTTTTCCCACGTGATTCAAAGCACGTTATGACGTTTTGAAGCCATTCTTGATATCTGCAAATGAGGCAAAACCTGGGAATACCTTCTCTCTTGGGAAGGTTTTAGCCCTGAAGAAAATTCTTGGGAGCCTCTGGCTAATATCCTTGACAAAGAGATGCTCCATTAGTTTCATCTCTCACATCCTTGGAAACCAAAACCTGGTACCCGCAGAGGAGATCGCTCTTTGAAGGGGGGTACTGTTGCAACTGTCCCTTCCCGATGGCTTCACTCTGCCTACCTTTCTTTCTTTGCACCTCCTCTCGCTATGGATGGACGCCTGGCTGCCGCGGCGTCTGCCTGCCCTCCTCTCCGGCGTCCCCAGAACGGCTTGGGCGCTGCCCTCCTGCCATGCTCCGCTGGTACCTTAGGGTGCGCACGCCGCATGGCCCTCACTCTTATTTCCTACTTGGCGCGAACCTCAGGAGCGTCCCCCTGTGATGACGTCACGCTGCCTGGATATTTAAAGCCTTCGATGTTTGCTAGCCTTTGAGTTAGCAAGGGGAATCTTACGGATGGGATTCGCTCTCCATACCCAGCTACTCTGCCTCTCCAATCTTCCATTGGACTCTTAACGCTAACGGGGTACCCGCTCCTGGGGGGCCTCACTTGCTTTTCAGGTCACTATCAGGAAATCGGTACTCGCTCCTCGAGAGCCCATGTTCCCTGACTCGCTGCCTACTCCTACCTTCTCTTCTGCCTGGAAGGGTTCGCTATCTTCAACACCAGTGAGTACTACCATCTCCACCTCAGAGCTGTTCCCTGGAACCAGGTACTCGCTCCTCGAGGGCCTGCCTCTGTGCCAGCCCTAGTGCCATCTCCTATGGGGAACCGCTGTGTGAGTGCATTACCTTCAAGCCTCTCAGCTCTCAGGGATCAGGTACTCACTCCTCGAGGGCCTGTGTCCCTATCCTGGGGTTCTCCATACTGGGGCTTTGTGCATATTCCACTGTACTCATTATTCTCAGTTCCTTCCACTACAGCACTGCTACCAGAGGAGTCGCTGTTCCAGCGCCTGAGGGATACTAGCCCAGCCGGGCTACTTCTACTGCTCACCACTGCCATCTCTAGTGGCTTCACCACATTGTCTAATAAAAGATCAATCTCTGTGTTTGTGTGTCCTAAGCTGAGCCTGACCTGTGGCCCCTCACAGGACTTCCCCCCGTGGGCGGGGTCAGCTGCAACAGTGTCCAAGGGTCTACCCAAACCTCACTAATTGTAACACTTAGATGGACAAGTTCAAACTTATCCGGCTAAGTAGTAACAAGGTGCTATTTAGCTGGATAAGTTTGGGAAAAAGTGCTACTTAGATGAATAACTCTTAAAATGCTACATATCGGGAAAATTCAGATAACCGGATAAGTCTACAACGACTACTTAGCTGGCTATCTAATGTAGGGTCTGATTTATTAAAGCTTTTCTCCCATTCTGTGTCTATGGAAAAAATGCTTAATAAATGACCCCTTTTAGTTGGCCGCTTTTTTAAAAAAAATTAATTAGCTGGATAAATAGTATTTTAAGACATCCATCTTAGCGCTTTTTTTTAGATTTATCCATCTACTTACATAGCTGATTAGGTGTGACAAAGCACTACTTAGTTGAACAAGTATCACTTTTCAGACTATACAGCTAGGTCTTAGCCAGATAAATCAGAACTTACCTGGATAAGGGCTGCTACTTAGCTGGAGAAGTTTGAACTTGCACGGCACATGGTTTTTACATACTGCACATAAGCATGTTTGTGTACATATGTACTCATATTTTGTAACATGCGCATATCGTATCCATGCAGATTATATAATATTGTAGCAACTTTGCACGTGCCCATATACATATGTATATAGGTTTGCGTGCCTACACAAGTTTTAAAGTTATCCTCCCTATGTATACATGCAAAAAAATATATATTCAAATTCTGATTTCACCTCAGTAACCACAAAACAAACTCCCTCCACTGCCACTTTGTGAAGTAACACAAACCTTTGAGGGAAAAAACCCCCCATCTAGAACCTTGCCATACCATTCCAATCCCTAACAGCGTTTTCAGGAGTCAAGCTGCAGCAACCATATCTATGAAAAGGCAGCAATGCAAATATTACATCAGGTTACTCCTGGGGGAATTCTGCGCAAAAAAATTTAAAATTCTGCGCACACAAACTGAAAATTCTGCAAAATTCTGCAAACTTTATATTGGTCAAAATAACACAATTTACATGACAGTCTTTAATTAATTACATTTTAAATTATTACAGAAAAAGTTATTATTTAAAGTTGCAGAATTTTAAATATTTTGAGCAGAATTTCCCTAGAAATTCACTATAAGAGTGTCCCTTCCACTCGCTTTCCCTACTTCCCAGGCCACTTTGCTCTCTCAGGCCACAACTCCTCCACCTGTCAGTATCTCTCCCCTTCACCTCTACCTTCCACTCTATTGCCAGTCCCAGACTTTGACCCTGTTCTCAGTACTGCCCCTCATACAGGCTTCCTCTGTCCCTCCCTCTCTCACACACATGCTCCCTCTCTCTAATACACATACACACACCCTCAGTACAGGCTCTTTCACTCTCTCTCACACACGCACATCCCCTCATACAAGGCCCTCTCTCTTGCATACACACCCACACAAGCTCCCTTTCTCTTTCACACATACATCCTCACACAGGCTACCTATGTCTCTCTCTCACACACAGCCCTTCACACAGGCTCTGTCTCACACATATACAATCCCTTCACACAGGCTAGCACCCTCACATACACACAATCTCTTTTTCATACACACGAGCTCCCAATCTCTCACACAATCACACTCCTTCACAATCTCCTTATATAGGCTCCCTCTCTCTGAAACCCACACTCAAGCATCCCCCCAGCCCCCCTCTCTTACCTCCCATGCTCTCTCTCACACCCTCCTGCTCTCTGTCACCCTCCCCTCATATAGGATCCTTCTCTGAAACCCACACTCAAGCATCCCCCCACTTCCCCTCTTACCAACCAAGCTGTTTCTCACCCTCCCTCACACTCCCTCTCCTCTCTCACACGCACATTCTCTCTCACCGGCATCCCCCTCTCTCATATAGGTTCCCTCTCTCTGAAATCCACACTCAAGCACCCCCCCACCCACCCACTCTTACCTCCCATGCTCTCTCTCACACCCTCCTGCTCTCTCTCACCCTCCCCACTGCCCCTCTTACAACCATGCTCTCTGTCACCCCCCCCTCACACACACATTCTCTCTCACCGGCATCCCCCCCACCATGCTCTCTTTCACAACCCTCCTGCTGTCTCTCACCGTCCTCTCCCCTCTCTGACACACATTCTCTCTCACCGGCATGCCACGGGACACGCTCTGTTCGCGGCGAAGATGAAGGCCCGGCACGCCGTTCGCAGCGAAAAGGGAAGGCCCTGTGTGCCGCGGGATGCGCTCTGCTCGCAGCGAAGATGAAGGCCCGGGCGCGTCGTTCGCGACATACAGGGGCCTTCCATTTTCGCCTTGAGTGGAGCACAGTCCATTCACAGCTCACGGGGGATCTTTCCTTTTCACTGCGAATGGCGCACCGGGCCTTCATCTTTGCTGCGAATGTAGCACGTCCCATGTGCCACGGGACGCGTCCATTCGCGGCATGCCGGGGTCTCCTCTGCTATTTTCTGCGCAGAATTTGGCATGCATGCAGAATAAAGACTGACCCTTATCCAATACAGAATAAGGGACTACAAATTAGAAACAGAGTGCTCAAAAAAGACTCTGGACAGTGAAGACAGAGCAAAATACAAAAATATAAGACATACAAATTCCAAAACATATTCCAATCGCTAAAAATTCAAAATAAATGTATTTTTATTTTACCTTTGTTGTCTGATCTATCTTTCTAATCAGTTGGTCCCAATCTCTTTTTCCCCACTTTTTCCTGGTTAGTCTTTTCCTAATTCCTTTTTCAAGGTCTCTTTTTTCTCTCTGTCTTCTCTCTCCTGCTGTATTCTTCCCTTCAGCTCTCAAGAACATGCTCACACAAGCTCTCACTCTCTCACTTATACACATACACAAGGCTCTCACTAAGGTACCTTTCACACACACACAAACAGGCTCTCGCTCTCACTCTCACATGCTCTCTCACACATACCCACATCCACACAAACACAGGCTGTACACAGTATTCAAGGTGTGGTCTCACCATGGAGCGATACAGAGGCATTATGGCATTTTCTGTTTTAACAACCATTCCCTTCCTAATAATTCCTAACATTCTATTTGCTTTTTTGACTGCTGCAGCAAACTAAGCCGATGATTTTAAAGTATTATCCACTATGATGCCTTGATCTTTTTCCTGGGTGGTAGCTCTCACATGCTCCCTCACAAACATAGGGTCTCACTGTCACATGCTTCTTCACAAACACACAAAACATGTCTTGTTCT
Source organism: Rhinatrema bivittatum (assembly GCF_901001135.1). NCBI lineage: Eukaryota > Metazoa > Chordata > Amphibia > Gymnophiona > Rhinatrematidae > Rhinatrema > Rhinatrema bivittatum. The sequence goes on along the minus strand of NC_042623.1, from coordinate 267,900,056 downwards.
CATATGCTTCCTCACAAACACAGGTTCTTGTTCTCACATGCTCCCTCACACACACAAACACAAAGGCTCTACATGGGCTTAGATGCTCCCTCACAGTCACATGTTCCTTCTCACATATAGGCTCCCTCTCTCACATGCATTGATTCTCACAGGTTCTCTTTCACACACATACACCAGGGCTGGTGCTTCTATTAGGCAAACTAGGTGATTTCCTAGTGTGCCAAAATTTGGAGTGGGGGGGGGGGGGGGGTGGCGGCAAACTTCTGCCAATGTGAGGCATAGAAAGGTGCTGTGTCAGATCAAATGCTGCTAAAGAAGGGAGAACTGTGCTGAAGCCACTGCTAACATTAAGAGGGAGTGCTGTACTGGAGCTGCCACCAATAGGTAAGTTGGAGAGGGGATGCCTGACCAATGATTCACCTAGGGTGCCAAATATTCTTGCATCAGCCCTGATATATAGGCTTTCATTCTCACAGACCCTCTCTCTCTCTCTCTCTCTCTCACACACACACACACACACTCACACACATAGGCTTTTACTTTCACAGGCTCTCACACATACACATACAAACACAGGCTTTAATTTTCACAGGCTCACACATAGGCTTGCACTCTCATAGGATCTCTCTCCCACACAGGCTCCCTCACACACACACACACCCACACACAAGCTCTCACCCTCTCTCTCCCTCCAATGCACCTACCCGCACACACATACAAGCTCTTACTGTCTCATAACATGCAGAGGTTCTTTCTCTCTCACACACACACAACTTCTCACTTTCACACTTCTATTTGGGCCTCCCCCTCTCTTCTAGGTCTCTTCTTGAGCCACTGTGGGAGGGGGGGTCCATGGTGGCGCTACTACACAGTAGCCTCGATTCTTCTTGGGCCACTACAGGATGGTGTCTTTGGCCTTGTTTCTTCTTGGGCCACTGAGGCAAGGGGCATGGGGCGGCTCTGTTCCACAGCCTCATCTTCAGCTGCCAGGCTGCACTATTGGGCCTGAGCCATGGCCCTCCCAGGCTGCACTACTGCCCTCCCCAGAGGTTCCTCTTCACCTGCCTTGCACTAATTTCTGTTTCTTCCAGGTTTTTCTCTGTCTTCCACCTCCTCTTCTTTGGGTATGTCTCCATCTTCAGCTTTTTTTCATCTCATCTTCCACATAAGGTTTCACTTCCTCTCATCCTCACACACCCACAAGTTCCCTTCCATCTGAATTGGCCAATTCAGGTCCACAAAGTAGAACTGGCTTCAGGTCACTGCACAGGCTGGAAGCAGCAGGAGTTGTCTTGTTACCCACATGGGCCCAAAACAGAAAGTGAACTTGTGTACTCTCGTATGGGCATGGAGAATGTGAGGCATGGGCTGCATGGATGAAAGCAAGGAGTTCTGTCGGCCTGTGAGGCCAGAAGTAAGAAGTCTTACCATTGGTTGAAGAAGGAGGCAGCTGGGCTGAAGAGTTGGGAGAATTAAATTAGTGGGTCCTGGAGGCAGGAAGGGGGGAGGGTGCTGGGTTTGGGACTGGAGGGTGTGTGGAGAGATAGAGAGAATGTGCAAATGTGTTTAAGAAATTGGGAAGAAAGTAATCCAGGTAATTATGCTACTCTCAGAATGACAGGGAATCAAATGCTTCCAGGTATGGTGAGCATGTATTCCAACAGGAAGCATAGGAAAGGAAAGGAGAGCATATGCTTACTGAGTTAATGTTCCCAACTTGACATTACTGCTGCTGTCCACAAGAACATGCCATACTGGGTCAGACCAAGGGCCCATCAAGCCCAGCATCCTGTTTCCAACAGTGGCCAATCCAGGCCATAAGAACCTGGCAAGTTCCCAAAAACTAAGTCTATTCCATGTAACCATTGCTAGTAATAGCAGTAGCTATTTTCTAAGTCAACTTAATTAATAGCAGGTAATGGACTTCTCCAATAACTTATCCGATTCTTTTTTAAACCCAGCTACACTAACTGCACTAACCACATCCCCTGGCAACAAATTCCAGAGTTTAATTGTGCGTTGAGTGAAAAAGAACTTTTTCTGATTAGATTTAAATGTGCCCCATGCTAATTTCATGGAGTGCCCCCTAGTTCTATTAACCGAAAGAGTAAATAACCGATTCACATCTACCCGTTCTAGACCTCTCATGATTTTAAACACTTCAATCATATCCCTCCTCAGCTGTCTCTTCTCCAGATCTTCCAGATCATTTATAAATATATTGAAAAGTAAGGGTCCCAATACAGATCCCTGAGGCACTCCACTGCCCACTCCCTTCCACTGAGAAAATTGTCCATTTAATCCTACTCTCTGTTTCCTGTCTTTTAGCCAGTTTGTAATCCACGAAAGGACATCGCCACCTATCCCATGACTTTTTACTTTTCCTAGAAGCCTCTCATGAGGGACTTTGTCAAACGCCTTCTGAAAATCCAAATACACTACATCTACTGGTTCACCTTTATCCACATGTTTATTAACTCCTTCAAAAAAGTGAAGCAGATTTGTGAGGCAAGACTTGCCCTGGGTAAAGCCATGCTGACTTTGTTCCATTAAACCATGTCTTTCTATATGTTCTGTGATTTTGATATTTAGAACACTTTCCACTATTTTTCCTGGCACTGAAGTCAGAGTTGAGGGGGAGGAAAGTATGACTTTTCTTAAATTTGGTAGTTTTTGATAGGCTTGTCCCAAAGTCATGCCTTGTATGCTGGCTGTGTGTCATGGGGCACCCTACCAAGTTTCCATCACTACTGAATGGAAAACCAAAACAAAAGAGTACAATAAAGATCAGTGTTATTATCCCTTCTATCCTATATACTTTTATTTTACTGTTATTTTGTAATGTTTTTCTTCCTCTTTGTATTTCAGTTTATTGTATGTATTACTTTGACAACGCATGAACAAATCGTGATGCGAAAGAACATTATGTGAGCCTGACACCGCCCGCATTGCAAGGACCTGCTCCAGGTGCACAAACTCAATTCCCGCCTCAAGCTACCCGAGGGTAAGGCAAGCGGAGCGCTCCCCGACGTCACGCCCCTTCCCCCTGGCAGACGGGGCCAGCCCGTGCTGGGCTCGGCCCCTTACAGACAGACGCTGAGAGTCCAACGAATAAATAACTGAAAAGGAACGGAAGCGAGCACGCAGCTGCGCGCGCTTCTCCTCCTCCTCCTTTTCCCAGCACTGGAGCTTCTGTGCGCATTCACGCGACACAGCCCAGGTACTGAGCTGCCAGGCGGCGCGCGATGCGCGCGAACCCCCCCCCTCCCCTCCCCCTGACCAGAAAAAGAAACAGCAAAAGGGGGGAGGCGCAGGCGCGCGCATAATAGAAACGGTTTCTGGTTTTCGGAGCCTGAGCAGTCCTCGTACGGTAACGTGGAGTCCGGGAGGAGGAGGCGGGTCCGCAGACCCCGGGAGACTGCCATGAGTCGTAGCGTCCCGCCGCGCAGCCTCGGCCTGTGAGTGGGAGACATGCTGCCGACGGGCGGCGGAGGAGGTGGCTGGGGAGGCCAAGAGCCGCGACTCTGGGACCGTGCTCGGCGGCGGAGCCCCCTGCTGCTACTTCTGCTGTTCCTGTTGCACACGGTGCGGGGCCAGGAGAGCTCCAGCTTCAGCAGCCCCCCGTACGGCAAGGACGGCGGCTATCACGGCGTCCCCGGGCCCGGCCTCAACGTATACATGAGCGAGGGAGAGGTGCGGCGTCTGATCGGTGAGTGCACGACTGGGATCTGCATTATACGCGCTTTTCTGCAATTTGTGCATGTACAAAAATCGCAAACAGTTGCCCGTATTGCATCAGTAGGTATCTATATTATAAAGCCATTTCCACATCAGTGCTATATACAGAGCCATATGCCACATCTATTGATATGGAAATTACTTGTGTGCAAATGATGATGAAAATGCTTAGTCTGTTAACTTTTCGGGTTTAGAATATGTAAGTATTTGGAACTCTTTGTGTCACTCTGGCTAAGCCACGCTACCTTATTTTTACCTGCGCTGTTTAGGTAATAACCATAATACTTTTTTTTTTTTTTTTTTTTTACCTTCATCTCTTTGGAATGTTCATGCATTTGCTTCTAGACAGAGCATCCACACTAGGCATGGCCATGTCGTGTATGCTTCTGACGTGCTGTATTGTGGAGAATATGACATGGTACTATATAAATGCTAATTCTGCATGCATATTGTTATACATGGATATTGTGTTTGTATGCATACACTATGGGGCGGATTTTAAAAGGCGCGCGAATAGCCTACTTTTGTTTGCGCTCCAGGCGCAAACAAAAGTATGCTGGATTTTGAACCGTGCGTATCTGCTAAAAACCTGGATCGGCGCGCGCAAGGCTATGCATTTTGTATAGCCGGCGCGTGCCGAGCCGCGCAGCCTACCCCCATTCCCTCCAAGGCCGCTCCGAAATCGGAGCGGCCTCGGAGGGAACTTTCCTTTGCCCTCCCCTCACCTTCCCCTCCCTTCCCCTACCTAACCCACCCGCCTGGCCCTGTCTAAATCCCCCCCTTACCTTTGTCGGGGGATTTACACCTCCCGGAGGCGTAAATCCCCGCGCGCCAGCGGGCCTCCTGCGTGCCGGGCCACGACCTGGGGGCGGGTATGGAGGGTGCGGCCACGCCCCGTACCGCCCCGGGCCGTAGCCACGCCCCCGTACCCGCCCCCAAAACGCTGCCGACACGCCCCCGAAACGCCGTGACGACCGGGCCCGCCCCCGGCACGCCCCCCTCGGAGAACCCCGGGACTTACGCGGGTCCCGGGGCTCTGCGCGCGCCGGGAAGCCTATGTAAAATAGGCCTCCCGGCGCGCAGGGCCCTGCTCGCGTAAATCCGCCCGGTTTTGGGCGGATTTACGCGAGCAGGGCTCTGAAAATCCGCCCTTATGAACATACGAAATGTGCTTAACTCAAGATTTTAAAATGGAGGGGATACAACCTAGTACTTGCTTATTAGTTTAAGTAGGGGTATCAGAGTGTTTAGTAAATAGAAATTCGTACAGTAGCTGCTTAGATAAATCAAGATTAAGTGAGATTTTTTTTTTTTTTAATTTACAATTCCTGGCTTCTTTGGTGACTAGATGTGTAGAATTGTGTGCTATTTGATCACTACTTGCTAATTACTACTATAGAGATCTTTATTATGAGATGTGAATTCATATTTGCTTGAGAAAACAGTTGTCCTCATTTGTTTGTTTTTTACTTGTACTTTTTTGTGACTTTTTCTTAGGGTTATATCTGCCCATATTACAATCTGAGTAAGCAATGGGAGCAAATGAATTTACAGATTTTTTTCATGTAAAAAGTTGTAATAAAAAAGAACAGGAACAACTCGAAGTAGATATGCCATTTCACATGAAGTTAAAGATCTTAGCATCTTTCTTGATAGCGAATTAAACTTAAAAAGGTGGATAAATAATATCACAAATGGCTATTTTAAACTAAATGTTTTAAAAAGATTATGATCCCTGCTTCACAAACAAGATTTCAGAACAGTTCTTCAAGCACTTATTTTTTAAAAAAACGACTATTGCAATGCTTTATTATTAGGCCTACCAGCTTCTTCCACCAGACTGCTCCAACTTCTGCAAAACTCAGCTGCCAGAATCCTAACCTACACTAAGAAAACTGAGCATATAACTCCCATTCTAAAAGAATTACATTGGGTTCCAATTACACATCGTATCCAGTTCAAAATATTACTTTAATTAATCCATAAGCCCCTTTATAATGACGAATGGCACATGGCTGCCTTACATTTTCAAACCCCTCAAAGATTGGCAAGCAATGGGACGTTACCAATTCCATCCCCTAAATCAGCACAACTCTGCTAGAGAAAGAGCTCTATCCATTGCTGGGCCACAATTATGGAACTCCTTACTGGAACCTAACACTAGAACATTTAAGAAAGGAGTCATAACTTGGCTCTTTCAATAAGCATTCTCTTAATTTTATGGTTAGAGTTCCTATACTTAGTAATCTATTTGTTTTTTAGATTGTTTTTTTTAAGAATTTTATGTATCTTTTCTTATAGTATTTAGATGTTTTTATTAAGAATTCTATATATTTTATGATTATAATTTTGTAATTTAAAGTGTTTTAATTGTGCTGTAAATCGATGTGATGTTTCCTACGAATGTCGGTATAGAAAAACAAATAAATAACTCTCTGTCAATAACCTAAAAATTGAGTACATGAAACAGTTGTCATCAAATTATTTATTTAACAGTTTTTATATACTGACGTTCAATAGTGATATCACATCTGCTTATTGTAAACAGAGAACTACACTAAATTAGTGCTTGACCGGGAACGTGAACAGATCAATAACCAAAGATCAATAACAAAAAGTAATACTAAATAGGCTGTAATTAAATACAATAACGAAATGTAATGCAAAATAGGTTATATTTATTTATATATATATATATATATTATACACACAATTACAAGATGACTAGGGCTATTAGTTACAATGACTAAGACTAAGTTACATGGCATAAGTTACGTGGGATGTGGTTAATGGGTTAGAAAGGGCAGAAATGAAGGGGTGCTTAAAGGAAGGAGGAAATAGTACAAATGGTAGGAGGAAATAAATGGGCGGGTACAGGGGAAACTGGGTAGTTGAGAGATTATAGCGGGGATGAGGGAGCTTAGGTGTAAGCCTGAGTGAACAGCCACGTCTGTAGCTTTTGCTTGAAGATCTTTGGGCAAGGTTCCAGATGCAGATTTGCTGGCATTGAGTTCCATAGAGCTGGGCTGGCAATGGATAGGGTGCGTGCTTTAGATGTTGCAAGATTGGTGAGTTTGGAGGAGGGGGTGCGTATAGTGGCAAGATATTGGTTTCTGGTCGGTCTAGAGGGGGAATGGAATAGCAGAGAGTCATTAAACCATCTCATATTGGTGTTGTGAAGTGCTTTATGTATGATGGAGAGAGTTTTGTACTGGATACGGGAGGCGATAAGGAGCCAGTGTAAATCCTTTAAGATGGGGGAAATGTGTTCATTACTGCGTGTATTGGTAAGGATCCGGACGGCAGTATTTTGCAGAATTTGAAGAGGGTGGAAGGAGTTTTTGGGTAAACCTAGGTGGAGAGAGTTGCAGTAATCTATTTTAGAAAGAATAGTGGTTTGTAGGACCGTACGAAAGTCAGAGAGATGGAGCAAGGGTTTTAGTTTTTTTTAGGGTGTGTATCTTGAAGAAACCCTCTTTCAATGTTGAATTGATGAATTTTTAAGGTTAATTTGATTGTCTAGGGAAACCCCTAAATCTCGTACCTGTTGGGAGAAAGAGATAGGGGATGACAGTGAGTAGTGCAGAGGTGTAGGGTATTAGTGTGACTAGTTGGTGAGATGAGCATCAGCTCAGTTTTTGTGGTGTTAAGGGCAAAATGGATGTTAGGAGTTTGTTGATTACGAGGAGAGTGGACTCCCAGATATTAATGGCTTTAGGAAGGGTGTCAGTAATAGGGATCAATATTTGCACATCATCCTTGTAAATATAGTGTGGGAGATTGAGATCAGCTAGGATGTGACAGAGCAGCAGGAAGTAAATGTTGAATAGGGTGGATGACAGAGAGGAGCCTTGTGGTACACCTTGATCGAGGGGAATTGCTTTAGACTCATGGTTTCCGATTTTGACTTTGAAATTTCTATTGCTGAGAGAGGATTTGAACCAACTGTGGGCAATTCAGGTTATTCCAATTTCATTGAGGCGCTGAAGGAGGATGTTATGACTAATGGTGTCGAAGGCCGAAGAAATGTCTAGAATATACGCTTGACCTTTATCAAGGCCTTTAATGAGATGGTCTGTCAGTGATAGGAGGAGGGTTTCCGTACTATGATATTTGCGAAAGCCAAATTGAGAGGGAGTATAGGCTTGACTATTGCTTGTTTGAGGGGGTTGGGTGATGGAGGCATTTATAATATTGGCAATGAGTTTGGCTATTATGTTGGGGATGGAAAGGAGAAGTTTCATGGGAATTGTCTGAAGGGTGGGAGGATGGTCTAGCTTTTTCAGTATTGATTCGATTTCGAGAGCAGTGGTGGTTTCTAAGGAGTTTGAGCCTGTGTGGGGGGTCTATGGGACAGGCAAGGTGGGGTTTTTGCATGTTGAGGGCAGGTATTGAGGAAGGTGGGAAGCGTGCTAGCAGTTTATTGATTTTGTCTTGAAAGAATAATGCGAGTTCCTCACATTTGATTTTAGCTTCTTCATCAGGTATAACAGAGGGAGTGGATTTGGTTAAAGTGGCAACGTATTTGAAGAGGGCTCGTGGGTTAAATTTTGGCGTAGAAGACCTTTTTCAACTTGTTTAGCATTTCTCTGCAGGAGTGTAGTGAGAATTTGTATCTGACGAGGAGGGTGGGGGTTGGGGTTTTTGCGCCAACTCTTTTCAGTTTTTCTAAGGTTGTGTTTCATGTCTTTCAGCTCCTTTGTGTGTACCAAGGCTTTTTGGTATTGTCATGGGATTTTATTTGTCTTGTTTGCAGGGGGAAGACATTATTGGCCACAGTATTTGTGAGGTTGTGCCATGATGACAGTGCGGCATCTGAGTTAGAAAGATCTAAATTGTCAAGCGTGTTAGAAAGGGCCGAGATGAGGTCATCCCTTTTGCAAGTTTTTCTGAAGTGTATGGTACTAATTGAATTTGAGTGGAATGGGGGCTTCCTTATGGAACAGGATGTTCTTATTAGGTAGTGGTCTGACCAAGGGATGGGCGTGAACGTAGGAGGGTCCACTTGCATAAGGGAGCTGGTGAAGATAAGGTTGAGGGAGTGACCAGCTTTGTGTTGGATGGCTAATGATCTGTTGAAAGCCTAAGGCCTTCATTGCTTCGAGAGTGATAATGCATGAGGCGGTTCATTGTGTACTATCAACATGAAGATTGAGCTCCCCTAGGATGATGGCTGGAGTATCTGTGGTTATGTTTTTGGCTATGTTTTCAATAAAGGGGGAGGGGTTATTTTCCATAATTCCTGGGGGGGGGGGGAGTATATTAGACAAATTTGCAATGAGGGGGGATTTGAAGAAGCCAATTTCAATTTTGGGTGGCGAGATGATGGGTTGATGTATTATATTAAATTCCTTTTTTGCAGCTAGTAGAATTCCTCCGCCTTTTCTTTTGTGCCTCAGGAGGGAGAAGATATTGTAGCAGTTGGTAGGGAGCTGATTAAGGCGTGCTGAGTCTGTATCCTTAAGCCAAGTTTCTGGTATGGCACAGATGTCTGGGTTCTCATCAAGGAGGATGTCATTAAGGATAGGCATTTTCTTAGTTAATGACTGAGTATTAAGGATAAGAGAGAGCGCAGTGAGGCCAAGGATTTGGGTGAGGGGGGGGGGGGGGGGCGCGAGCATGGTGGGGAGGATTGTTTTAAGGTGTGAGCAGAGTCGAGGAGCGTAAGGGACAGTGGGTCGCTGTTTGCTGTGTCTGAGAATGGGTATGTTGTAGCTTAGCATATTGGTGATATGGCTACTTGAGAGAAATATAAGGTGTATGAGGCTAATGAGAGTGGCTGCTGATATAAGTAGAGGATTGAGGTGGAGTGATGGCTTTTGGGTGTTGAAGCCTATCTTGGATGTGGGGTGCGTATGAGGAGAGGATAGGGGTTATTGCAGGAGATGAGTGGTTGTAGGATGGAGGGGTGTCAAGAGGAGAATGTAAGTATGAGGGTGAATTGGGGAGGAATGTCACAGTGGGGTTAATGGGTCAAACATTGAGAGAAGGTCAGCTGGAGGTGACAAAGAGTCTGTTGGAGGCAGCACAAAGGGGCACACTAAGGGGCATGCCCCTTAGTTGTGCTCCTTAGTCGCGTGACGCCTGCGGTTGCGCTGCGCTTTTAAAGATGATCCTGCTGGTTGCAGCGATGAGGTCACCCGGGAGGCAGTCTGGTTGGCAGGAAGCGTGGCCTAGCCCAGGGAGGGTCCGGCGGATGGCCGCAGCGTGCTCCCGACCCCCGACGGGTCCCATGCTGGAAGCGAGGAGCAGTGAGGGAGACATGCGGCGGGCAGGTAACTTGCCTGGGCGTAGGGATGGCTCGAGAGAGTCGCCCTGCGCTTTTAAAGGTGATCCTGCTGGTCGCAGTGATGAGGTCACCCAGGAGGCACGGCCTAGCCCGGGGAGGGTCCGGCGGATGGCTGCGGCATGCTCCCGCCGCAGCCATCCAAATTAAGATTGTAAATCTCAGTTATATAGTGTGTGTGAGATCTACTACTATGAATATTTTGCTAATCATTTTTGGCCAGTGCTGTGGCACAGAGAATCTGAATTTGCATGTTTTACCAGTATTCAATTGGGCATAAGTGGAGGGAGGGTGGGCAGATGCCCCAGCAGTAGTAGCTCTTATTGGCCTTTCAGCACAAATGTATTTTCAACCTTGGAGCCTGCAAGGGTTACCTGGCTTCAGGACATGACTTCAAAGGAAAGGTTAATGATGGCAATAGCAGAAATAATTAAGGGTACTCTGGGGGGTGTGGGAATACCCAAAAAGAAAAGAACATATGATTAAAGGAATTTTGTAGACCCTTTTAAAATCTTGGAACCACTGTATTAATAAAAACACACGAGATATCATAGCTGACAAAATCAAATAGACACTTAATGGATAAAAAAGCTGTGTGTCCAAATATTGCAGTACAGTATAACATAACACAAGAAATGCCATGCTAGGTCAGACTGTTACATCAAGCCCACCATCCTGTCTTTCAGTAGCCAGTCTGGGTCACAAGATACCTTTCTTTAGTCAACCTGGCTTATAATGGTTTATGAACTTTTTCCTTCTAGAACTTGTCCACATTTCTTTTAAATCTTGCTTTGCTAGTGTCCTTGACCATGTCCTCTGGCAACAGATTCCAGTTTGTGTACTAAGTGGAAAAAGTACTTTTAACAACTTGTCTTAAATCTTTTTATAAGGAAGGAATTACATTTCCAGCATATGCTCTCTGGGGAAGGCACACAGCTGTGGTACTGTGTGTGCTGACTTTGGTGTACTATTAAGCTGTTTCCACTAAGAGCTTATACTGGAAATTCAACTCCTTCCTGGGTCTGAGGTGGAGTAAACTCACATTTCTAGTGGCCTGAATATGAGGTGCAGTGCCTCATAGGGCACAACAAGAAATAAAACTGGCCACCAGAAATGTGAATTTACTCCACCTCAAACCCAGGAGTTAAATTTCCGGCATAAGCTCTTTAGGGCGGGCATCAGTTGTAGTTTTCTTGCTTTTCCTGAACAGTAAGTGTGCAGTACCAAAGTGTATATGTTCACCTGTTGGCGCATGCCACAAGAGCTTACATTGGACATGAAATCCCTGGTCCAAGATGGAGTAACCGGCCTTTATATACATGTTCCACACCTCTCATGATTTTATTAACTTCTCTCCCAGGCTTCTTTCTTCCAAGCTGGAGAGTCCTAACCTGTGTAGCCTTTCTTCATAGTAACATAGGGGCCACTGACGTTAGTGCAGGTTTTTACTCCTGTAGTAGCATGCATTTTTTCTGTGGTAAGTTAATCCTGGTCTTTAACAAGGGTTTTAAAGCAGAAGACTGTGCACTAAGCAGGTAATTTTCAAAGGAATTACGCGTGTAAATGCTACATACTATTGTAGCAATTTTCAAAAGCCATTTATTTGTGTAAAGTGCACTTACTCGAGTAAATCCTGTGGACAAAACAGTGGCATTTATTGTAGCAATTTTCAAAAGCCTACTTGAGTAAAGTGCATTTACTTGAGTAAATGGCTTTTAAAATCAGGTCCTAAATTAGGAGTAAAAACCAGTGCTAAAACTTAGTGCAGGTACATGCAAATTCTATTTACTCAGCAATGCAGGGAGATGAGTTAAAGGGCAGACATTTTAAGGCACATTTGCTTAATGCTGAAAATGTAACTCCTGGATCAGGGCAGGAGTAAAACTTAACTCTTATTTCTGGTAGCTTTGTTAGTCTATTGCTATATCCAGTGTGGTAGTATCTAGCTGCATAGCAATAGAATGGCCATCAGAAATGTAATATATATAATAATGTGAACCCTGGCTTTGAACTACCTTCCAATATATGGGTACTCAATAAATCGTTATATATTTGTATACAAGAGTAGTTCCATCAATTTCACATCTTTTCATTAAATGTACAAAATTTTTTATTACAAATGTCAGGGAAGGGACTGGGCAGTGGAGTGCCTCAGGGATCTGTATTGGGACCCTTACTTTTCAATTATATTTATAAATGATCTGGAAAGAAATACGACGAGTGAGGTAATCAGATTTGCAGATGATACAAAATTGTTCAGAGTAGTTAAATCACAAGAAGATTGTGATAAATTGCAGGAAGACCTTGTGAGACTGGAAAATTGGGCATCCAAATGGCAGATGAAATTTAATGTGGATAAATGCAAGGTGATGCATATAGGGAAAAATAACCCATGCTATAATTACACAATGTTGGGTTCCATATTAGGTGCTACCACCCAAGAAAGGGATCTAGGCGTCATAGTGGATAACACATTGAAATCGTCGGCTCAGTGTGCTGCGACAGTCAAAAAAGCAAACAGAATGTTGGGAATTATTAGAAAGGGAATGGTGAATAAAACGGAAAATGTCATAATGCCTCTGTATCGCTCCATGTTGAGACCGCACCTTGAATACTGTGTACAATTCTGGTTGCCGCATCTAAAAAAAGATATAGTTGAAATGGCGAAGGTACAGAGAAGGGCGACCAAAATAAGGGGAATGGAACAGCTCCCTTATGAGGAAAGACTAAAGAGGTTAGGACTTTTCAGCTTGGAGAAGAGACGGCTGAGGGGGGATGTGATAGAGGTGTTTAAAATCATGAGAGGTCTAGAACGGGTAAATGTGAATCAGTTAGTTACTCTTTCGAATAATAGAAGGACTAGGGGGCACTCCCTGAAGTTAGCATGTGGCACATTTAAAACTAATCGGAGAAAGTTCTTTTTCACTCAACGCACAATTAAACTCTGGAATTTGTTGCCAGGGGATGTGGTTAGTGCAGTTAGTATAGCTGTGTATCCTTAAAAAAGCTTACACAGCTTAAAAAAGGATACACAGCTTAAAAAAAGCTTAGTATAGATGTGTACCCTTAAAAAAGGATTGGATAAGTTCTTGGAGGAGAAGTCCATTACCTGCTATTAAGTTCACTTAGAGAATAGCCACTGCCATTAGCAATGGTTACATGGAATAGACTTAGTGTTTGGGTACTTGCCAGGTTCTTATGGCCTGGATTGGCCACTGTTGGAAACAGGATGCTGGGCTTGATGGACCCTTGGTCTGACCCAGTATGGCCTGTTCTCATGTTCTTAATCTTGCATGCAATGCTATTGTGCCAGTGTGTACTGTTCAGTTATCCATTATGGCAAGACATAGTAAGTAAAATTGAAATTTAAGTTCTCTTGGGCAAGCAACTATATCCATACAGTTGGCATTATTTTTGCCCTGGTCAGGAGGCTCAGTGCCAGAAGTGAATACTGTTTGGCTTTACATGCCCTCCATAGAGAGCTTATTCTTATTACACTTGGCCTTACTATAAATAAAATCTTGCATGTATTTGTTTATTGCCATCGCCAATGATTGAGGTGGTGCACAATTTAAGACAAACATAATATAAAAAAAATGCAGATTGTGCTCAAGTCAGGATACACAATGCCAGTCTTGCATACAAAGCCATTTTAATTGAAGTGCTTTCAACTTCAAGCACTTACCTTCCTTTCTTGTTAAAGCATTTTTAAAATTACTTTTCTGCATCTATGCAGATTGTCAGATTAGCTTACATTTTAGGAATTTTTTTTTTGTTTGCGTGTGGGGTTTTTTTTTTTTTTTTTTTTACATTTGCTTGAATTGCATCACATTAGCTTATTGCATCCTGCAGTACTGCTGGTTTCTATTGTACATGTTAACCAAAACCCATGCTAAAATTTAACTTTTGTTTTAGAATGGGTTTCATCGCATCAATCCCATAGTAAATGACACAGGTAAAGATCCATCTGGTCTGCCCAATGAGATGTTTGGGTTGTAACTGCTGCTCCTTGCAGGTTACCCCCATGCATAAATGTTACACCATTTCCTTGGTTCATAACTTTTCTTCTAGCTACTAGGAATCTTCTGTCTCTATCTCATGCCCTTTTGAATTCTGTTACCATTCTAGTCCTTGCTATCACTTCAGGGAGGGCATTCCAGGCATCCATCACTCTTTCTGTGAAAAGCTTTTCCTAACATTTGCTCCCTTAGAGCTTTGTATCATGACCCAGTCCTACAGTTTCCGTTCCGTTGGAAAAGGTTCGATTCCAGTGCACTACTAATACTTTTCAGGTATTTTAAAGTTTGTATTGTGTCCTTCCTGTCTCTCCTGTCCTTTAGGTATACAAATTTAGGTCCTCAAGTCTCATCTTGTATGTCTTTTGGTGAAGACCCCTCACCATTTTGGATGTCTTTCTTTAGACTACTTCTAACATCTGTCATTTTGGACATATGGTCTCCAGAACAGAAAGTACTCCAGGTGAAGCCTCATCAATGATCTGTACATGCCAACACTTCCTTTTTACTACTTGTTATGCCTCTCTATGTAGCCCACTATCCCCCTGGCCTTGGTCACTGTCACACTGAGGTACATCTCCTGGTCCAGGCACATCAATCTTACACTCCTGCTCAAGTACAGTCCCTATGCAGTTCTGCCCCCTAGATGCAGGACACTGCATTTCTTGGCATTGAATCCCAGCTGCCAAATCTTTGACGGTTCTTCAAGCTTTCTTAGATCACTTTTCAGTCTTTCTTTTCAAGTGGGTTCACTCCTATGGAAAATTTTAATGTCATTTCAAAAAGACAAACTTCCCCTCTAACCGTTCTGCAATATCGCTCATAAAGATATTGAACAGAACTGGTCCCTGAGGCACTCCTCCTTGTTTCCTCAGAATGAGTCCATTTACCACTGTCTGCTGTAGTCCACCACTCAAGCAGTTTCTATTCCATAACACCGCCTTGAGACCCACACTGCCTGCTCATTTTATTCATGGGCCTCCTGTGTGGGAGTGTATCAAAAGCTTTGCTGAAATCCAAGTACATCACATTAAGTGCCTGCCCTTGATCTAATTCCCAATTTGTGCAATCAAAAAAATTAACTGAATTTGTTTTGACAGAACCTTTCTCTGGCAAAACTATGTTGTCTTGAATCCTGCAACCCACTGGATTTTAGATGGTTCACAATCCTTTCCTTCAGCAGAGTCTCCATTAATTTTTCCACCACCGAGGTAAGGCCTGTAGTTTCCAACATTTTGTCATAGTAACATAACATAGTAATGGTGGCCAAATAGTCCGTCCAGTCTGCCTGGCACATTTCTTATGGTAGTAACTGCCGCTTCATGCAAGTTACCCCCAAGCCTTATGTTAAGGGTAGTAATATTTACAATCAAAATCAAGCAGCTGTCAAGCCCATAACAATTACTGCTAGCAACACTTTTATGGGATCAGCAGCCATCTTGATAATTCAGACAGTGCTGCTTGAGCATGCTTTGCTTTTGGACTTGGCTGTAGAAGCAGTCCTGTGCTTCTTCCCTAATATCTGTGTATCAGTACCCCAGACTGTAAAAGTAGGGGGCCCAGTGTTGGCTGTCTCTGAATTTAATTCCCCCCCCCCCCCCCCCCCCGTTACCATTCTTGTAAAGTGTAACATAAACACCTCTCTCCAATCTTTCAGTACCTCTTCTGTCTTATAGGATCCATCCCCTTTATAATTGTTTTTTGTCCTCTGCACCTTTTCTAGTGCTATGTCTTTTTTGAGGTGGGGCAACCAGAACTGCACACAATATTCAAAGGAGTGATTATAAAGGCATATTTTGTTTTATTCTCCTTTTCCTTTTCAGATCATTCCTACCATTCTAAGACCAAAATATGACTGACTGAATAACTGAAATATGTTTTAAATGTTATTTGTTTCATATTGTATTTTTAATTTGTATTTTAAATAACTGTACCTTTATTTTATTACAAACGTTTTTAGACTTTTTTTTTTTTCTTTTGGCCTGTCAATTTTTTTCCTGCTTATTTGGAAAAAGGGTTGGGATCCAGAGCCATAAGTGTTTAATTCACAATTTCTTGGGGATTTTTTCCCCTATCTTAAGTGCTCTGTTATTGCAGTGATAATCCTTGGTTGGGGGCTAGTCACTAGAGCCCCTTCTGGAAAAAGATTAAAGTCAGCTGCTAGTTTTTGCATGACTCTTGACTCCCTCCACCAAGGAGTTGTAAAATTGCTTCTGCAGTATCCCCGGCTGGACCAGGAAGCAGAGGACCTGCCCTAGGAACTAAACCCAGGTCTGCTGCATGGTGGTGTACACCTGTTTTTAGAATTTGTTTACAAAGTTCAAAGTAGAAGCCTGTGACATGAAGACAGTTTCTTTAGTTTTAGCGGGTTTTTTTTTTTTTTTTTTTTTTAAGGAGACAATGTAAACTAGATAAGAGCTTGCAATGTTTTATTTTAAATCCATCCAAGAAGGAGTGCAAGAAGCAATATAGGTCCAATACTTTCTTTTTCCAAAATGTATTTATTTTAGTTTTTAAAAAAACTAGTTTTTTGGAAAAAGAATGTATTGGACCTATATTGCTTCTTGCACTCCTTCTTGGATTGTATATTACTTGCTGAGTGCAGTTTGCTCCCTTCTTATATTTGGTTATTTTAAATCCATGTCATAAATTGTAAAGTAAGGGGTTTACCACTAGGAGTTCTTAGAGCCCAGACAGTACAGTGCTGAGTTTGGCACTAGGGATCCTAAACAAGGATGACTATAAACATCCTAAACAAGGATGACTATAAACATATAAACTATGAATTGTTCACTGTACACCCCTGTTATATGTAAACCGGCATGATGTGTTTGCAACATGAATGCCGGTATATAAAAATTTTAAATAAATAAAATAAATAAATAAACATTTTTTCCATGTCTTGCTATACTAATTACATTTCAATGTCTCAATATTTTCTTTCATTGCATGCATTTATAATCATATTGTAGCTTTTTAAAATCTTAATGTAATAGCATGGCAATGTAAATAACTATTTCTTTTTTTTTATAAACATTTTTGTTTAGAAAACTATAAGACAAACTATATCGAATCTGGCAGGTGTTTGCAATTTAAATTTGCTAGGCATTGTCCAAGAATTTGCTAGGTTAAAGCAGCCGAATACTTTTTTTTGTTAGCACTATAAACAGTCTTATAACATTTGTAACTAGTCCTTGCAGTGCATCCTGTAAAAGTTATTTTAGTTTTAGTATTTAAATCTGAAATCTGCGGCTTTTTTAAATATACTCTTTTTAGAAACACCCCCCCCTCCCCCCATATATTTATTTTGAGGGTTGGTGATGACAGCATTTTTTGGATAAAGTAGTTTTGGTGCTGGTGTCCATAACCTTTTGGGAAGATTGAAGCAAGCATAACTTAATTTCTTTTAGTTACATACCCTCTGGATGAAAATCAATACTGTGCACTTGTCCTACTATTTTACGATTATGTAAGTTTGTGACTTGAACAAAAAACATGCACAATTGACCATATCTGTTTTGTTTTTCTGCAAAGTCTGAATGAGTTGGTGGATTGGTTACACACCTCAAATGTTTTTGAACAATACAAACTATTTGGGTTTTGCAGTTTTATTTGGCAGCCAGCTGTGCAAGGTGATGTAGCATTAGTTTCTAGAGTTTCAGAACAATTTACCTCCAGAACACTGGTCATGTACATGATATCCTTGAAAACAGACACTTTCTGCATTTACTGCACTCTCTAAATAATGTGTTATGTGCAAATTAGTAATTCAGTGCCAGTTTACATAGTAGGTTTGAAGGCTGATTGATGTAAGACAACTGGCTCATTATTAGAAAATTACTTGCCAAATTTTTTTCAGTATAAATAAGCAAAACTGGTTTATTCCCTTCTTGCCAAAATGTCTTTATGTAGGAATCTTATTCTTGGGAAAGGTTACGGTCAGTGAGTATGGATGGATGGATATATGCTTCTGACAAGAATCATGGCTTTTTTATTAGATTAAAAAGTGGTTATTGCATGATGTGGTTGGCTTTTTTTTTTCTTCTGGATTGTCCAGTGAATATATGAGCAGACATATGTTTGCGTAGCAAGTATGCTTCTGTTCTTTGTTTTTCATAACCAGCTGTGTGCAATATTGAATTTAAGATGTCTTTATAAAGAATAGTTATCAATTTTTGCTAGCCCTACTATTTTAAGAGTTTTCAAACTGTTTGCTTCTGTCATGGCTTCATTAAGTAGTGTGTATTTTTGGTGGTTTGAGCTTGAAAATAAATATTCCTTTTTTTCTTTCAGTGTGATGTTATAAGACTAACAGCTTGATCAAAGCAAAAGTGTGAGGAGTAGAATTAAAATATTGAATACATCCTTTTGGTAGTAGATACTGGTTATGTAATCAAGATTCTTGATCTGTTGCATACATTCCAACTTTATTGTAATATTTCGTAATTTTAAGAAGCAGTCTTCAAAAATATCAGTTGAAATCAAGAAGTGAGAATCAGGATTGAACCAAAAAGACAGATATACAATAAAACATTATAGAACATCATCTGCCGTAGGACAATATACTAGCAGCTTAAAACAGTACAGAACGGTACAAAATCGCAAGTACCATTGTAATACATTAAGAGAAGCATACCTAAAGGACTGAGACAGCTAACTTCACAGTGTTAAGTAAACCCAGTGTTAAGGGATTGGGTAAAGAAGATTCCAAGTTTGGCATGAAAATGTCACATGATATACAGGATCCAATCAGGGAGGGACTGATCACAGGCATGCTGACTGTTTTATGTCACGATTCAGACCAAAAGGATGTAAAGAATGTAATCTGAAAATCCATCTTTGGGTAAAAGCTGTGTGGTAAAAGCTGATCCCGTTCTGATTTTCAGAATGGTATTTGAATTTTATGGGATGTTGTATAACAAGATTTCCTTTTCTTATTTTGAATTATGTATGGTATATGTAACAAAAGTTTCAATAAAGAGTAAATTGAAAAAAAAAAAAAAGCTGATCCCGTTCTTCACCTCTGGGTAGGGCTGGAACTGAGTCAATAGCAAACAAAAGTAAGTCTGAGATTGAATGGGAAGTGTCAAGCCCATGTGTAGTAAGGGGTGCATTGACATTGTTTCTGCGTATAATACAACAATGTTCATTAATGCGTGTTTTTCAAAGACCTTGCAGTTTTCCTGACAAAGTAAATTGCAGGGATAGAGAATGATATAAACAACCCATGTAGAGTTAGTCAGATGTCACGTGCAAGTTATAAGAATGTTTTTGAACATCCATCTTTAGAGCAGTCGATGTAAGTGAAAGGTTACAGGCTAGACAACTACCACAGGGTTGGTGACCCGTTGGTGAATGGATTGATGACCTATGGGAACTAATACTAGAGGAGACTAACATGTCCCTCAAATTGCGGCCCCAATAGAACGCAGACCTTGGCAAATCTTTAAAACAATTTAAAGGAGCCATAGTGAGCCAGTTAAACCCGATTGAGTTACAAATCCGACCCACATCAGTCGAGTAAGGAATTAAGCCCAAATAACCTTCTTTGGGGTGATGGAGAAAAAGTAAATCCCTGTTGACATAAATAGCCCGCTTATATGGTTGATTAATGACCCGGTGGGGATAGCCGTGTTCTAAAAAATTATTTAAACATCTGTTCAGCCTAGATGGATGAAATCATGATGAGAGGAGTATGCATGACTGAGTCGAAAAATTGAATGTGGGTGATGATTGGTATAAGCAAGAAGAGTATTTGTTGTTCTTACTTCTTGAATTCAACAGCTAAGTCCTTCTTCCCGAGGAAGCCGATGTGGTCGTGTCGGGGGACCAGGTTGTGAAAATATTAAGTATGGACCTATGATGAGTTTTATGGACTTGCTACGGTGATATTTTTGAAGATTATTGTAATATTTCATAATTTAAACAAAGTTGGAATGTTTGCAACAGATCAAGAATCTTGATTGTGAACACCTACTACCAAAATGATTTATTCAATACTTTAATTATTCTCCTCAAACATTTTTGCTTTGATCAATCTGTATATTGCTGTGTAGTTGTGATATCCACTTGGGAACTCTGCAATGTAAGTCTAACACCACCATACATATTGGCATTATTTTGTATTTTTTTTACCCCATCTATTGTACTGCATTGTAGCATTGAGTTAATTAAAAAAAAAAAAATGATCTTTCATGGAAAACATTGTTTTAATTCTACTCCACATCATATGCAATGGTCTCTTAACCCAGCAATTGTTTTGGAAATATATTACATTTTTCTCTGTAGTTAATAAGTACACATCTGGGAAGAATAAGTTCTCTGAAAAGTAACTTGTGGTAAGGTGATCTGTATGTTTCTGCTATGAAATTTTTGCCTTCTCTTTTGGCTTTTCTGTAATATACTTCAGAGGACATCTCTCAAATTTAGCTCTGGATTTATTACTTGCCTTTTTGAATAAGAAATAACCCAAGGCAGGGCACAACATATTAGAGTGGCACATACCTATAGGTATAGCAACTTAATTTTAGTCTGAGGGAGAAGTTGGTCAGTAAGGACTGAGCCTGGCCTAAAAATACACAGCAGGGCTAAACTTTGAAAAAATGTACAGCATTTCAGTAAAACAGGTTGTAGCAGCATATTCATGGTGCTTATAGTACTAGGCACTTTATAACAGTCATATTAATTGTAATACTTGGGAGAAGGTTTCATCTGCTTGCCAGGATGGGGTAGCTATTTGTTTGGCATTAATTAGGCTTGGCAGAACATACTTTTTACTTGCTTTCTGGAGTGGTAGTGTTATGTGTTTGGCAGAGCTCTCCTGAGAAAGCTTGTCAATGTAAGAATACTATGTATAAATATTAGAATGTATAGCATTGAATGAAGAAACAGACATAATTGGCATCTCAGAGACCTGGTGGAAGGAGGATAACCAGTGGGCCACTACTATACTAAGGTTCAGATTATATTGCAATGAAAGGATGGATCAACCTGGGGAGAGGGGGGTGGTTTATTAGGGAGACAGCATAGAGTCCAACAGGATAAAGATCCTGCAGGAGACTAAATACATAGTGGAATCCTTATGGAACAAATTTCCATATGTGCTGGGAAAGTGTAGGGTGGGGGGGGGGGGGGGGCGGTATACTGATGACCACCTGCCGAAAATGAATGGATGGACGATGACATACTAACAGAGATTAGAGAAGCTAATTTATTTGGCAGCATAATGGGAGATTTAATTACCCTAATATAGACTGGGTAAATTTGACTTCTGGACATGTTAGGCAGTTAAAGTTTCTAGTGAAATAAATGACTGCTACATGGAGCAGTTGGTCTGGGAACTGTCGAGAGCAGGAGCCATTTTATACCTAATTCTCAGTGGAATGCAGGATTTGATGTGAGATGCAATGGTGGTGGGGTCGCTCAGCAAACAGCTATCGTAGTGGAATCATATTTGACTCCATGATTGGAAGGGGGACGTTAAGTAAATCTACAGCTCTAGCATTAAATGTTCCCTCGTGCTAGAAGTGGTAATTAAAGGTGGTGATTTAGAATAACTGAAACAATTCTCAGTGAGCCTGGAAGATGTAATAGGTCAAATTGACAAACTAAAGAATAGTAAATCACCTGTCCCAGATAGTGTGTATATATATATCCCAGAGTGCTGAAAGACCTGAAAAATGAAATAGTTTATAATTTACCAAAAGCAGGTCTGCTATCATTGCCTATGGTACCTGAAGACTGGAGGGTTGCTAATGTAATGCCAACTTTTTAAAAAGGGATCCGGGGTGATCCAGGATATTACAGACCAGTGAGTGTGATGTCTGTGCCAGGCAAAATGGTAGAAACTATCCTAAAGAACAAAAGTACTGAACATATAGAGGCTGATGTTAAAAACCCGGTGCGCGTTAAAACTGGGAGATATACGCGTGGCTGGGCCATGGGCATACCTCGAGGATCTCGCAGTATGTGCCGAAGAACTGGATTAGAAAAAGGGGGGGGGGGGGCATGGATGGTCCAGGACAGCGATATTAGGCACTTGTCCCCTGAAGCGGTGGCCGGCTTGTGCAACCTGCTACTGCTCCAGAGAGCAGGTAAGTATTAAAAACAAAGTTAGGGGTTTAGGTGTCGGAGCGATAGGGGAAAAAGGGAAGCAGGTTAGCTAGGGGCTTAGGAAGTTCACTTCCTAAAGCCCCTAGCTACCTGCTTCCTTTTCCCCTATCCGCCCCGACCCCTAAAACCCTAACTTTTGTTTTTTTGTTTTAATACTTACCATGCTCTCTGAAGCAGTACTGGGGAAAGGGCCCTATCGCATCAACCGTGCAACATATTATAAAATTCCCACCCCCCCCCCCCTTACGCGCACACTGATATAAGATCGGGTGCCCGCATGTTATAAAATTGGTGTACATGAACACCAGCACATAGGTATTAAAATTTCCTTTTTAGATAGACATAGTTTAATGGGACAAAGACAACGTGTTTAGCCAAAGGAAGTCTTGCCTCACCAATCTGCTGCAATTTTTTGAAAGCATAAATAAAATGTGGATAAAGGTGAGCCAGTTGATTGTGTATCTGGATTTCCAGAAAGCATTTGACAAAGTCCCCCATGAGAGGAAATTAAAAAGTCATAGGATGGGGGATAGTGTCCTGTTGTGGCTTGGAAACTGGTTAAAATATGGAAACTGAGAAGAATAAGGCTAAATGGTAAAAGTTCTCAATGGAGTGCCCCCAGGATATGTTCTGGGACCATTACCTTTTAACATTTTATAAATGACCTCTGAATGGGAATAACGAGGTGAATAAATTTGCTGATGACATAAAATTATTCAAAGTTGTTATATCACAAGAGAATTGTGAGAAATTACAAGAGGATCTTGCAAAACTGGGAGATTGGGCGTATAAATGGCAAATTAAATTTAAATTTAATGTGGACAATTGCAAAGTGTTGCACTTTAGGGAAGATTAACCCAAATTTTAGCTACACAATGCAGGGTTCCATATTAGGCATCACCATTCAGGAAAATAATCTAAGCATCATTTTTAATAACACATTGAAATCTTCTGTTCAGTGTGCAATAACAGCCAAGAGAGAAAATATTGGTAGGCATTATTAGGAAAGGAATGGAGAATGAAACAGAATATCATAATGCCTCTTTATTGCTCCATGTTGCAAACTCATCGAGTATTGTGTGCAATTCTGGTCACTGCAACTCAAGAGATATAGCAGAATTAGGAAAGGTACAGAGAAGGGTGACCAAAATGATAAAGGGGATGGAATGATTTTCCTAATAGGAAAGACTAAAGAGGTTAAGATTCTACAGCTTGGAGAAAACAGCTGAGGGGGAGATATGATAGAGGTATATAAAATGAGTGGAGGAGAACGAGTAAACGAGAATTGGTGGTTTACTCTGTACTTTTTTGAAAAAAAAAAAAAAAAGACTAGGGGACGCATCATCAAGTTGTACATTCAAAATTAATAAGAGAAAATATTTTTTTATTCAATGCATATATTAAGCTCTGGAATTCGTTGCCAGAGGATGTGGTGAAAGCTGTTCGTGTAGCTGCGTTTGAAAATGGTTTGGACAAGTTTCTGGAGGAAAAGTCCATAAACCATTAAGGTGGAGTTGCAGAAATACACTGCTTTATCCTTAGGAGAAGCAGCGTGGAATCTATCTACTCTTAAAGATCTTGACAGGTACTCGTGACCTGGATTGGCCACAGTTGGAAATATTCCACAAAGCAAGGTAATGAGTGAAGCACTGATACTTCCAATCAAAAAAACTTCACTCAACTTATTTCAACAACATCTTCAAGTGTGAGTCTACCCAGATATTTGAAAAAATGGAGGAAAAGACCTCAGAACCTCATGTTATATGTTCTGTATAGAACAAACATGTACGAGATAATTGTAATCATCGGTCTAAAAAACCTCCAATCACCCCACTTTTTATTACAAAAATTAACTCTCAAAAATGTATTCACTTATTTCCTTCTGTTTTCTTTGATTTTTCTTCACTTTTCTTTAAAATTGATGCAATTTGCATTCCAGTACTGTTGTGCAAATCATCACTAAATATGTTTCATCATTCGATATGTTGCTCAAATTTTGTAAACCAATATTTATGAAGACACAGTTTATTCAACTTATCTGTGTTGATGCATTGTTTGCCCAATATTGTTTGCCAACATCAGCCACTGTTTCGCCCAGGAGGCTGTCTCAAGGCAGTCACTTTAATCCAACACATCCAACATCTGATCATTTTCTTCATGCGGTCTCCCACTGCTAATGGCGATCCGATGATTACAGTTACCTCGTACATGTTATATGTTCTGTATAGAACAAACGAGGTTCTGAGGTCTTTTCCTCCATTTTTTTCAAATATCTGGGTGGACTCACACTTGAAGTTGTTGTTGAAATAAGTTGAGTGAAGTTTTTTTTTTTGATTGGCCACAATTGGAAATAGAGTACTGGGCTTGATTGGTCTGACCCAGGATGGCAAAGATCCATCTTTTATGTTCTTGATAAAATGAGGAAAATTTAGAAAAAAACTGAAAGATGCAGCTACAGAGATTTGAGTCTACATCAGGCATGGTTATTGATTGTGGTATTTTTAAAGAGGGCCGGATTTTAAAAGCCCTACGCGTGCCTATTTTAGAAAAGCCCAGCCACGCGCGTAAAGCCCCAGGACTAGTGTATGGGGGTGAGGTCAGAGGCTCCCGGCACAGTGGCCATTTGCTGCTGTGCCGGCGGATCGTGTGTTGGCAGGCTGCCAGTGCGCGCAACCTGCGCCTGCTAGAGGCAGCTGCAACAGGTATGATAAAGGTCGGGGGGGGGGGCTAGGTGAGGGCTAGGGGGTGGAAGGAGAAGGGAGGTTAGGTTAGGGGCTTGGGAAGTTCTCTCCCAGGCTGCTCTGAAATCGGAGTGGCCTGGCAGGGAACAGGGGAAGGGCGTTGGCGCACACAAGTTGCACAATTGTGCATCCCCTTGTGCACGCCGACCCCCTCCCCTCCCTCGATTTTATAACATGTACGCACCTGCGCGCGTATGTTATAAAATCAGGCGTCCATGTGCGCACTCTGGGTAGCGCGCACAGTTATTAAAATCTACCCCATATTATCTATCGACGGATATTGTGGTTGCTAAGACCTCATAACTATATGAACACTCGTGTGAGAAATTTACTAATTATAGGTTAGTAGATGTCATTTTTTTATTTTGCATATAAAATTTCAAATCTGTGCAATCTTATGCAAAGTCCAGAAAAGACACTTAAATGTTCTCTTATAATCACATTGTTCTTGTAAGGACAAAAAACCCCATTTACTTATCTTAAGGGTATCACCAATTACAGTTCAAAATTGCAGAACCCAACACAGGCCGCTGCTTTGATGGTAAGGATGCATCTGCTTCAGGGGTACATTTACTGCTCCAACTCTGTTTAAACAGAATTTCATCACGATCTTCAGTGCTGTGAGCATCTGATATTACTTTTTTCACCACACAGATTTAAGCAGCAGACCAAACAGAAAAAAATCCAATCAAAAGGATGATCTCAGCAAAGATAGCCATTCAAGTTCCTCATTTAGCTGAAAGAGAACCACATTGGTGAAATAAAAAATCCATTGCCGTTCCTTATAATTAAGAAAAACTAAATCGCCACATGTAATGAAGAAATAACTTTATCAAGAATAGTCCAACTTAAATTTGAAAATTGATGTGTGAAAGAAATGCAATGTGCAGCTTTTTGGGGCTTGAAGTTTGCCAGTATTTATGCAGCTACGAGTCGAATTTTAATAGATTTCTTAGTATGACCCACATATATTAATTTACAAGGACAAATATATTACATGTGATGATTTACATGTTGTGTTTGTTAGAGAGTAATACCATTTAATGCCCAGTACAGTAAAATCACAGAAGTAACATTTTTGCCACAAGTTGCATGTCCTGAGAAAACAACTTCATTGTCTTCTGGCATTTTTAAAGATTTATCATGACTATTTTTTTCCTCTTGAAAAAAATCATGGTAGCTCTTGAAATACTTGAAGAGTAGAGAATACATGCCAGTATTTTTTAATAGTGGCAACAGTGTTGAAGGTTCTGATGATATATTTAAGAATACATGATGACCCAGAGTCAAAGTTGGGTGGTTTATACATGAAGAGTAAATCCCAGTGTGCAGCGATAGTCAAAAAAGCAAACAATGTTAGGAATTATTAGGAAAGGAATGAAGAATAAAACTGCCAACGTCATAATGTCTCTGTATTGCTTTATGGTGAGCCGTACAGTGTGCAGTTCTGGTCACTGCATCTTAAAAAGGATTTAGTTGCATTGAAAAAGGTACAGAGAAGGGTGACTAAAATGATAAAGGTGATGGAACAGCTCCCCTACGAGAGAGGCTAAAGAGGTTGGGCCTGTTCGGCTAGGAGAAGAGACGGCATGAATTCCACTCATGATTTTATAGAGGTGTATAAAATCATGAGTGGAATAGAACAGGTAAATTAAATATATTTACTCTTTTTTTTTTCAAAACGTTCAGACTGGGGGGGGGGGGGGGGGGGGGGGGGAGGAGGAAGAGGCACTCCATGAAGTTAGTAAGTAGCACATTCAAAACAAATCAGAAAATTCACTCAATGCACAATTTAGCTCTGGAATTCATTAACAGTGGCTAAGGCAGTTAGCATAGCTGGGTTTAAAAAAGGTTTGGATAAGTTCCTGGAGGAGAAGTCAATAAACTGTTAACCAAGTAGAAGTAAGAAATAGACATTACTTATCACTGCACGATAGCAGCACGGGATCTATTTACTGTTTGGGATCTTGCCAGGTACTTGTAACCATAACCAAAAGAAAAATCTAATTCAGATGAATAACTCTGTCAACAGTGGCACAACTAAAAAAAGAGAGAGTGAAGTGAATAGCAAATCTCAACTAATATCTTATAAGGAGTCCAGGAAAAGCAATAACCTTAAAGAGAGTACCTGGAAGGCTATGACCACAAATGCTCATAGTTTGGGAAATAAAATCCCAGATCTGCAGGCCCTAATGGCTGAGGCAGAATTGGACATTGTTGCTATCACAGAGACATGGTTCACAGAATCTCACGATTGGGATACAACAATACCAGGCTATAACTTGTTAAGGAAGGACAGAGAGGATAGAAAAGGGGGAGGTGTGGCTCTTTATGTCAGAAACAACATCCAAGCATCTGAGCTACAAGGAAGTTGGGGTAAGGAAGAAGCTCTATGGCTCGACCTAAAAAAAGATGACGGAGCGTCCATTTATATTGGAGTGGTTTACAGGCCTCCAAACCAAAAGGAAGAGCTGGACAGAGACCTGGTTGAAGACATCCATAAGATAGGTAAGAAGGGAGAAGTGGTGATCGTGGGTGACTTTAATATGCCAGATGTAGACTGGAAAATCCCATCTGCAGAAACTAAAAATAGCAGAGCGATAGTGGATGCCATGCAAGTATCTTTGTTCAAACAAATGGTGTTGGAACCCACCAGAGAAGGAGCTATACTTGACTTAGTGCTCACTAATGCAGATAATGTCTCAGATGTCCAGGTGGGTGCCCACCTCAGCAGCAGTGATCATCAAACGGTATGGTTTAATATCACTAAAAGAATAGGGAAAAGAACCACAAAGACCCGAGTTTTACAGTTCAAAAACACAGACTTTGAGGAAATGGGGAAGTACCTGGAGGAAGAACTTAAAGGATGGGAGAACGAGAGAGATGTGGATCAGCAGTGGACCAATCTAAAAGGAGCAATCACCAAGGCAACTGCTCTATACGTTAGAAATGTAAAGAAAAGCAAAAGAAAATTGAAACCTATCTGGTTCTCAAAGGAGGTGGCTGACAAAATTAAAGCTAAAAGAACAGCATTCAAGACATATAAAAGATCCCAAAGGGAGGAACACAAAGAAGAATATTTGTATCAACTGAGGGAGACAAAGAAATTAATCAAGTTGGCAAAAAGTCAAGCGGAAGAGAGGATTGCCAAGGAGATAAAAAATGGTGACAAAACATTTTTCAGATACATCAGCGAAAAGAGAAAGATCCAAAGTGGTATAGTGAAATTGAAAGGTGGTAATGATCAATGTGTGGAGGGAGACGAAGAAATGGCAGAAATATTAAACGAATACTTCAGCTCTGTGTTCACTAAAGAAGACCCTGGAGAAGGACCATCTCTACACAACAAAAAACTGGTGGGAAGTGGAATAGATGAAAATCCTTTTTCCCGTCGATAGCAGGAATGAATTAGCCATGCTGTCCTGGGATCTGTCATTCAGGTCCGGGAGGCGGAGCTTGACAAGCAGAGGTTAGCTTTTTTGTTCCTCTGCGGCTGCGCGTGGGTTCCCGCGCAGGAAGTACAGATTCTCCTCAGTCTGTTCTTTCCGCGC
Source organism: Rhinatrema bivittatum (assembly GCF_901001135.1). Classification (NCBI taxonomy): domain Eukaryota; kingdom Metazoa; phylum Chordata; class Amphibia; order Gymnophiona; family Rhinatrematidae; genus Rhinatrema; species Rhinatrema bivittatum. The sequence goes on along the minus strand of NC_042623.1, from coordinate 267,871,612 downwards.
GCGGGATCGCACGCGGAGCTATTCTCTCCTCTTGTCGAAATCGGGCTTCAAACGCTGCTGCTGTGGAAAGGTGATGTCGGTCACGGATAACCATGACCGATGTTACCGCTGCCTCGGCAGCAGTCATGACGTCCCGAATTGTCAATTTTGTGCGAAAATGTCTCCGAGAGCCAAAAGACAAAGGGCCTATCGGCTCCAAGAGCTCTTGAGCACCTCGGAACCCTCAGATGTCCACTCTTCACCAGGACCGGTGAAGAAACTAAAATATTCGACTCCACGATCAGCAGTGTCGGATCCGGCTCAACAGGTACAAGGGAAACAGGGCGCGGTACATCCCGAACTTCTAGCCCCTTCTAACCGAGACCAACTGCCAAATAGGGAAAAAATGGCGCCGGAAGTCTTAGGCCGTGACAAGGCGCAGACAAAAATATCTAGGTCACATAGACCAGGGAAACCACGGCGCCATGAAACATTGCGCCATGCGCCGCTGACGTCTTCTACGGCGCAAAAGTCTTCCCACCGTAGGGGGGAAAAGGACCCTACGGCGCCGAAGGAACAATCACCGGCACGGGAAAGGATCCAAAAGCCAGCGGCGCCGAGTACGGCGCGGAAGCATCTGACGCCGGGTACGGAACACACGCCAGTGACGCCGAGTACGGCGCGGGAGCCTACGGCGCCGAGCAAGGCGCAACAGCCATCGGAGCCGATTACGGCGCGGCAGCCATCGGAGCCGAGCAAGGCGCGACAGCCATCGGCGCCGAGTACGGCGCCGGACCCATCGCCGCCGAGTAAAGCGCCTCCTATGACACCGAGACCGACTGTGGCGCAGGAGCCATCGTCAAAGAAGCAGTCAAAACCTTCGGCGCCGAAGCAGACGCAAAAACACCAAAGTTCCAAAGAAAACAAAAACCAACAAAAATACCATCTCAATTGGAATCAATTGAACTGTCTACGGTGCGTTCAACCACAAGGTCATCTGAGACGTCTAACAGACATACCTCAAAATCAAATTTAACACGCCAAAAAGGGGCTTTCATCTGTGAACCTACGGAAAGAAGACCAGAGTTATACTCTTTGTCAGGCAAAGAACAACTCAGTGAACATTCTCGCAAGCGAAAACGAAGCTCCTCATCTAGAGACTCCAGAGATAGACGATCATCTTGCTTTCATCAGGAGTCACGGAAGTCACACCAGTCAAGGTCAAAACACCAGGTACATGGGCATAAATCTCATCATAGACACCATGATGGGACAAAAGATAGCCCAGACACTTCCAGATCGTCCTGGAGATCCCAATCACGAGAGACACAATCTCCAATTTATGTGACATCTTCTCAAGCATCTTCCCCGTCAAAACCTTCGGACGAGGGAACACATTGGTCCAAACCAGCTAAGAAACAACAAAAGCCAGATTTGCCACAAGCTTCTAAAGATGCTTTTTGGCAACTATCGCAATCCTTGGCTGGTTTTTATAGCACGTTGGAATCATCCTTTGCGTTAGGGAAAGCACCCTCTGATACTGAAACACAGCCCAAAGTCTCCTCCTCCGAAGACCAGAACAGAAGACGCACCAACCTCGCCTGAGGGGATAACTCCACAACCCTCCCCAGCACGTTCCACCGTGCCGGACACCATATGACTCCATTACTGATTCACCCAATTCGTCAACAGGATTTCCCTTCCGACGGGCCAGAAGGTCAACAAGAGCCTTATTCGCCACCTGAGGACCTATCTTACCCCTCGCTTTTTAGAGAAATGGGTAATATACTCCAATTACAATTCCAAAGAACCCGACCCCAGGGCCTGAAACCCTTGGGTTATTGAAAATATTCGATGTTCCGGGGGAACCCACCACGCTTCCTCCCCATGATCTCCTACATCGGCTTTTACTTAAGTCATGGGAGACTCCACAGTCAATACAACCAGTGTCACGGAAATCTGACATCAAATTCCGCATCAAAAAGGAAACCCCTTATGCCCTTCCACAATTGCAGCACGAATCAGTAATAGTGGAATCCGCAATGCAAAGATTTAAAAAATCAAAACTTCATGCCACCTACCCTCCCAATAAGGATCATAAATTCCTAGATGAGATGGGTAGAAAAATTTATCAAAACGCCATGCTGACTACACGTATTATGCACCACCAATTTTATATGGTGCAATACATGTACGAGTGTATCCAGGCCACAAAAGGCTTACTAGCCACAACGCGTGAACAAATGCCCCAGACACTACATGATATGGAGGAATGCTCTAGGCACCTCCTCCGTTCAGTATACGAGGGCATGGAAACATCATCAAGAGCTTCAGCAACTGCAATAGCAGCACGTAGGACGGCGTGGCTTCGTTCAAGCTCTATAAGAGAAGACGTCCATGAGAAACTAGCCAATCTTCCTTGCACGGGAGAGCATCTATTCGGTACTAAACTACAAGAAACGGTGGGGAAACTGAAGGAAGAAGCTTTGGCAGTACAGTCGTTGCAGTTCCATCCGACGTACCAAACCTCAAGGCGCTTCTACCAGTACCCTCGTAGATCCTCATATGGACGAAGATCATATAGGTCGTACCAGGGATATCGCCCTCAAACCTATCCTAATTATCAAAGACAACAAACACAACATCAACAGCCTCAACTGCCACGTAGAGGCAAACCGCGGGCACAACGCCAGCAAACCCAACAACAGCCTGCGGCCGCCAAGCCGGCACAATCTTTTTGAACCTAATGCCACTACCACAACCGTCACCACCGCCAGGGAGGATCCAGTCTTGTCTACATATGTGGAACCACATAACATCGGATCAATGGGTTCTGGACATTGTAAGCCAGGGGTATCGTTTACACTTCCAAACAAAACCAACCCTACCCCAATTCGCATCTACAGGAAATACGAGGGCTCACCCACACCTCCAACAGGAGATAACCAATCTTTGCCAATCAAGTGCCATTGCGCTCCTCTCCAGGATCCACCACAATCAGGGATTCTATTCACCTTATTTCCTGATTCCCAAGAAGTCGGGGGGCCTGCGACCCATCTTAGACCTCAGAGAGCTCAACAAATTTCTAGTAAAGGAGAAATTCAAGATGGTATCGCTGAAATCAATCCTTCCACTATTACAATCCAACGATTGGATGTGTTCCATCGACCTGAAAGATGCTTATACTCACATTCCAATTCACCCTACTTCTTGGCGGTACCTATGTTTTCGTTACAAACACAGACATTACCAATACAGGGTACTCCCCTTTGGGTTGTCAGCGGCACCCAGAGTGTTCACCAAATGTATGGTAGTGGTGGTGGCACATCTCCGAAAACAGGGAATGACTATATTCCCATATCTGGACGATTGGTTAGTAGTGGCTCAGACCAGGGAACTACTACTATCCCATCTACAACAGATCCTTCAGTGCCTGCAGCACTTAGGACTAGTAGTCAATTTTCAGAAATCTCAACTCCAACCGACGCAGCAACTCCAATTTATAGGAGCAAACCTGGACACTATACAAGCCAGGGCATATCTGCCGCACGACAGACAAATGCAGTTACGACAGCTCTTACAGAGTTTACGGACGAAACAAGTCACAACGGCACGCCAGGTGCTAGTAATCCTAGGCCACATGGCAGCCGCCAATTTCTTAGTCCCCAATACCAAATTACATATAAGAAGGTTACAGTGGGGACTCAAACGACAGTGGAAACAACACTCGCAACCTCTCTCGCAACCAATCAACCTGACCAAGGATATGAAAAGAGACATCTCTTGGTGGCTCCTGCCATCAACACTGGTGAAAGGAGCTCTATTTCAACCACCCATTCACAATGCAGTCCTAACGACAGATGCTTCCCGGAAAGGATGGGGGGCACATCTGGAGGTCTACGAAACGCAGGGCCTGTGGACGATACCAGAACAAACTCTACAGATCAACCTGCTAGAACTTCGAGCTATTCGCCTAGCCTTACAAGCATTCCAGACATTCTTGCGCGGTCGCAGAGTTATGGTGTATACGGACAATCAAGTGGCGATGTTCTACATCAACAAGCAGGGGGGCTCGGGATCCTGGTCACTATGCAAGGAAACATTGCAGATTTTCCAGCTAGCCCATCAGCAGAGCATGCACCTACAAGCGATGTATCTACCCGGCATAGTAAATACAAGAGCGGACAGATTAAGTCGAATATTTCATCCCCATGAGTGGACCCTGAATGCAGAAGTAGCGGTACAAATATTCAACAAATGGGGAACGCCAACAATCGACCTGTTCGCTACAGAACACAACACACAACTTCCCCAGTTTTGTTCGATTCATCCAAGTTCAATCAGAACAGCGCAAGATGCCTTTCTGATTCCGTGGTCACATGGCCTTCTTTATGCCTTCCCACCTATTCCCCTGATCACCAGAACTATTAAAAAATGCATAGCCGACAGGGCACAAATGATACTTATCGCCCCGGCCTGGCCACGTCAACCATGGTACAGTTACCTCCTTCGCCTCTCCAAGGAAGATCCGATCCGGCTCCCGTCCCGTTCGGACCTTCTATTTCAGGATCAGGGGACCCTACTTCATCCGCTACACTCTTCCCTCCACTTGACAGCATGGAGACTGACAGGTGGTTACTAACACAACAGAAAGTATCCCATAAGTCACAACTTATACTTCTAGAATCCAGAAAACCCTCCACTAGATTGAACTACAGTTATAAGTGGAAAAGATATACCAACTGGTGCACATTAAATCACATCTCTCCGGTGGATTGTACACCTCACCAATTGCTGGACTATCTATATACCCTCTATGAGGCGGGTTTAGCGACAGCTTCTATTCGCGTCCATTTGAGCGCTATTGCGGCCTACCATACACCTTATAATAATGTCACAATAGCAGCTCATCCTCTTCTCGCTCGCTTCTTGAAGGGGATGTTACACATCAGACCACCTACCAAGAAACCAGCGGTTCCGTGGAACATCAATATAGTCTTGGAACAATTGATGCATTCCCCATTCGAACCCATGGAATTAGCACATATTAAATACCTAACCTGGAAAGTGGTATTTCTGGTCGCAATCACGTCAGCGAGACGTGTTAGTGAACTTCAGGCACTAGTACACTACGAACCGTACCTACAATTCTTCCATCAAAAGGTAGTCTTGAGAACACATCCATCCTTCCTACCTAAGGTCATTTCCCAGTTTCATATTAATCAGACTATAGACCTGCCAACTTTTTTTCCAAAGCCACACGCCAATAACCGCGAGGCATTACTGCATACCCTGGATTGCAAACGAGCACTAGCATATTACAGAAATAGAACGTCGAACTCTTCACGACCGTCGCAACTGTTTCTGTCCTTTGATTCCAATAGACCAGGTATACCGGTCACAAAACGGACTATAGCAAGTTGGATAGTACAATGCATCCAGTTCTGCTATACCAAGCAGAACATACCTCTACTTCAAAAGCCAAAGGCACATCAGACACGTGCCTTTTCCACCTCCTGGGCACACCTCAAACATGTTCAGCCCATAGACATATGCAAAGCGGCAACATGGACTTCCCTACATACGTTTACAGCACATTACTGCTTGGATCAGCAAGTCTCAACGGACACGCAGCTAGGTCAAACAATCCTACAGTCCACATCAGCTGACATCAAGTGATTGCCACTACCTAATACACGTTAACAAAACAAATAACTTAAACGTGATGGGAGCTTGTGACTCCCAGGACAGCATGGCTAATTCATTCCTGCTATCGACGGGAAAAAACAAGTTTGCTTACCGTAAACGTTGTTTCCGTAGATAGCAGAATGAATTAGCCATGCTGACCCACCCTCCTCCCTGTCAATCACCAATATTACTCAACCATTAATGCTTAATCACAGACTGAGGAGAATCTGTACTTCCTGCGCGGGAACCCACGCGTAGCCGCAGAGGAACAAAAAAGCTAACCTCTGCTTTGTCAAGCTCCGCCTCCCGGACCTGATTGACAGATCCCAGGACAGCATGGCTAATTCATTCTGCTATCTACGGAAACAACGTTTACGGTAAGCAAACTTGTTTTTACAGTAGAAAATGTGTGGGAAGAGCTAAAGAACCTGAAAGTGGACAAAGCCATGGGGCCTGATGGGATTCATCCAAGGATATTGAGGGAGCTCAGAGATGTTCTGGCAGCTCCGCTGTGTGACCTGTTCAATAGATCCCTAGAAACGGGAGTGGTGCCGAGTGATTGGAGAAGAGTGGTGGTGGTCCCGCTTCACAAGAGTGGGAACAGGGAGGAGGCTGGCAACTACAGACCGGTCAGCCTCATTTCGGTGGTGGGAAAAGTAATGGAGTTACTGCTGAAAGAGAGAATAGTGAACTATCTACAGTCCGGAGAATTGATGGACCAGAGGCAACATGGATTCACCAGGGGAAGATCCTGTCAGACAAATCTGATTGACTTTTTTGACTGGGTAACCAAGGAATTGGATCGAGGAAGAGCGCTCGATATCATATACTTGGATTTCAGCAAAGCTTTTGACACGGTTCCGCACAGGAGACTGGTGAATAAAACGAGAAGCTTGGGAGTGAGTGCCGAGGTGGTGACCTGGATTGCAAATTGGTTGACGGACAGAAGACAATGTGTGATGGTAAATGGAACCTTCTCTGAAGAGAGAGCGGTTTTAAGTGGTGTACCGCAAGGATCGGTGTTGGGACCGGTCCTGTTCAATATCTTTGTGAGCGACATTGCGGACGGGATAGAAGGCAAGGTTTGTCTTTTCGCGGATGACACTAAGATCTGCAACACAGTGGACACGCCGGAAGGAGTGGAGAGAATGAGACGGGATCTAAGGAAACTGGAAGAGTGGTTTAAGATATGGCAGCTGAGATTCAATGCCAAGAAGTGCAAAGTCATGCATATGGGGAGTGGAAACCCGAATGAACTGTATTAGATTGGGGGGGGGGGAAAGGCTGATGTGCACGGAGCAGGAGAGGGACCTTGGGGTGATAGTGTCTAATGATATGAAGTCTGCGAAACAATGCGACAAGGCTATAGCAAAAGCCAGAAGAATGCTGGGCTGCATAGAGAGAGGAATATCGAGTAAGAAAAGGGAAGTGATTATTCCCTTGTACAGGTCCTTGGTGAGGCCTCACCTGGAGTACTGTGTTCAGTTCTGGAGACCGTATCTACAAAAAGACAAAGACAAGATGGAAGCGGTACAGAGAAGGGCGACCAGGAAGGTGGAGGATCTTCATCGGATGACGTACGAGGAGAGATTGAAGAATCTAAATATGTACACCCTGGAGGAAAGGAGGAGCAGAGGCGATATGATACAGACTTTCAGATACTTGAAAGGTTTTAATGATCCAAAGACAACGACAAACCTTTTCCGTAGGAAAAAAATCAGCAGAACCAGGGGTCACGATTTGAAGCTCCAGGGAGGAAGATTCAGAACCAATGTTAGGAAGTATTTCTTCATGGAGAATGCCCTTCCGGAGGATGTGGTGAAGACCAGAACTGTGAAGGACTTCAAAGGGGCGTGGGATAAACACTGTGGATCCATAAAGTCAAGAGGCCGCCAATGAAGAGTGGGTGACTCGCCAGAATGATGGCTACTGCCTGGAGACAATACCCTTATTCAATAAATGTACACATGCTTACTGTGACTCCAACATCGTTCTAGCTTCAACAGCAAGAGGAAATGTGGAATAAAGGATCTGCACTCACAAAGGGGGGAGTAGCTGGCTTGTTACGGCGGTTACTACCCCAAACCAAATAAGCCTGTTACTTCAATTTCTATGCATATACAGCATAGTTCTCTGCTTCAACGGCAGGGGAGAAGAAAAAACTGATACTACACACATCCAGCAGAGCTCTCTGCTTCAACGGCAGGGGAGAAGAAAAAAGGGTTCGCACTCACAAGCGGGGAGTAGCTGGCTTGTTACGGCGGTTACTACCCCAAACCAAATGTGCCTGATACTTCACTTTCAATGCATATCCAGCATGGCTCTCTGCTTCAACAGCATGGGAGAAGAATAAACTGATACTTCAAGCATATCCAGCATAGCTCCCTGCTTCAACGGCAGGGGAGAAGAAAAACAACCAATAAGGGCTGTATAACATAGTCTGAGTAAAACAAATAAGCATGGGTGTAGCTTGCTTATTGCGGCGGTTACTACCCCTACTACCCCTAACTTATCAGCTAGATATTCACTTGGATGCAGCTCCATCACTGCTTTCTACATTAATGGTGGGGGTGGAAGGGAAATAGAACCAAGAGCTAAGAGAAACAGATAAGTATGAGAGAAAAAAGTGTGTGAAGCTTGCTGGGCAGACTGGATGGGCCATTTGGTCTTCTTCTGCCGTCATTTCTATGTTTCTATGGATTGGCCACACTTGGAAATGGAATACTGAATTTGGGCCTCGGTCTGACCCAGTATGACAAGATCTTATGTTCTTATCTGTTCTTTTGCTTTTTCTTTGTTTGGGGTTGTTACAGAGGCAACAAGTGAGGATCTCAGAAGTTTGGAAGGCTTGTAGAAGGGCAGCCTTTCTTTTATGTAACTGTCCTTTTCCTGTAGAGCCTTGAAAATCAGTGTTGAAGTTCTGAATTTGGTTCTCTAGGGGACCGGTAGCTAGTGTAGGTTTTGTAGGATGGGTATGATATTGTCATATGGATTGCATCCCTCTATCAATCATGTATTGGAGTTTGTATTAGCTGGAGTTTTTGAAGTGCTTTAACTGATAATTCCTTAAACAGTGCATTACAGTAATCTAGCCATGTGATTTATTGTGGCATGAATGATTGTGACTAGTCTGTCTTTAGTGAGAGGACAGAGTTATAGCAATGTATGTCATTGAAAGAGGCAATTCTTGAACATTTCCTGGATTTGTGGGAACATGGTTAGTTCCGGGTTCAACAAGACTCTGAAGCTTATGACCTGTATTTAGGGGAAACTGAAAGATTCCAAATGGGATTTTCAAATCGGGGACCTATCTGTGTGTCTTTATCCAGAGAATCTCGGTTTGGTTGGGATTTAGATGGTTTGTATTTATTTATTTACATGAATTTGTATTCAGTCTATGTCCAAGACCTGTTGTAGGCAGATTCTAGATAACAAAAACATCAAATCATGACAGTTACAAGTACAGATAAAACACCAAAATACCATTACACAAGAAAACATCACTAATATTGAATAAACCTATGATTCATGTATTCAGTAACTAGGTCAATAATAGCCTGTAAATGCCACACCAATTAAAAGTTTTTAGACAACTGTAGGATAGATGTAAGATGGATACTTCACTTTTTTTTTTTTGCTTTTGGTGAGTCTGGGTCCATTGGTAATACAAGCTGGACATCAACTGCATAGATGTTGGTTTTTATGTCCAAAGGTTTGGATCAACTGTGCTAGTGGTTTCAAGTAGATGTTGAAAAGTACTGATTAATATAGAACCCTGTGCAGCCCAGACCAAGGCCCAATAAGTTGACAGCAAAATGTATAGATTCTTGCTTATTGGACAATGAAGTTAAACCAGGTAAGGACCTTGCTACTTAAGCCAACCTTTGGTAGCCATGTTACATAGGTAACACAAGCCGTTAAGCCCGTAACAATGGGCTACTTAAAAAATATTTTTTCGGTTCGGTTTTCGGAAACTACACTTCTTCTCCCTTACTCACCCCCCTTCCTCCACTCACCTCCCTTCCCTCAGTCTTACTCACCCTCACTGAAACCCCCTTCCCTCACTCACAACTCCCCCCCCTCATTCTCACTCCCACTCCCTCCCCTTCCCTTCCCTCCTCAGTCACTCCCCACCCTCTCCCAATCCCATCTCTCACTCTCATCCCCTCCTGTCCCCTCTCAGTCACGCTATGTGACTCACTCCTTCCCCTGTGGCACAGCACGTCTGTCAGAGCTCTCGACGTTCCTCCTGTTTCAACTCCCTCCTCCCTGATACTCCTTGTCCACGCGGTGAACTCACGTGGTTCTCGTCTCCCTGGAAAGAGATGCACGGCACGTCTGTCGGAGCTCTCTGTTCCGCGCATGCGCGGTAGAGCTGCTTTCTGCTGTGCATTTGGGGGCTGTCTGTCAGAGGCTATCCTCTTCCCTTTTCCTGCCTTCCCCTCTCACCTTATCCACAACCCCTTCCCTCTCCCTCAGCTCTCCTCCACGCCCTCTTTTTTTCTTCTCTACAACTTCTTACCCTTCCCACTTACTTACTCACATCCTCTTCCGTTTTCCGTCCATCCCCTCTCTTCTCACAGGACAAGCAGGATGGTAGTCCTCACATATGGGTGACATCAGGATGGAGCCCAATCACGGAACACTTTTTTGTCAAAGTTTCTAGAACTTTAATTGGCACCTTCTGGGCATGCCCAGCATGGCACTAACCCTGCATCCAGCAGGGGTCTCCCTTCGGTTTCTTTTTTTCCGCGCAGCAGTAGCCAAGCGGGTTAAGGAGCTCTCTAGAGATTCCTGACAGGAATTTTCCTCACGGAACTTCTTTCAAAAATTTCAAAAAATTCTACCCCATAGGGGTCCTCCTATCGATTCCGTACTCCGCGGTCGAAAGGTAAGGCTTTACCCTCGTTTGCGGTCGATTCCCATAGTTTTCCCTTTGGGGCCTACTGGCCATTGACCGCACCGCGGCTAAATTTTTGTCGAAGCCATGGCATCTGGTTTTCGTCGGTGCCCTGTCTGTCCTCGGACAGTGTCCATCACAGACCCGCATAGGGTTTGTGTGTTATGTTTGGGGTCCAACCATGACATCCTAACTTGCACCAAATGTGCCCAAATGACACCGAAGGGCCGAAGGCCCGCTCAGAGAAGATGGAGTTTCTTTTTCAGGCAAAGCCTCAGACTCCATCGACCGCTTCGACATCGTCTGAACCGCTTCGACATCGTCTGAGCCGGTGCCATCGACCTCTCGCCAGTAGCAGGACACCCGTGCTGCCCGACCGGCACAGACTACTACGAAGGTGTCGACTTCTTCCTCATCGGCTCCGGAGAAGGACCGAGGAGAACATTGCGAAAAACGTCATCGGAAGGCTCAGTCCGCCGATCCAGACAAGCTTGTGGCATCTGCATTGACTGAACCACAGACTAAGAAATCCCATCCAGAGAAGGCCCCATCCTTCTCTGAGGTGTTCCCCCACCTTCATTGGTGCCGGGAGCCGCGACTCCACTTTCACCGGTGGACCCTCCGGCTACGCCAGTATTGCCTCTTACTCCGGAGCTGGGGTTGCATGCCCCAGGCTTCCACGAGGAATTGGATCGGATGATCCAAGAGGCCATCGGTAAGGCACTGCAGGGCTTCCAACCTCCATCGGCGCCGATACCGATGCCAGCCCCAGTCACTGACCCCAATACCCACGGCGCCTGCACCGCTACTTGGCAGACTGGATGCGCTGATCGGTGCCCTTCCACTGGTGGAACCGAGGATATCGGTATGTCTACCGCCTTCCACGCCGATACCTTTGTCATGGGAAGACGACGAAACACCGATGCCGGAACCTATCCCCGGACTGTCTGGGATCTTGCCACCGACTCACCCGTTGATGTCACCGGTTCCATCGGTGCCTATTCTGCCATCGATACTGCATCGTCCTCATTTGATGCCACCTCCGATGCCATCTGTGTCTAGGCCTGGTCCTTCAGGAGTAGCACCATTACTCCCCTATGGAGATCCTATGGGAGCTGGTGATCAACCTTACGATCCTTGGACCAATGATTCTTCCCAGGATACTGATGATCAACCTTCAGAGCCGTCTCCCCCTGAGGAGAGAAGACATTCTTCTCCAGAGGATCTGTCCTTTATTAATTTTTATAAAGGAAGTGTCTGAAGCCATACCATTCCAACTTCAGATGGAAGAGGACTCCAGATACAAGTTGCTGGAAGTGCTCCAGTTCGTAGATGCACCCAAGGAGATCATGTCCATACCTGTTCATGAAGTCGTCCTGGACTTGCTGAAGAGGAATTGGGAGCATCCAGGTTCTGTTCCACTGGTGAACTGGAAAATAGATGCCACCTACCTGGAACAGACAGCCCCTGGTTTCCAAAAAGCCTGACCTTTCTGTGGTTGTGGAATCAGCCCAGAAAAAAGCACGACGTTCTAAACCTCATTCTTCCATTCCTCCAGGGAAAAAAACAGAGGTCCCTCGCATTTGGCCGACGTGTTTTCCATGGATCAATGCTTATTTCTTGCATTGATTCCTATCAGTTATACATGACCAAGTATAACAGAGACCTATTCAAGAAGATCCAGGATTTCTCTGAATCTTTACCTGACCAGCTTCAGGATCAACTCAGTGCCCTGGCTCAGAAGGGTCTAGATGCTGGCAAGCACAAGGTTCGCGCTGCCTATGATATTTTTGTCACTGCCTCTAGGGTACCCGCAGTGGGGATTAGTGCATGAAGGTGGGCCTGGCTGAAGTCCTCTGACTTAAGACCAGAAGTACAAGACTGGTTGGCTGACTTGCCCTGCGCTGGAGATAATCTCTTCGGGGACAAAATCCAGGAGACCGTAGCACAGTTCAAAGACCACCACGAGACTCTACGCCAGCTTTCGTCCGTGCCTTCTGATTTCCCATCTATCTTTAAAAAGACATTCCGAAGAGACTCTAAGCAGCCGTCCTTCAAGCCACGGAGATATTATCCTCCTGCTACTCGAGGTCGCCCCTCCAGACCTTACCAGAAAGGTCAGGCTAGACAATCCTGGTCTCAGAAGAATCAGCCAGCCCCTCCACCGGGCCCAGCTGCTGGATTTTGACTCCTCGCTGAAGAGCATAAGCCAACCTCCTCTGCTGTCCGTACCAGTCGGTCGGTTGTGCCACTTCACCAACATATGGCACACGATCACTTCAGATCAGTGACTCAAGGTTACCACCTCAACTTCCTGACTGTACTGGCGGACTCCCCACCTCGGCTGACATGGGGATCATCCGACCATTCCTCTCTTCTGGAGGAGGAGGTTTCAACCCTCCTGAAATCCCGGTGCCCCTCTCCCAGCAGGGGCAGGGTTCTATTCCAGGTATTTCCTCATCCCAAAAAAGTCAGGGGGCATTCGTCCAGTACTGGACCTGCGTGCCTTAAACAAATATCTGCAGAAGGAAAAGTTCAGGATGGTAACCTTGGGTTCTCTACTTCTTCTTCTACAAAGAGGAGATTGGCTTTGCTCTCTATATCTTCAGGACACGTATACATACAACTTGATCACTCCGTCTCACCACAAATTCCTTCGATTCCTGGTCGGCCCTCGGCACTTTCAGTACCGGGTACTGCCATTCAACCTAGCATCTGCACCTAGAGTCTTTACCAACTGCTTTGTAGTGGTCGTAGCCTACCTGAGATGTCAAGTCGTCCATGTCTACCCTTATCTTGACGATTGGCTGATAAGGGCTCCAACTCAAAGGGATGCGCTAGCCTCCTTACGTCTATCCATATGTTGCTGACTTTCGGGTTTCTGATCAACTACCCCAAGTCCAGTCTAGTTAATTCTCAAACCCTATCCTTCATAGGAGCTGACCTGGACACCACGCAGGCAAAAGCATTCCTCCCTGAGGATCGAGCTCGTACTCTCATATCCCTCCCACAATGCCTCCAGAATCGAGATTACTCGACAGCTCGTCATTTCCTCATTTTGCTGGGTCACATGGCATCCTCTGTACATGTCACTCCAATGACAATCTTTGCCATGAGTCATGCAGTGGACTCTGAAGTCTCACTGGACTCAGGCTTGTCATCCAATATCCAGCATTGTCCTCGTTACCAAGTAGCTCCGCCTGTCACTGGCCTGGTGGATGCAGTTCTCCAACCTCCTTCAAGACCTTCCCTTTAAGGTTCTAGAACCTCAAATTATCCTAACAACGGACGCCTTCAATCTAGGTTGGGGTGCTCATGTCGAAGACCTACAGAGTCTGGGTACCTGTTCTCCAGAGGAAGCCAAACATCAGATAAATTTCCTGGAACTTCAAGCAATCAGATATGCCCTCAGTCTTTCAGGATTGCCTCTCAAACAAGACCATCCTGATTCAGACTGACAACCAGGTAGCGATGTGGTACATCAATAAGCAAGGGGGAACGGGCTTCTACCTTCTGTGTCAGGAAGCTGCACAGATATGGGCATGGGCTCTTTCCCACTCAATGTACTTCAGAACAACCTACTTGGCGGGCGGGGACAGTGTTCTGGCGGACAGGTTGAGCTGGACTTTCATCCGCACGAATGGTCTCTCAAGCCCATGGTAGCGGACACAATCTTCCAACATTGGGGTTATCCACAAATAGATCTCTTTGCATCCATTCACAACAGCAAAGTAGAGAACTTCTACTTGCTCACTCGCAGCTGCCACTCACAGTTGAGGGACTCCTTTGCCCTCTCGTGGTCCAGCGGTCTCCTCTACGCGTACCCTCCACTACCATTCTTATCGAAGACTCTCGTGAAGTTACGAAGGGACAAGGGTTTGATTCTGATAGCCCCTCACTGGCCACGCCAAGTCTGGTTCCCAATCCTCCGGGACCTGTCAGTTCATTGGCGCATTCCTCTAGGGAAGGATCAGCTTCTGATAACTCAGAACAACGGGTGCCTACACCACCCCAACCTCCAGGCCCTGTCCCTAATGGCCTGGATGTTGAAAGGTTAATACTTCAACCCCTTAACCTTTCAGAGTCTGTATCCCGAGTCCTGGTAGCTTCACGAAAACCTTCCACGAGATGGTCTTATCGTTCTAAGTGGAAAAGGTTTATAGTCTGGTGCACGTCCATGTCCATAGATCCCTTCACTTGTTCCACCGCTAAGTTTCTGGACTATCCCACAGCGGCGTGGGAGATGTCTCTATTTCGAAACAACCCTTAGTCACATGTTTCATGAGAGGTTTACTCCACCTGAAACCTCCATTGCACCCTCTGGCCCCTCCTTGGGAGCTTAACGTAGTCTTAGGACGGCTCATGAAACCTCTGTTTGAGCCTCTCCGCTCCTGCGATCTCCGCTATCTGACCTGGAAAGTGATTTTTCTTCTCGCTATCACATCCACTCGCAGAGTTAGTGAGTTACAGGTATTAGTCACCTACCTGCCTTACACCAAAATTCTACATGACAGAGTGGTCCTCTGTACACCCCCTACGTTTTTACCAAAGATAGTGTCGGAATTTCATCTTAATCAATCCATCATCTTACCTACTTTCTTTCCAAGGCCCCATTCAAACCCAGGAGAACAGGCTCTACATTCCCTGGACTGCAAACGTGCCCTAGCCTTTTATATGGAGCGCATGTCATCCCACAGGAAGTCCACTCAATTATTTGTTTCTTTTGATAACATCAAATTGGGAAATCCAGTGGGAAAAGAGACCCTTTCCTCCTGGTTAGCGGACTGTATTTCCTTTTGCTACCAGCAAGCAGGCATTCCGCTACAAGACCGTGTAAAAGCACACACTGTTAGGGCCGTGGCAACCTCAGTGGTACACCTTCGTTCAGTGTCACTTATTGATATTTGTAAGGCTGTGACCTGGAGCTCTCTCCATACCTTCGCAGCCCGTTATTGCTTAGATAAGGCTGGCAGGCAAGATTCCATTTTTGGCCAGTCTGTTCTATGCAACTTATTCTCAGCTTAACTACCCAACATCCTACCAGCGACCTGTTCAGGGTTTTCAGGATGCCCTCCTACCCAAATCCGCCCCTGTTGTTGTGTTGTTGCACGTCTTTGGCTGCATTTGGTGCATTGCTCTGGCATCCTCAGCTCGCTACTCACCCATATGTGAGGACTACCATCCTGCTTGTCCTGTGAGAAAGCAGAGTTGCTTACCTGTAACAGGTGTTCTCCCAGGACAGCAGGATGTTAGTCCTCACGAAATCCACCCGCCACCCTGCGGAGTTGGGTTTGCTTGCGATTTATTTTATTTTTCGCACGTACTTCTTGCTGTACATGAGACTGAAGGGGCACCCCTGCTGGATGCAGGGTTATTGCCATGCTGGGCATGCCCAGTAGGTGCCAGTCCAAATTCTAGAAACTGACAAGTGTTCCGTGATTGGGCTCCATCCTGATGATGTCATCCATATGTGAGGAGTTAACATCCTGCTGTCCTGTGAGATCACCTGTTGCAGGTAAGCAATCTGCTATTTTCCCTTTCCTCTCTCACCTCATCAATAACCCCTTCCCTCTCCCGATGTTGTCATGGCAGCAGCAGCTTGTGTCCCTCATTCTTGCTGCTAGATGTCGTCCGCTCGCCTGCCACCCCATGGTCCCGTTAAGTGCTGGATGGCGCAGACACGGAGATGGGAGGTCTCCGGGGGTGTCTCTCTCTCGCGCGCCTCACCACCCGGCTCGTTGCTGGTCCGCCCGATGCTCAGATACTGCCGCCGCTGCTTCTCCTCCGGAGGCCGCAAAGCGCCGCGTCCGCCGCTCTGACCGATGTGCTATCTTGCCCACACATGCGTGGCATGTCGGGCAGAGCTCTCTGTTCTGCGCATGCGCATTGAGCTGCTCTCTACTGTGCAGTTGCGGGCCATCGGTCAGAGCCTATTTATATTGTAGATAGTAATGATGGCAGAAAAATACCAAAATGGTTCATCTAGTCTGTCCAGCAAGCTTCCCAAGGTAGTAACTGCCGCTCCGTGCCGGTTTAGCTTTTTTATTTATTCCCATCCTCTAGCCTTTTAGGGATCCACAGTGTTTATCCCATGCCCCTTTGAAATTCTTCACAGTTTTAGTCTTCATCCGGAAGGGCATTCCAGGCATCCACCTGACATTGGTTCTAAGTTTTCCTCCCTGGAGTTTCAAATCGTGACCCCTAGTTCTACTAAACTGTTGCCAATGGAAAAGGTTTTTTGACGACCATGGATCATTAAAACCTTTCAAGTATCTGAAGGTCTATATCATATCACCCCTGCTCCTCCTCTCCTCCAGGCTATATATATTCAGGTTCTTCAACCTGGTCGGAGAGGGTTCTTTTTCATTCGACGCGCAGTGAAGCTCTGGAATTTGTTGCCAGAGGATGTGGGTGGTGTAGCTGGTTTCAGAAAAGGGTTTGGATGAGTTCTTGGAGAAGTCCATTAACGGCTATTAATCAAATTAATTTAGGGAATAGCCACTGCTATTAATTGCATCAATGGCATGGGATCTTCTTAGTGTTTGGGTAATTACCAGGTTCTTGTGACTTGGTTTGGCCTCTGTTGGAAACAGGATGCTGGGCTTGGTCTGACCCAGCATGGCAATTTTCTTATGTTCTCATAAGTCATTCGATGGCGACCACCCACCATTTTGGTAGCCCTTCTCTGTTAGCATGACATTGTGATCTATATTGTCCAAAAGCTGCTGAGAAGTCCAGCAGCACTAGTGTAAAATTCTGCCTTCTATTGCAGTATCTGATGAGATCATCCAACAGGTTGAGCAACTGTCTCTTTTCGGTGTCCTTGTTTGAATCCTAATTGGCAAGGGTCCAGCTAGTTTCTCTCTCCAAGACAATAGTTGAGATTACACTGTTTTGGTTTACTAGTTTCCCCAGAAATGGAATGTTAGGCACTGTATTATAGTTGTCAGGCTTGTATAGATCTAGGGTAGCCTTCTTTTTCTGATCTGTGAGTAGCAATCCCTTGGAGGCATTAACAATTTTAGATGTCCAGGTAATGAGATGACACCCCCTCTCCCACCTTCTGCTTGGTAGCTTAACTAACTTGGGTAGGCAAGGGTGAAGGGTATGGGTAGTTGGGTGTAGGGTGGCTAGAATACTATTAAGGATGCCTTCGGTAATTAGAAGTATGGGTCTTATTTACCCCAGTGTGACCTTAATTTGAGCTGAGGGATGAGGTGGGAGTTATAGAAACCATAAACTATTTCAAATATATATATATATATATATATATATATATTTATAGTTAGTGTATAAAATTGTTTAAACAAATCTATTGTACCCTATTTTTTGTGAATAAAGCTACTTGTTAACTGTGCACTCATATTGGTGATGAGGTTGGTTAGCATACATCTCTATCAGCCCCAAATTAACTGATTAAATAATGGGGATTAGTATCTGTATCTTTGCAGTGCATTTGAAGATGTAATCTGTGGCAGATCTACATACATCCCCAGTGTTCTCCATCTTTTACACACCTTACTTCAAGAACCTTGCCTGTTGACATTAATTCTGAACTGGCCAGAAGTTAATTAGGTCAAAGACAGTTAATTTAAGCAGGGCCTTTTTTTTTTTTTTTTTAAAAGCTGTGAAATCTTTGAGGTTTTATATAGCAAGCAAATGAAAACTGGTACAAATAAACCACAAAATTTAAATGTTTTACAGAAAAAAAACAAACTAAAGAAAATGTATCTACTTTTTATAGCAAAGGTATAGCATTAGCAACAATCAAAAAATGCTCAATAGAAAACCTGTTGCTGAAATCGGTGAAAAGGAGTGGAGAAGAAAATTGTATAAAGATTATGTAAGGATGTGCCACAGCTGTGCTTGATAAAAACTTTAATTATATTCCTCATAAACCACTGTTATTTATAATTTAATAGCTCTCGGTTCAAATATTCCAGAGGGTTTGCAGCATTACTTGGAGCCTGCTGAAATGACCTGTTACTTTTGGAATTAGAATAGCTCACAGCATTCATTAACAAATGGTGTGTGCCAAAAACATGTGAATGTGTGAAAGAAAACATTTGAGTATCTGCAGACTGATCAAAATGAATTTGAATTGCCTTTCACTGATCTCCACTTTCATTGAACTAAAATCAGAAATCAGAGTAGTTCATGGTTTTGAGAACCAGTTTATTTGGAGCTAAATGGTAATCATAGTCATGAAGGAAACGGGCTTGTGCAGTGGTCATTTTCTGCTAAATTGCTAGAATCTTTTTGAATTTGCCTTTTCCCCATTGTAGCTGGAATGGAAGGTGGAGGTTGGCCCTGATCTGGTACTTTAGTTTATAAAAAAAAAATAATTGTCACTCAAATCTTGCATCTAGGATGCTAATTTTATAACCTGAAACAGATCAAATCCTTTTCAGCTCTGTTAAACAAGATATTGCTCAGTGTGTGTGCACCAATATGCCGTGAGGCCAGATGGCCCCCCCTGCAGCACATGGATACAGGATGAAGATAGCAAGGGGGTTTGTTAGAGATGTAAACACACATGGTTTCTGTCTTAAAGCACTGCAGGTAACATAAAGAGGTTTTTCAAAATACAGTTTAAGGCTTGTATCTAATTCAAAGGCACAATTCAGGTCTTTACATGGTGATTCCTTTTAGTAACACAGTTTGAGACAAGACTTCACAATACAGTTCAGTATATAATTAACACTTCACATAAGCAAGAACTCGCTGGTCTCCTCCAGGTTCCCACATTCTGTTTTGTCCAGGGTGCTGTCTCAATGCTGAGAACACCTGTAAGTTCTCCCAGCACTCCTTTTGAGTCCTCTGAAGACTAATGTGCATCCTCAGGGGTGATGCTATGTAGGAGACTATCTCTGTAGTAGAGTTAGCTCTCTGAGCCATCCTATGACCAGACCCTGGTTCAAAACCAGTGAATATACTTTTTCCCTTGACACGTGCATAGATGACCTGATTTAGGTTTAAACTTAGTAAACTACTAAACACCAAAAGAAGCTCAGGCAATGTTTCAAAATGAAAATCACAATACAAGAGCGTCAGCAATAGTACTTGATTCCCCCCTCCCCTAGAGCATCACATAAGCTGATATCATAAAAATACTTAGTTGGCATATTTAGCTACAGCTTATAATCACACCAGTAATGGCTCAAAATGTGTTTTCACCTAACCTTTGTTTTGTATTTTTTATGCAATTAAACACTTGAATGTTTTGATGAGTTATACAAATTTGTGTGTAATTACATAATTTATTTATTTATTTTTTTTTTTTTAGAATTTGGCTGGGGTCCTCCAGGACAGATTTAGGAACCACTGTGCTAGAGCATGCTTTTGATCCTTCAATTTAATAGCTAATGGTTGTAATGATAACAGAAAAAGCAGTGGTGATAACTCTTTTGACATAAGATAAGAGGAGAAACAACCATGCAATGCTACCCTTGCAAGAATAATGCATCATACATACAAATATTGCATAAATCTTACAAAGACATCTTTAAATCCCTGAAATGAATAAGTCAAGACTCTTCTAGGTTATAAATGGAGCGTCTATGGTGGTTTCTTCTACTGGCTGCTCCAAATAGCTTTTATTTATTTTATTTTATTTATTTATTTAGAAGATTTATATACTGATGAACGTTGGGAACAACTCATCGGTTTACATTAAAACAAAATTATAGCTAACCGAGCTTTACATAGAAATTGGAACCAATTGTAACAAGGAACAGAACAGATAATAACAAGACAGCATTAGAACTTAACTTATGAAGGGGAATAAGTAAAAATGGATCAAACACATATATAATAGGGAAAGGAAGGGAGGATCTATTTACAGGAAACTGGGGGTATAGTAATAAAAATATAATAATAATATTAACAATTCAATTACAAGTAGTAAAGTGCCAGGGTAGGATGTTAAGCGAAAGCTTGCTTGAAGAGGCAAGTTTTTAGGTTATGTTTACATTTTTTTGGGCAGGGTTCCTGCCGCAGGAAGGGAGGGAGTTTGTTCCAAAGGACGGGCCCAGCTAATGAAATTGCTTGTGCTTTGGTGGAAGCAAGCTTGGATTGCTTAGGTGATGGTATGACAAGAGTAGCCCTGTGCTGTTGCCTAATTGGTCTGTTTGATTTGTGAAAGATGAAGTGGTCAGATAACCAATGCATTTCTTGGTTGTGTAGGGCTTTATGGATCAGTGTGAGGGTTTTTATAAGATATTCTTTCGGCAACAGGTAACCAATGTAAGTTTTTAAGAATAGGGGTGATATGGTCACTTTTATGTGTGCTAGTGAGAATGCGTGCAGCAACGTTTTGTAGAAGCTGTAGCGGCAGCAACGTACTTTTGGGTAAACCTAGCAGTATAGCGTTGCAATCTATTTTGGAAAGAATGAAAGCTTGTAGTATGGTGCGAAAATCATTGAGGTGCAGAAGGGGTTTGATTTTTTTGAGGGCGTGTAGTTTGAAGTAACCGGATTTGAGAGTGTTGTTGATGTGTTTTTTAAATGAGAGGTTGCTGTCAATAGTGATGCCAAGACTGCAAACCTGTTGGCTGAAAGCAATGGTGGTGTTGGGGTTTGCTCCTGCTGGTAGAGGAGGGAGAATGCTTTGCGGAGAAATGTATAGTAGCTCAGTTTTGGCCGTGTTGAGTGCCAAGAAGTTGTTTGTCAGGAGTGCATTGATAGTAGCTAAAGTGGAGTTAAGGGTTTCAATGGCTTTTTGAAGAGAGTCTTAACAGGTATGAGAAGTTGCACATCATCAGCGTAGATGAAGTGCGGGAGACCAAGCTTGGTTAAAAGCTTGCAAAGAGGGAGGAGATATATGTTAAACAGGGTGGAAGAAAGGGAAGATCCTTGGGGGACACCATGTGGTAGTGGAATGGTTTTGGAGGAGCAGTTGCCAATTTGTGCCTGTCTTGCAGGTAGGATTGGAACCATTGAATAGCAGTACCTGTAATGCCAATATCTGTAAGGCGTTGGATCATTATATTATGATTGACAGTGTCAAAAGCGGCAGAAATGTCCAGGAGGATCAGGATATAGGAAATGCCTGAGTCAAAGCTTTTGAGCATGTAGTCAGTCATGGTAATAAGTAGGGTTTCTGTACTGTGGTGTCGTCGGAATCCATATTGCGAATGTGAGAGAACGTCATGTTCGATTAGGTAATCAGATAACTGACGATTAATTGCTTTTCCCAGGATTTTAGGAATAAATGGCAGATTAGAGATCGGGCAATAGTTGGTAAGGTCAGAGGGGTTTAACGAAGGTTTTTTTAAAATAGGTTTAATAATGGCATGTTTAAGTATCCGGGGTACGGAGCCAAGAGAGATGGAGCTGTTAATAATATTTGCAATGGGTTTGGCGATGATGCTAGGGATTGCAAGGAGGGTTTTAGTCGGTATGGTGTCTGATGGGTGTGTGCAAGGCCTCATTTTTTTTAAGAGAGATTCAATTTCCATTGTGGATACGGTATCAAGGGCAGGGAGCCTTGCAGTATTGCTAACTGAGTGCCAAGCAGAAGAGGCTTGGGTAGCAGGGAATCGTGCCATTGTATTGCTAATCTTTGTGTTGAAGAAAGTGGCGAGGTCATCACATTTGCCCTGATCATCAGTGACCTGGAGGTTGTTGGGACTGGACTTGGTTAGAGAGTTTACTAATTCAAAGAGGGTTGAATTGCAGGTGATGAATCTTGAGCGCATAGAAGTCTCTTTTTGCTTTATCAATGGCTGCTCTGTATGCATGTAGGTGAGTTTTGAAGGTGGCATGAAGAGTAGGGGTGGGTTTTTTTTTGCCATCTTCTCTCCAATTTTTTTAGACTGCATTTCCTGTCTTTTAGTTTTTACTGGAGTACCAAGGCTGTTTTTTATTTCTGACTGGGTCTATCAGGCGTGATTGCAAGGGACATAGTTCATCAGCAATATTATTAGTGAGAGATAATTAATTAATGTTAATTCGTGACAAATTTTATATTTATCTCCTTTGCCAATTTTGCAGGGCTCCAGATTTACTTTCATGCATCAAACAAAGTTTCAGATTTATCTCTGAAAGCGAGGTGGACAGGAAGACTTCCTGTTGAAATGGACATATCATGAATCAATTATGTTAATGTTAACTGCTACAATTTATGCATTCTGTACCTTACACAGATTGGATTGTAGGAAGAACATATTTGTTTCATCTTTTCATAGAAATGAAGCATGTATGCATACATACATTATAGTGAATAGGTTCCATGTAGTATTTAGAGAGCACTTAGTACACTCTTTTTCAGTTGTTTATAACTGTGGTTCTCAACCAGTGTGTCACCAAAAATTTGACATAGCAAGCCTATGCTTTCTAGAACAGCCACATGTGCTTGCTGCTTGAGGAGCGAGCAGAGCAAGGAGCTGGTACTTAACATTTTTCATCGCTTCTCCCTGTTGCCTTTCCCTCAACTCTGGCAATCACTGCCACCACAACTCCAAACCAGAAATGTTGCAGGCATTCTGTATCTTGCCGCACCTCCCCCTCATGGCTTCTGGGAGTTTGTTTTTCTCTGTATGCTTGTTTATAATTTTTGGTCTTTTATTCTGTATTAGATAAGGGTCAATCTGCATTCTGTATGTTTGACAGAGGTGAGGGATTCTGCTAACTAGGATGTAGATTCTGTGTAGGAATCCAGAGCAGTCTGGCTTTCTTACTTTTTCCAATAGTACATAATGGGGCAGATTTTCAAAGGTCTACGCGCACCGGGCCTATTTTAAAAAGGCCAGGTGACGCGCATAAAGCCCCAGGATGCGTGTAAGTCCCGGGGCTTTTCTAAAAGGGGTGGGGAGTGGCGGGTTCAGGCTCCCGGCACTGCGGCCATATTTGCCGCTGTGCTGGGGATCGTGTGCCGGTAGTTGGCTGGCGCATGCAACTTGCGCCTGCCAGGGGTGGGAAAGTTAGGGGGAAGGGAACGGGGGAAGGCAGCATGGCTCTGCGCGCGCAAGGTGCACAATTATGCATCCCCTTACGCGCGCTGACCCCTGATTTTATAACTTGCGCGCAAGTTATAAAATCGGGTGTACATGTTATAACATCTACCCCACTGTATTCTATATTTGCAGCCTTCTTTTTCATAAATAAGGTTGTTGCTGTTCAAGTCCTGGGTATTACTACTCTTATGGTATGGCTTGCATTTAGAAATTATGTAGCATTCCTTTTTAGTAGGTTTTCATATTATTTCACAAAGTGGCTGGCAGGGAAGGGATTTTGAAGTACTGTTACTGAGGGGATATCAGAATTTGAATATATTTTTTGTATGGTGAGTTGAAAGAGGAAATTTCCTAACTCTGCTCTGTATAAACTCCAGAAGAGGTCAGAACTTTCTGAGGTTGACAGTGAAATGCATGAGTTTATCTGTATTGAAAAACTGCATGCTGCATACGCATATCAGTCCCAGATTTCTCACTGATGCAGTAAGCAAAGATTTAAATTTTTGTGAACAAAATAACATTTAATATTATTTTATAAGCAGGTATTGAAATTAAAGAATGTTTTATCTTTCTCCTAGGACGAGCAGGATGGTAGTCCTCACACATGGGTTCATCGGATGGAGCCCGGCACGGAAAACTTTTGTCAGTTTCTGGAACTTTGACTAGCACACTGAGCATGCCCAGCATGCCACTATCTGCATCGACACGTGGGGTTACCCTTAAGTCTTTCTGCAGTGCTGTTGCCTCGCGGTTGTGGAGCTCTGCTCTGTTTTTCAGAGTTTCATCCAGTTTTTGCGGTTTTTTTTTCTGAATCGTATCTGCGCCAGGGTCCCCTCTTCCTTAGTCCGCCTAGTCAGAGTATCCTCCAATAAGGGCGACGGGCAAAAAGGCATGCCAAAAAAAGGGTGCGATTTATAAGGGAGCGCCCATCTTCCTTTACTGCTCGCCGCCGTTCCTAACATAAACCTGAACAGAAAGCCTGCCCCTTTCCCCAGCCCGTCCCTTTTCCTCAGTTCGAGAGGGTGCGTGCCAGCAGATGGCGGAGGCTGTCGTGCCAGATCCAGATGCCCTTCTGGATCGCCGAATGGGGGTGTGTGTGGGTGGGGCCTCGTCCTCCTGCGAAGCTATATTAATGGGGGGTAGGCGGAGGGTGACTGTCAAAAAAGCGACGTGACACTCTTAAGGTGCGCCTTTTTTAGGCATGCCCTTAATACTAGTCGCCCTTATTAAAATGCGCCTTTATCGCATGACCTTTTGCCAGTCGCCCTTAATGAATGAAACCCCTAGTCAGGGCGGAGCGGTAAGTTCTTCTTTGCAGTTTGTGCCGGGGGGGTTTTGGTGTCGCTGTCCGACCTGCACCGACCACTTACCGGCCTGAAGCATGGCTTCTCCGGCTTTCGTTGGTGCCCCCAGTGCCTGATCCAGAGGAAGTTTGTATTCTTTGCCTGGGGTCATCACATGACGTCCAGGGTTGCCAGTTCTGCAACCAGATGACCCCAAAAGGTCTTTGGGCGTGTTTGGATTAAATGGAAAAGCTTTTTGGCTCCAGGAAATCGGGGCCGTCCATGCCGGTGTCCGGCGTGTCAACACCGCAGAGTCGGGGGGATCCTTTGGACACAGTCGTCGGTGTGTCATCGCCCCTCCCGAGGATCATCCCGTATTGGTTTCCTTGCGTTTCAGGACATCAGATTCCCTACCTTCCTCGGCGCCGGTGAAAGATCGGGCCAAGGATCATGGGATATCAAGGAAGCATTGTAACCAGTCGCATTTGGTGCATAGCACCAGTTCTGGGAAGACAGCTGATGCCAGTGTGTTGCCCCTGAAGCGGTGACGAGGCCTTGTCCTCGATCGTACCTGGGAGTTGGAGGTGCTCTCCACATATGCTCATGTCTGTGCTGGACACCGATTCCCCTCGTTCCGAGGGAGATTCAGTGGCACCTGCTCCTCCTCCACCTGCCTTACCCACAGTGACCTTCGAGGAGGAGCTGGATCGCAGGGTGCAGTTGGCTGTGCTCCGAGCCCTCATGGGTATCAAACCATTGGCCCCATTGATGCCGTAGCCCACTCCCTTGATCCTAGCACTGCTGCTGGAGCACCTTGATGTCTTGCTGGGTGTCCTCCCTATGCAGCCGGTGCCCGGGGGGTTCTTCAGTCCCCCGGCGGCCATTGCTGCCTTCTCCTACCGGTTCCGAGGAGGAGGAAGGCTCGGCGCTTACAGGGCCATCAGGGCCTCTGGTGCCCTGTTCGCTGTTTCCGGCTCAGGTGCCAGGTACCTTGGGGGCCTCAGTGCCTCTGAGGCCAAGGGCAGAGAGGCAGGTCCCCCCACTGACCTCGCCCGGGGATTTCAGTGAGGATGAAGTTCCATACGATCCGTGGGGGGATGATACTTTTGATTACCCCTCCAATGTCACCAAGAACATCCTCTTGGAACCATCCCCCCTGGAGGAGCAGCGCCAGTCTCCACTGGAGGACTTAACCTTTACTGGTTTCGTCCGCATCATGGCAGAGTCTATTCCCTTCCAACTCCTGATGGAAGAGAACGCCAGACACCACATGCTGGAGGTGCTCCAGTTTGCACCAAAAGAGGTGGTGGTAGTTCCCGTGCACGAGATCTTCAGAGTTTCTCCTACGCATCTGGGAACATCCTGTAGCCGTGTTACCGGTGAACAGGAAAGCTGACATATGTCTACCTTGTACAGAGATCCCTGGGTTTTGAGCGGTGTCAGCTCCCCCACCAGTCAGTGGTAGTAGAATCCCCTTTCAAAAAGACCAAGTGGTCTCCATCCCGTGCTTCCACGCCTCTGGATCGAGAACATAGGGAATGGGATGCACTGGGTAGGAAGGTGTTCCAGGGGGCAATGCTAATAGCCTGTATCACCTACTACCAGTTGTATATGGCCCAGCATTCCTGGAATCTCTGGAAAAAGGTTCAGGAATTGGTGGAACGCCTCCCTCAACAGTAATAGGATGCGTTCGTGGCGCTGGTCCAGCAAGGTTTCCAGTGTGGCAAGCACGAAATGCATTTCACATGCAAAGTTTTCGAGACGGCTCACGTGGCCGCAGTGGACATCTGAGCCCGTAGGATGGCCTGGCTCTGAGCTTTGGATCTGCAGCCAGAGGTACAGGAGAAGCTGGCGGAACTCCCCTGTACGGGGGATAACCTTTTTGGAGATAAGGTCCAAGATGTTTTGGCTCAGCTAAAGGATCATCATGAGACCCTCCAGCATCTTTTGGCTAGTACCTTGAGCCTCCCCCTCCTCCGCCAGAAGATCGGTGAGGCAAGGGGCTCATAGGTCCTTCTACCGCGAGAGGAAATATTACCCTCCAGTTTCCAACAGATGTTCTCAGTGGGTGTCCTGTATAGGCCACTCTAAGCAGCTAAGGATCCCTAGACCTCAACCAGTGCCTCAGCTGAGCCCTGCTACGGGGTTTTGACTGGGAGAGAGGGAGTGCAAGTCCAGTCACTATGTCCTCAGCACCGGCCCCCTCCAGTAGTAAGCTTTCTGCAATTCTTTCTGGGGAAGGGGGTGTCTCTTCCGAAGGGATGGGCTCCACTTTAACCAGGGTGGAACCAGACTGCTGGCGCTAACCTTTAAAAAGGAGATAAAACAGCTTTTAAACTAGAACAAAGGGGAAAGCAGACAGTCGCTCAGCAGTGCATGGTTCAGAGGGAGGTATCTGCAAAGGATACTAATGATGCATTAGAATTTAGGGCATCCTGACAGTGAGGTTCCAATAAGAAAAGTAGTCCAAGTGCCTATAACTAAAAACTCACCTGAGCTAAAAAAATTCTAACTTATCCCTATCAATTAAAAAGCAGAATGAAAGTACAAACAAAAAACAAACTTTGAAATGTTTGTATGCTAATACCAGAAGTCTAAGAAGTAAGATGGGAGAATTAGAATGGATATTTATTTATTGGGAGATTTCAATTACCTCAATATTGACTGGGTAAATGTATCATCGGGACATGCTAGAGAGAGAAAGTTCCTGGATGGAATTAATGACAGTTTTATGGAGCAATTGGTTCAGGAATCGACGAGAGAGAGGGCAATTTTGGATGTAATTCTCAGTGGAGCACAGGATTTGGTGAGAGGTAAAGGTAGTGGGGCCGCTTGGTAATAGTGATCATAATATGATCAAATTTGAATTAATGACTGGAAGGGGGACTGTAACCAAATCCACGGCTCTCGTGCTAAACTTTCAAAAGGGAAACTTTGATAAAATGAGAAAAATAGAAAAATACTGAAAGCAGCTACAAAGGTAAAAAGTGTGCAAGAGGCGTGGTCATTATTTAAAAAATACCATCCTAGAAGCACAGTCCAGATGTATTCCACACATTAAGAAAGGTGGAAGGAAGGCAAAACGATTACCGGCATGGTTAAAAGGGGAGGTGAAAGAAGCTATGTTAGCCAAAAGATGTTCATTCAAAAATTGGAAGAAGGCTCCAACAGAAGAAAATAGGAGAAAGCATAAGCATTGGCAAGTTAAAGGTAAGACATTGATAAGACAGGCTAAGAGAGAATTTGAAAAGAAGTTGGCCGTAGAGGCAAAATCTCACAGTAAAAACTTTTAAAAATATATCCAAAGCAGAAAGCCTGTGAGAGAGTCAGTTGGACCATTAGATGATCGAGGGGTTAAAGGGGCACTTAGAGAAGATAATGCCATTGTGGAAAGATTAAATGATTTCTTTGCTTCTGTGTTTACTGAAGAGGATGTTGGGGAGATACACATACCGGAGAAGGTTTTCATCGGTAATGATTCAGATGGTTTGAACCAAATCACAATGAACCTAGAAGATGTGGTAGGCCTGATTGACAAACTGAAGAGTAGTAAATCACCTGGACCAGATGGTATACACCCCAGGGTTCTGAAGGAACTAAAAAATGAAATTTCAGACCTATTAGTAAAAAATTGTAATCTTTCATTGAAATCATCCATTGTACCTGAAGACTGGAGGGTGGCTAATGTAACCCCAATATTAAAGGGCTCCAGGGGCAATATCTGGAAACTACAGATCAGTTAACCTGACTTCAGTGCCAGGAAAAATAGTGGAAAGTGTTCAAATATCAAAATCACAGAACATATAGAAAGACATTGTTTAGTGGAACAAAGTCAGCATGACTTTACCCAAGGCAAGTCTTGCCTCACATCTGCTTCACTTTTTTGAAGGAGTTAATAAACATGTAGATAAAGGTGAACTGGTAGATGTAGTGTATTTGGATTTTCAGAAGGCGTTTGACAAAGTTCCTCATGAGAGGCTTCTAGGAAAAGTAAAGTCATGGGATAGGTAGCGATGTACTTTCGTGGATTACAAACTGGCTACAAGACAGGAAACAGAGTAGGATTAATGGACAATTTTCTCAGTGGAAGGGAGTGGGCAGTGGAGTGCCTCAGGGAATCTGTATTGGGATCCATACTTTTCAATATATTTATTAATGATCTGGAAAGAAATACGACGAGTGAGGTAATCAAATTTGCAGATACAAAATTGTTCAGAGTAGCTAAATCACAAGCAGATTGTGATAAATTGCAAGAAGACCTTGTGAGACTGGAAAATTGGGCATCCAAATGGCAGATGAAATTTCATGTGGATAAGTGCAAGGTGATGCATATAGGGAAAAATAACCCATGCTATAGTTACACAATGTTAGGGTCCATATTAGGAGCTACCACCCAAGAAAGAGATCTAGGTATCATAGTGGATAACACATTGAAATTGTCGGTTCAGTGTGCTGCGGCAGTCAAAAAAGCAAACAGAATGTTGGGAATTATTAGAAAGGGAATGGTGAATAAAACAGAAAATGTCATAATGCCTCTGTTCTTGCTCCATGGTGAAGACCGCACCTTTAATACTGTGTCATTTCTGGTTGCCGCATCTCAAAAAAGATATAGTTGCAATGGAGAAGGTACAGAGAAGGGCAACCAAAATAATAAAGGGGATGGAACAGCTCTTCTATGAGGAAAGACTAAAGAGGTTAGGACTTTTCAGCTTGGAGAAGAGACGGCTGAGGGGGGGGGGGGGGGGATATGATAGAGGTGTTTAAAATCATGAGAGGTCTTGCATGGGTAAATGTGAATCAGTTATTTACTCTTTCAGATAATAGAAAGACTAGGGGTCACTCCATGAAGTTAGCATGGGGCACATTTAAAACTAATCGGAGAAAGTGCTTTTTCACTCAACGCACAATTAAACTCTGGAATTTGTTGCCAGGGGATGTGGTTAGTGCAGTTAATGTAGCTGGGTTTAAAAAAGGATTGGATAAGTTCTTAGAGGAGAAGTCAATTACCTGTTATTAATTAAGATGACTTAGAAAATAGCCACTGCTATTACTAGCAGCAGTAACATGGAATAGACTTAATTTTTGAGTACTTGACAGGTTCTTATGGCCTGGATTGGCCACTGTTGGAAACAGGATGCTGGGCTTGATGGACCCTTGGCCTGACCCAGTATGGCATGTTCTTATGATCACTGGCTAACGATTACCTCGGACCGGTGGGTCCTCACCATCATTCACCGGGGGTAATGTTTAATTTCCGGAGTGCACCCGGGGATGCTTCCCCGTGCCCCTCTTGCTGGGGGTCAGTATTCCCATCAGGACATACTGTTGACTGAGCTATCTGCCCTTAAGAACATAAGAAAATGCCATACTGGGTCAAACCAAGGGTCCATCAAGCCCAGCATCCTGTTTCCAACAGTGGCCAATCCAGGCCATAAGAACCTGGCAAGTACCCAAAAACTAAGTCTATTCCATGTAACCATTGCTAATGGCAGTGGCTATTCTCTAAGTGAACTTAATAGCAGGTAATGGACTTCTCCTCCAAGAATTTATCCAATCCTTTTTTAAACACAGCTATACTAACTGCACTAACCACATTCTCTGGCAACAAATTCCAGAGTTTAATTGTGCATTGAGTAAATAAGAACTTTCTCCGATTAGTTTTAAATGTGCCCCATGCTAACTTCATGGAGTGCCCCCTAGTCTTTCTACTATCCGAAAGAGTAAATAACCGATTCACATCTACCCGTTCTAGACCTCTCATGATTTTAAACACCTCTATCATATCCCCCCTCATTCGTCTCTTCTCCAAGCTGAAAAGTCCTAACCTCTTTAGTCTTTCCTCATAGGGGAGTTGTTCCATTCCCCTTATCATTTTGGTAGCCCTTCTCTGTACCTTCTCCATCGCAATTATATCTTTTTTGAGATGCGGCGACCAGAATTGTACACAGTATTCAAGGTGCGGTCTCACCATGGAGCGATACAGAGGCATTATGACATTTTCCGTTTTATTCATCATTCCTTTTCTAATAATTCCCAACATTCTGTTTGCTTTTTTGACTGCCGCAGCACACTGCACCGACGATTTCAATGTGTTATCCACTATGACACCTAGATCTCTTTCTTGGGTTGTAGCACCTAATATGGAACCCAACATTGTGTAATTATAGCATGGGTTATTTTTCCCTATATGCATCACCTTGCACTTATCCACATTAAATTTCATCTGCCATTTGGATGCCCAATTTTCCAGTCTCACAAGGTCTTCCTGCAATTTATCACAATCTGCTTGTGATTTAACTTGTACAGATCCTCTGCGGCAGATCCTCTGCGGCAGCAGGGAATGGGATTTTACTGCTGATATTTCCTGATCCGCAAGAGGACCAGGGGACTCTGTGCCATCCTAGACCCGAGAGCCTTGCACCAATTTCTCAAATGAGAGAAGTTCAAAATGGTTTCCCTCTGCACTCTAATCACTCTGTCTTGCAGAGGGGGACTTTGCTTTGCTTTGCTCGGTCGATCTCAAAGATGTGTATGCTAACATAGATATCTCCTGTGACTGCGGGAGATTTCCACTTCCCAGCAGGCACCAGGCATTTTCAATACAAGGTGCTGCTGTTCGACCTCGCCTCGGCGCCTCTCATCTTCACCAAATGTCTGGCACTGGTGGGAGCACACCTGCGCCGTTTGAGAGTGCAGGTGTTCCCCCTACTTCTACATTAATCAAGAGCACTTCCCAAGAGAGAATGCTTTGGTCTCTGCGGCTTGACCATCTGGGTGCTGGAATTTCTTGGGTTTGTCATCAACTACCCGAAGTCCCATCTAACCCCATTGCTGTGCCTGATTGTTATCAGCGCTTGCCTGGATATGACGAAGGCCAAGGCCTATCTGCCCCATGACCGGGCAGTCACCCTGGCAGCTTTGGTGGGTGTGGTGGGCCGGAGCCAAAGGGTCACTGCCTGCCTCATGGTCCGCCTTCTGGGTCATATGCCACCCATTTTCCATGTCACACCCTTTGCCCGCCTGCATAGGCGTAGAGTGCAGTGGACTCTGCGGTCCAAGTGGCGGTAGGCTTTCCTGGACCTCAATATATGGATATGTCATGCCGCTGCTTCAGACCTCCTTGTCCTGATGGGAAAACCTGGCCAATTTGGAGCAAGGGGCCCTTTTTCAGTCTGCATACTTCCAGGTTGTTCTCACCATTCATGCATCCACACTGGGGTGGGGTGACTATGTGGAGGCCTGTGGTCAGCTCAGGAAACTCAGTGTCAAATCAACTTCCTGGAGTCCGGGCAATCTGTTATGGCCTGTGGGCATTCCAGGATCGCTTGGTGACCATTTCCGGTCCTAATCCAGATCGACAGGTAGCAATGTGGTAAATCAACAAGCAGGGAAGGCATAGGGTCGTTCCTCTTGTTCCAGGAGGCGGTCCAGATTTGGTCCTGGGCCCACTCTCAGGATACGTCACTTCGTTATGTACCTGGCGGGGACAGAATGTAGTGGCGGACAATCTCAGTTGGGCTTTTCAGCCTCACGAGTGGTCCCTGGACCCAGTGATTGCGAACAAGATCTTCCGTCTTTGGGGCATCTCAGATGTGGATCTGTTTGCATCCCCCAGCAACAACAACAAAGTGAAGTATTTTTGCTCCCTCCACAGGGAGGATGGCAAACCAGCCTTGTTTACCTTTACCCACCATTGGGGCAAGGGGCTTCTGTTATACATATCCTCCGCTTCTGCTGGTGATGACACTCCTGAAGCTTCGATAGGAGTGCGGAACCATGATCCTCATAGCCCCTATTGGTCACTGCAGGCTTGGTTCCCACTCTCGCCAGGACCCCTCTGTCCGGAACCCGATCAGGCTGGGAACCTCCTCAACCTTAGTCACACAGAATCAGGGCAGGATGTGCCATCCCAACTTCATGACATTGTCTCTAAAGGCCTAGATGTTGAAAGGCTAGTATTGCAGCCCCTGGCTTTGTCTAATGATGTATTTACGCTGATGACATTGTTTCTTGTGCCCATAAATGACACCATTAAAAAAAAACAAACCTATAAATTGATTGAAGTATACTTAAATGCCATAAAGCAACTCCTTTTACACTTGAAACTAGTGCTGAACATGGAGAAAACAGAAATATTGCTCTTTGAGAGAAAATGCAGAGACGAGGATATTCCCCCTTTTCTATTTGAAAATAAAATAACATAACCCACCCTTTTTGTAAAAGATCTAGGAATAATTATAGACTCTGAACTGAGCATGAAAAAATGTTTCCACTAAGCTAAAAGATGGTTATTTTAAATACTCACATTATGAAGGTTAAAACCTCTATTAGACACGAATGACTTTAGGACAGTTCTTCAGTCTTTAATTTTTTCGAATATTGATTACTGCAATTCATTACTACTGGGACTTTCTCTTTCCACACTTCGCCCATTACAGGTATTACAGAATGCCGCTGCCAGAATACTGACAAACAAAAAGAAATGCGACCATATTACACCAGTTCTAATTGAGCTCCATTGGCTGCCTATCACATACCGTGTTCAGTACAAAACAGCATGTATTATACATAACATCATTTACGGTGAAAAAACAGAATAGCTCAGTACAGCCATTCGACTGCATGTCCCTCAGAGAAACCTTAGGTCGGCAAACAAGGCTCTATTAAATATTCCATCAATAAGGTCTGCCCATCTAAGCCAGGTCCGTGATAGAGCAATATCAATTGCGAGTCCGAGTTGGTCTTCAACCCAGCTTCCAAAAGATGCAGCAGGTAGCCCAAGAGTCCGTCCCGTGCTGCTCAGACCAGACAGCAAACCTCCTCCACTTCAAGATATACGGCTTTCTAATCGAAGGTTTCCTGGAGGCAACCAGAACTCGAGATGTTTGTTTGATTTTTATACACCGTTGCCTCAGTAGAGACCTTCACAACGGTTCACAAGCCAGTGAAAGCAGGGAAATACAATAATTCTGTTAAAAATAGTTACATATTATAAATAATAGATAAGAATTAGTAAACAAAATATAAAATACTTAAAAACCAATTACAAAGTAAACATAAGAGCATAAAAAGGGGAATAAAGTAAACAATTTTTGAATATCACAAAACAAATACTGTAAAACCCAATGATAGTTACTTAGTTGTGTCTGCGTATATACAATTCTGGTACAATAAAAAAAGAAAGAAAGT
The DNA here is from genome assembly GCF_901001135.1 of Rhinatrema bivittatum. NCBI lineage: Eukaryota > Metazoa > Chordata > Amphibia > Gymnophiona > Rhinatrematidae > Rhinatrema > Rhinatrema bivittatum. The sequence continues at coordinate 267,837,617 of NC_042623.1, read as the reverse complement.
GAGGATCATTAATTAGCTGTGTCTGCGTATGCACATTCAAACAGCCATGTCTTGAGATCTTTCTTAAACTTCTTTCAGTCTGCTTGAAGTCTTACTAAGACTTCTTTCAGTCTGCTTGAAGTCTTACTAAGACTTCTTTCAGTCTGCTTGAAGTCTTACTAAGACTTCTTTCAGTCTGCTTGAAGTCTTACTAAGACTTCTTTCAGTCTGCTTGAAGTCTTACTAAGACTTCTTTCAGTCTGCTTGAAGTCTTACTAAGACTTCAAGCAGACTGAAAGAAATTTAAGAAAGATCTCAAGACATGGCTGTTTGAATGTGCATACGCAGACACAGCTAATTAATGATCCTCACTTTCTTTCTTTTTTTATTGTACCAGAATTGTATATACGCAGACACAACTAAGTAACTATCATTGGGTTTTACAGTATTTGTTTTGTGATATTCAAAAATTGTTTACTTTATTCCCCTTTTTATGCTCTTATGTTTACTTTGTAATTGGTTTTTAAGTATTTTATATTTTGTTTACTAATTCTTATCTATTATTTATAATATGTAACTATTTTTAACAGAATTATTGTATTTCCCTGCTTTCACTGGCTTGTGAACCGTTGTGAAGGTCTCTACTGAGGCAACGGTATATAAAAATCAAACAAACATCTCGAGTTCTGGTTGCCTCCAGGAAACCTTCGATTAGAAAGCCGTATATCTTGAAGTGGAGGAGGTTTGCTGTCTGGTCTGAGCAGCACGGGACGGACTCTTGGGCTACCTGCTGCATCTTTTGGAAGCTGGGTTGAAGACCAACTCAGAGTGCTTCTCAATACCACTGGGGCTTACCATTGTGGGGGTGAATAGTGCACCCGTCTCAGTACAACCCTTGGTTGGATTTTTCATGCACGGTCTGCTTCAGTTGAAGCCTTCTCTGCATCCTCTGCTTGTTTCTTGGGACCTTAATGTGGTCTTGGCTCACCTTATGGACCCCTTCAAGCCTATCCGCATGCGTTACCTGAAATATCTGACCTGGAAGGTCATTTTCTTGGTTGCGATCACCTCAGTATGTTGAGTTAGTGCACTTCAAGTGTTGGTGACGTACCCATCTTATACAGAGTTCTTCCATGATAGGGTAGTTCTCCGCACTCACCTTAAGTTCTTACCTAAGGTGGTATCAGACTTTATCTGAACCAGTATATTGTCCTACTGACCTTCTTTCCCAGACCTCATTCGCAGTCAGGCGAATTGGCCTTGCACATTCTGGATTTTAAGAGGGCCTTAGTGTTTTACCTTGAGAGGAGGCAGGCCGTAGGCAGTCCTCACAACTCTTCATCTCGTTTGATAAGAACAGAATGGGAGTTGCTATAACCAAGTACATCTTGTCTGCCTGACTAGCAGACTGCATCTCTTTCTGCAACTCACAAGTGGGGCTATAGCTTGGGGGCCACGTTAAGGCTCACTCTATCAGAACCATGGCAACTTCAGTGGTCCACTTGAGAGCAGTCCCCGTGATGGAGATCTGCAGAGCTGCAACATGGAGTTCTTTTCACACGTTCGCCGCTCACTACTGCCTGGACAGAGATGGCCGGCAAGATAGCCACTTTGGCCAATGTGTCCTCCATAACCTTTTTCAGATCTAAACACAACTCTTCCGCCTAGGGCCCTGTTTTTTGGGTTCAGGCTGTCTTCCTTCATTACCAACAGCAACTAGGTTGTTGTGCCCATTGGCACCTATTTGGTGTCCGTTGGTCTACTCTGTTCAGAAACAGCCTGCAGCTAGGTATTCACCCATGTGTGAGGACTACTATCCTGCTTGTCCTAGGAGAACACCTGTTGCAGGTAAGCAACTCTGAGCATCATCTGTCAGGAGTGTCATGACAGAAAGAAGGTTGAGAACAACTGGTTTATAAGTTTGTTAAATACATTTTCTTTTACATGACTGCTTTACATTGGCTAAAAAGCCTAGGCTAGTTACGTCTTTAAAAGAGTGATATGGTTAATAGTGCAGTTTGACTAAGTTTCTATTGCAAATGCTGCAAAATTTGATGCAAGTGCGTGCATGTATATAGAGAGCCTCTTTAGACAGTCTTTCCCTTCTGAATCCCTGCTGTTCATCAACTGTCATTTGTCTCTTCAACTGTTTTTGCTTTCTTTGTTTCTCTAGGCTTGGATGCAGAGCTGTACTATGTAAGGAATGATATTATTAATTATTATGCACTCTCCTTTAATCTGATGGTGCCAAGCGAGATCAACAGCCTCCATTTCACTTGGCATGCAAAGTCCAAGGTGAGGAATTCTACACCAGTTCCTATTCTACACATGCAAGTATTAAAGCAAATTCTTAGTTTTATAGAGTTTTGACCCAATGCATTAAATTAACAGAAAATATGTAAGTTTGGTTCCCTGGCTATGCTGCAGCAGTGTCAAGGAAAAGATAAATACCATTTTCAAATCTCCAATTTATATCAGTTCATTATATATAGCCTCAGGGTATCTCGATCTTACAATACATATAGTCAAGTCTAGACACAATCTTATGCAAAAGTATTGGTTTTTTTTTTTTGTTGCCTGGTTCTTACTCCTTTCTCTTCTAGTTACAGTTAGCATTACTGTAGATAAACATTTATTGCAGCCCCACAGTACCAGTGCATACGGGAGGCAGCCCTCTGTCCTTTGGAGCCTACCATCTTGGCATGACACGTGAACTGTGACGGCCATGGAATTTGTTTGGAAGAGAGAGGTATTGAAAGCAGTACCATAAAGATGGGATTATAGGTGGGATTTGAATATGACCAGAGGAGGAATCCAGACATTTTGAACTTTGCAATGGAAGAGAAGTTTAAAAACCACTTTAAAACCCATTAAAAAACCACTTTAAGAATGAGAGCCCTCTCATCGGCCAGTCCAATACAATGGAACTCTCTTCCTCCAGACCTCCGGCTTGAACATTGCCCGGTCACATTTAAGAAAAGACTCAAAACCTGGTTGTTTAATCAGGCCTTTGCTTAATCAGATAATCTGCTGAATCAAATTAGTTCGCCCTCTAGTAGTCCTTTTGACTTTCCCCATCATTTCGCTCGATCTAGATGAACACTACTTATCCAGCTTAAGTTCCTTTACCTAGATCTTTTGCCATTACCACGGTCTCAAATCTAATCATAGTCTTACTAGCCTGTTAATATATTGTTGAGTTATACCCTTGTCTTTCTTCAGTTTCTTGATCTTAGTTCTTTGCAATCCATTGTTTTCTGCAATCTCTGGGTTTTTCTTTCAGTTTCATGATCTTAGTTTTTTGCCTTCCTGTGTTCAATTTTTATTGCTCTCTCGGAGGCAATGTTAATGTACAATGTTAACCGTTTCTTTTTCCTGTAATCCCTTGTTCAATGTAATTGCTCTCTTCTGAGGCACTGTTACTTTTTTTTTTTTTTCTGAGGCACTGTTACTCTTCTGAGGCACTGTTACTGTTACAATGTAAACCGAACTGATTTGTAACCTCTTACAAGAATTTTGGTATATAAAACTGTTAAATAAAAAAATTCAAATATTTCTTATTTCTAAAGAGCGGACTATTAAAATCGTTTGTGAAACCAAAGTGACCATCATAAAGCACTGGGTTGACCTTGTAAATCTTATCTGTCGACCCAAAAAGACCTTTTTGTGCTTAAAACAAATTAATCATCAGTCACTTAGAGAGATCACTTTTTAAACAGTCATTGGCAATATTTGTGTAGAGAAACTTATTCAAAAAAATCCACTTCGGACTGATTGATGATTCCATCAAGGAGTTCCTTAGACACTTGTTCGATAACCTTTGCATATAAAGTCTTTAAACGCCCGTGGAATCTTCAACATCCGATACTGCAGCATTTCGGAGCCGTGCTCCTTCTTCAGGGGTTGTTACCAACAGAAAAAAAACTCCTTAATTTCAGAAATTTCAGTCAGTCTTTGTGATCAATGGTACTCCAAATATTTTCTGATCTCCAAAAGTCAGGAGGCCTTCAGTCTATTTTTGATCTATGGAAGCTGAATAAAGTTCTAAAAAGAGAAACATTTTAAGATTAATTCGCTGCTCAATGCTGCCACATTTGGAGAAGGGAAATTGGCTAAGAATCCTAGATGCTTACATGTACATAGCAATTCTCAAGACCTATAGGAAATATCTATGATTTGTAGTAGATAAAGAACTTGGAGGACAATGTACTTTACACTGCATTCTTTATTTTCCATGGGGTTCCTAGTTAACTACAAGAAATCCCATTTAATTCCAGCATGTCATTTGAAATTCATAGGAGCCTTTATAAGGCAAAGCCTTTCTTCCCTTACAAAGAATGAAGAACTTGATCCATATAATTCACATGCAGGTCAATTAATCAATACTAATAGCGTTTTCATGAAATGTTTGAATCATGTGGTAGCTACGGTTCATTTCTGTTTGCTCAGTTGAACATGAGGCAATCTCAGTCTGAGGCAATGTTGAAATTCACACCCAGCCACTGTCTTTCACGATGAGTTGCTAGGTTTGGTCTCTGTATTGGTGGACCAACCAGTCAATCTTCTGTGTGGACAGAGCTTTCATATCCCTTATACCAAACTAGTTTTGACAACGTATATGCATCAACTCAAGGCTGGGGAGCCCATCTCAGTGCCTTATGCTCACAAGGAACCTGAGATATTTGAGTGGCAGTGCCATATCACTTGGTTAAGGGCTATATTCAGTGCTCTTGTTAAGTTCAACAATTGGCTGAAATGTCAAGTAGTTCAAGTTCAGACAATCAAGTAGCCATGTGCTACTTAAACAAGCAAGGAGAGATGGGATCTATGAACTTTTGTAAAGAAGCATGCAAGCTGTGGAAATAGGCAGCAGAAAGGAAAATACATTGATTGTGGTATATCTTCTAGGAAAGTTAAATGTCCTTGCAGACTCTTTGAGCTGTCAACTTCAAAAATGGTTGCTCTAGCCAGACACTGTGAGCTCTCTCTTTTTTCAGTGCTGGAGAACTTCATGAATAGATCTCTTTGCATCATAGACAAACATGCTCTCTCTATGCTCAAAGACCAAAACCAAATGCCCTAGCATACAACATTTTTCTCTTTTCATGGAACACACACCTCTCTCATGCATTTCCATCCACTAATATTCATTTCAAAGCTATCTTCAAGCTAAAGAAAGACAAAGGAAAAATGATTCTCATTATGCCATTTTGACCCCTCCAGATATGGTTCCCATGGCATCAGAGATTCTTTATTCCCTCCAATACATTTCAGAATATTTCCAGATCTGGTTATACAAAATGGATCGCTCTATCACCTAAGCCTTCATTCTATGGTTTTAATGGCATGGAAAAAAAACCAACTAGGCCTATTGAAAAACCCTGATAAACCAAAAACTAAACCTGACTAACCACCAGAATCAGGTCAGGCAGGGCTGTGACTGCACCTGCACCATCTACTGGAGACAGAGTAAGACTGAGGGGCTGTGACTGGCACAGGGTCATATATGACTCATCCCGACAAGTTTTGCTCTGTCTCCATCTACTGGTGCGGAGTCACAACCCAGGTGTCCTGGACTGATCCTGGTACGTACAGGGAACCGTGATATTTTTGTCAAAGTTTTTTATAAGACTTATTCACATAGAGGAGAAAAGACTGTGTTTGTTTCTTCATATCAGAGAGTTGTCAACGCCTCCTAAATGAGAAGAAACCACCTTGGACTAGAAGTGATAAAATGTTCTTGGTAAACTTTGTATCCAGCTTGAAAACCATCTATGAAATGGGTATTGTTCTAACACCAGTTTTCACTGATGAACTTTAATGAGCAGATGAGAATATTCTTGTGCAGTGAGGCAAATCATGTCTCTAGGAGGTGGCAGTATCCAATCTGGATCAATGCTGTCACCCTATGGAGCTGGACATCTCTATGAGACTGAGTTAACACAGTCAGATGAACTTTAACATCAGACAGATGATTTTTGATATCTGACAGCACTTGAACAAACTTTCTTTAGACTTTATCTGAAAAAGCCTTGGTCAAAGGTTTCTTACCATGGTTTCCCTTCACAGACTTTGTAAAGTGGTCTGAGAGCTGTGTTACTAGAACTGATTGAGCCACTCACTACCATTGTAATGTACAAGTTATAACTGAATTTTTCCATCATAGTTACTCATTAAAGTGCATTCATTTGTTTCCTGATTTACCCTGAAAGTATATTTGGCCAATTAGTGATTTTTAATACTTTATCTGCTGTCACATCTCACGGAGACATCTGAGATTTTGGGATTTTATCTGTCATCCTCTAAAGGGATATGGATCCATCCCTGGATGTCAGACTTCATCCCATTACAGGTGTGACTCTGTACTGATGCAGTGCTTTGAAGGGAGAGAACACTGGTTCAGATTACTTTACAGCTGGGATAAGTTTAGATGGCAATTGTGCAAGTTAGGCTTAGATAAAATCTATTCCTGTACGTACCCGGATCAGTCCAGACAGTGGGTTGAAACTCCTTTCCAGCAGGTGGAAACAGACTAAAACTTGCAGGATGCCCTATATCAGGACAGAGCCTATCCTCTCACCCTTCAGTATTCGTCTGTCTCCCAGCAGGTGCAGCATCTCCCCTTCGGTTCTCTGCTGTAGGCTAGTCAGCCTCTTTATTCTCTTTAGGTTCAAGCAAGTACTTCTTTTGGTTCTTGTTTTTAACAATTATTGAAAGTGAATCTGAAGGAATTTTTGCCTTCTTTAGTGCCTTTTTGTGTGGGAGACGTCGTTCTCCCAGGGCTTGTCCCCTTTTGCAGGAGGGGGTTCCCTGGTTAGTCCTGAGTCCGTGTACGCTTCCAGGTGTGGGGACCGACGCTCTCTGGGCCTCGTTCCCCCTCTGGCTGCCGAGAGGGTTTTGAACCCGCTGCTTCGCTCAGTAAAAAAAAAAAAAAAAAAAGGAGTTTCAAAGTTTTAACTTTCAATAAGTTGCAGGTACTCACCTACCTCTAACTTATTTGCAGCAGTTGACCAGCTTTTTAAACTTTTTCTGGTCAGTATAGGATTAGAACCGGCAGTCAGAGAAGCAGAAGGCAGCAGGTTCCCGCCTGCTCTCACCTGCTGTGCAGGCTGTCAATCAAGCTTTGTTTTTTCAGCTTTTCTGTTTTTCGCGGCAGGGCCTCTGCACTGCTTGTCTGCCGGGTGGGGAAGGTCCCTCCTCGGCAGGACAAGCAAATTTAGCCCGGGGCTCCACTCATCCCGGCATGGCTAGGCCTTTCCCGGGTCGGCAGAGCCCGGGAACGGCTGCCATCTTGGATTTTTCGTCGGGGCCGATTTCAGTGCTCCCTGGGGCTGGGGGGCCGGATTTTTTCAATTTAACCCCCGATTTGGCCACCGCGAGTTCCCAGGAAGGGGGGTCCTGACCTTCCCTCACCCCCCCCTCCCCCCAGTAAATCCAGGGTCCCTTTTTCCGCGGATTTCGTCCTCCTCGTGCACAAATCTTATTTAGCTAGCCTGCATGAGATGGATGAAAGCCCCCCACCTTGCCCCCCCGTCTAAAATCCCTCGCTCAGCGCCATTGACCTCTGGACCGGCTGCGGAGCCTCAGGGATCAGTTCGGGTGTGGGTGGTCCGGGTGGCACCCCCTCCTCCCCTCCCCCGGTGTCTCCTGGGTCCTCAGACCCCGCTGCTTCCTTGGATTCGGCAGATGCCCCCCCCCTAGAGGGGGATGACTCCAGAGCCCTTCATCTTTTTCGTAAGGAGGAGCTAGAGCCCCTCCTCCCTTTTTGTTTTGGAGGAGCTGGGTCTGGAAAGTCCCTCCGTGGATAATCTCATGGCCTCACTTCCTAAGGATATGCACCCGGTTTTGGGAGGGCTCCAGGCTCCGACCTTGGCCTTTCCCTTCCACCCCATGCTTAAGCTCCTTATCCTAAGGGAATGGGAGGCTCCTGAGGGTTCGCTCCGGGTGGGGCGTGCGATGGATAAGCTCTATCCCCTCCCGGAAGAGGGCTTGGAGCTGTTGCGATATCCATCAGTGGATTCTTATGTTTCTGCAGTGGCCAAGCACACCACGATCCCGGTGGAAGGTTCCACGGCCCTAAAGGATTCGCAAGATCATAAGCTGGAGGCTCACCTGAAGCGCATCTTCGACATCCTGGCCTTCGGGGTTTGGGCGTCTTGCTGTAGTAGCCTCATGATGGGGGCAGGCCTCCAGTGGGTCCAACAGTTACTCTGCGCCCGGGAGCTTCCGCCAGGTGAGGCAGAACAGGCCGAACGTCTGGAGGCGGTAATCGCTTACGTGTTGGACGCCCTCTACGATTTGGTCCGTGTCCAGGCGAAGGCGATGGTTTCAGCAGTGGCTGCCCGGAGGCTCCTTTGGCTTCGCCACTGGTCGGCTGATCAGTCCTCGAAGACCCGGCTGGGCACCCTTCCCTTCAAAGGTAAGATGCTCTTTGGCGAGGATCTCGACAAGCTTATGGACTCCTTGGCTGACAACAAGGTCCATAAACTTCCAGAGGACTGCCCTAAGGCTTCTCGGTCCTTCGCGGCATCTCGCTTTCGCTTCAGGGGTCAGCGTCGCTTTGCTTCTCGAGGGCAGGGCGGTACTCCTAGGGGGTCTTCTCGTGCGCAGTCCGGGTCGCAGTCCTTTCGTGGCAGGCGGCCCTTTCGCGAGGGCCAGCCCGTGCGTACCACCGCTAAACCTCTGCCACACAATGAAGTTCAGCCAGCCCATCCCTCGGTCCCTTACCTCGGCGGACGCCTCTCCCTGTTTTTCGAGGAATGGGTCAAAATCACTTCGGATCAGTGGGTCCTCGACATTATCAGAGACGGGTACGCTTTCGACCTCGTCAGGGAACTTCCAGATCTTTCTGTTCTCACCTTGCCGCCGGGCCAAGAGGGACGCGGTGGTCCAGACTCTCTCCAAGCTTCTGGATCTGGGGGCGGTGGTCCCAGTCCCAGAAAGGGAAATTGGCGCCGGCCAGTATTCTATTTACTTCACCGTGCCCAAAAAGGACGGTTCCTTCCGCCCAATCCTGGACCTCAAGAGGGTCAATCGGGCCCTCAAGATCCCCCACTTTCACATGGAAACCCTGCGGGCGGTCATTGCGGCAGTCCGTCCAGGAGAGTTCCTTGCTTCCCTCTATCTCGGAGAAGCATATTTTCATATCCCCATCCACCGCGACTACCAGAAGTTTCTCCGATTCCACATTCTCAACCAGGACTTCCAGTTTCGAGCTCTCCCCTTCGGCCTCGCGACCGCTCCTCTCACCTTCACGAAGGTAATGGTAGTAGTGGCTGCGGCCTTGCACCAGGAAGGGATTCTCGTCCATCTCTATCTGGACAATTGGCTCATCAGGGCCAAGTCGGAGACCTCTTGCCGGTGGCAGTGGATCGAGTCCTGGAGCTCCTTGCCTCTCTCGGGTGGATAGTGAACTTTTCCAAGAGCAAGCTTCAGCCCTCCCAGGAGTTGGAATTTCTGGGAGCACACTTCGACACCCGAGTAGGCAAGGTTTTCTTACCTCGGGCGCGAACCCTCAAACTGATTGGTCAGGTTCAGAAGTTGATTGCGTTCTCTTCACCGACGGCCCGGGATTATCTCCAAGTCCTGGGCTCCATGGCTTCTACCATCGATCTGGTCCCCTGGGCTTTTGCTCATATGCATCCATTACAGAAAGCTTTGCTGTCTCGTTGGCAACCGGTGTCGGAGCAGTTCCACGTAGTCCTTCCCTTCTTGGAGTCTACTGCCGACGAATTACAGTGGTGGCTGTCCCTTCCTCATCTCCTACAAGGGATGCCTCTTCAAGCTCCACAGTGGACGATAGTAACCACGGACGCCAGCTTGTTGGGCTGGGGTGCGGTCTGCCTCTCTCAGTCCACCCAGGGGACATGGTCCCAGACTCAGTCGCGCTGGCACATCAATCGGCTGGAAACTTTGGCGGTCCGCCTGGCCCTTCAGGAGTTCCTTTCTCTGATCCGCGACAAGGCGGTACGAGTCCTGTCAGACAACTCCACCACAGTCGCCTACATCAATCGCCAAGGGGGCACTCGCAGTGCCCTGGTAGCCTTAGAAGCCAGCCGCCTACTCGCTTGGGCGGAGCGTCACCTACAGTGCCTTGCGGCCTCTCATCGCCGGAAAAGACAATGTTCAAGCCGACTTCCTCAGCCAGCAGTCGCTCGATCCGGGAGAATGGGAACTCTCGGATGCAGCCATGGCTCTGATAGTGGACAGGTGGGGTCCTCCTCATCTCGACCTCATGGCGACTCTGCGCAATACCAAAGCCAATCGGTTCTTCAGCCGCTGGAGGGAACACGGCGCAGAAGCATGGACGCTCTGGCTCTCCCTTGGCCGGCGGACGTGCTTCTGTACGTGTTCCCCCCCCCGTGGCCTCTGGTAGGGAAAGTTCTCAGGAGAATCGAACTCCACCGGGGTCCGGTGATTCTCGTCGCTCCCGAGTGGCTGCGAAAGCCGTGGTTCGCGGATCTCATCAATCTAGCGGTGGACGGGCCCCTGCGCCTCAGTCATCTCCCTCGTCTCCTCTGGCAGGGGCCTGTATTTTTCGACCAGGCCGATCGCTTCTGTCTAGCGGCCTGGCTTTTGAACGGCGTCGCCTGAGGCGCAAAGGTTATAGTGAGGAGGTCATCTCCACCCTGCTGCGAGCCCGGAAGCAGTCGACTTCTCTGGCCTATGTGCGCATCTGGAAGGTCTTTGAGTCCGCATGTACGGAGACGGGCGTTCCGGCGCGCTCCGCCTCGATTCCTTTGGTTCTTTCTTTCCTTCAGAAGGGTCTCTCTAAGGGTCTCTCCTTCAGTTCCTTATGCATTCAAGTCTCTGCGCTTGGCTCTCTCCTGGGTCTGGTGGATGGTCATGCCTTGGCTGCTCACCCGGACGTCATTCGTTTCCTGAGGGGCGTTAGACACCTCCGCCCTCCCTCTCGGGCCACGTGTCCATCTTGGAGTCTCAACCTCATCCTTCATGCTCTCTGTGCGGCTCCCTTTGAGCCTCTTCGCCACTCTACACTCAAGGATCTTACTCTTAAGACTGTCTTAAGACTGTCTTTCTAGTCTGTATCTCCTCTGCTCGTCGTATTTCCGAGCTTCAGGCGGTGTCCTGTCGGGAGCCCTTCTTGCGTTTTTCTGATTCCGGGGTCTCTCTCAGGACGGTTCCTTCCTTCTTGCCTAAGGTTGTCTCCGCTTTTCACGTCAACCAGTTGGTGGAACTCCCCGCGTTCTCTACGGAGGAGATTGCGGGTACGGCTGGGGGCGACCTCCGTCGACTGGATGTCAAGCGAGTCTTGCTTCGTTATCTTCAAGTCACCAATGACTTTCGCGTTTCGGACAATCTCTTCGTCCTTTGGAGTGGTCCCAACTGGGGTAAACAGGCTTCTAAGACCACGATTGCGCGGTGGTTGAAGGAAGCCATTTCCTTGGCATATCTTTGTCAGGGTTGTCCACTTCCTGAGGGTCTGAAAGCCCATTCTCTGCGTTCTCAGGCTACTTCTTGGGCGGAGAGTCAGTCTGTCTCTCCGCAGGAGATTTGCAGGGCTGCCACTTGGACGTCTCTGCACACTTTTGCTCGGCACTACCGTCTGGATGTACACGCTCTGGTGTTCGGTTCCTTTGGGCGGCACATGCTTCGAGCGGGACTGTCTCGGTCCCACCCAGTTTAGGGAAGCTTTGATACATCCCACTGTCTGGACTGATCCGGGTACGTACAGGAAAGGAAAATTAGTTCTTACCTGTTAATTTTCGTTCCTGTAGTACCACGGATCAGTCCAGACTCCCTTCCCTGTCTGTCTTCTGTCCTCTCGAAGCTTGTTTTCTTGCAGGTCTGCAGATTTCATATTTTCCTTGGTGCAAGATTACTGAGCATTTACACCGGAAGCCTTGCTGGTTATTTTATACCAAGTTTATGCAAGAGCGTATAGGTATACTATGCTTCTACATTAATCTATGGTTGCTCCGTTGAGCTTTTGGTTACTTGCTTGATCCTATTCTTGGTTTTATTGTTTTCTGCTTTGACATACGTTATACTGAAGGGTGAGAGGATAGGTGTGTCCTGATATAGGGCATCCTGCAAGTTTTAGTCTGTCTCCACCTGCTGGAAAGGAGGCTCAACCCACTGTCTGGACTGATCCGTGGTACTACAGGAACGAAAATTAACAGGTAAGAACTAATTTTCCTTTCTCTGCTTATCTCACATGACAGTATTTATACTGTAAAAGTAAAAATGAAACTGTAACAAACTAAAACCCAAACAAAAAATAATTGTTTTCAAGTCATGCTAATAAACTCACTACCTCATTACAGTGTCTGGATCTGCTGCCTAAAACCAATGAATTTGTATCGTAGGATTGTTGGTTAAATTTGATAATCTAATTTAAGATCTCCCATCCGAGATATCCTTATAGGTTAAGTCCTTGGTTCTGGCAGCCGGCAGATAGGTCCCTAGGGTGGTAGTGAGAGCAAGCGTCCAAGGGCATGCTGGGATTAGGACAGGCAGCAGACTGGAGATACCGGTTACAGCTAAGTAGGTGTAGTCAGGTCCAAGGCAAGAGGTCCATACCAGGAGATCAGGCCAAGGATGGACGAAGACACATGAAGAGACACTAGAGGGTGCCACAAGGCTGGATGAGGCAGGCTGGACAAGGCAGGAGCACAGGTTCAGAGGAACACCAAAGCATATGAACAGCTGAACATAAAGATCATCCTGGGAAGCTCTATATAGGCAGAGCTGCTGATGTAATCAAGGGGACAGTTCCCACATGGGACCTTTAATTCTTGGTGCGTGCCATATGTGCGTAGAGAGGTCTCAGGGGAGGGACAGGAAGATGGCATCTGGGTGCCGCATTCTGCTCTCTGCAGCGTTCATCCATTGGTGTCCCTGCCGCAGAAAGAGGTCGGCAGTGTCTGGAGTGAGTGCCACAGCTCATGGTGCTATCACGTGAACCGCCAAACATACCCCTGCATAGTTCTGAATGCATTTCTTTCTGTTCTGTTTAGACTGGCAAACAACTTTCTGCAAAAGACAAAACCTATCAAATTAGAGAAACATAAACATCAGTAGCCCATCTTAGATTGGCTTTGATACAAATATGTACAAAGCAGCCACATGGTTTTCTATTCATACCTTTACCAACCCCTTTTGTTTAGAAAACGTTTCTCAGAGTTTTGAACAAGTAATGCTAAAAACGCAAAACATTTATATAACTAAAATTTCAACTCTCCTTTATCCTCGCTATTGGGTTGCAAAAAGATTTCAAGAAATTCATTGCAACCCTCAGCTTGGGATCCCTACTTGTGTGGCTGGCTGGATTTGTCCTGCTTGTTCATGGAGAAAGCAAAATTGATTACCCATAACAGAGGTGTTCTCTGTGGAAAATAGGACAAACCGGCTACATAATCTCACCCTCCTTTTCTGGAATTAGTTTAGCTAGGGAAGTGACTGAGGAGGCTTGCAGAGCAGCAACTGCATGAGAACATGCTCGGAAAGTTTAGGTTTTTATGAGCTTTAGAGAGGGCTTTTTGAGTTGGCGCTGTCGATGACATCATCTGCTTGTGTGGCTGGTTTGTCTTAGTGTCCATGGAGAACGCCTGTTGCAGGTAAGCAAGTTTGCTTTATTAAGTGTGAGCTTTCTGAATTCCTTCTGCTTTAGTGGATCATTTGTTGGATGTCACTAGGTACTCCATGAATGGCATGACAAAGCTGATCCACTGTTTCAAGAGGTAACAGCTTGAGGACCTGTGGCAGGAGAATGGGCAAGCAAAATCATCAGTTACATAGAAACATAGAAATGACGGCAGAAGAAGACCAAACGGCCCATCCAGTCTGCCCAGCAAGCTTCACATTTTTTTCTCATACTTATCTGTTTCTCTTAGCTCTTTGGTTCTATTTCTCTTCCACCCCCACCATTAATGTAGAGAGCAGTGATGGAGCTGCAACCAAGTGAAATATCAAGCTTGATTAGTTAGGGGTAGTAGGGGTAGTAACCGCCGCAATAAGCAAGCTACACCCATGTTTATTTGTTTTACCCAGACTGTGTTATTCAGCCCTTATTGGTTGTTTTTCTTCTCCCCTGCCGTTGAAGCAGGGAGCTATGCTGGATATGCGTGTAGTATCAGTTTTTCTTCTCCCCTGCCGTTGAAGCAGAGAGCTATGCTGGATATGCGTGAAGTATCAGTTTTTCTTCTCCCCTGCGGTTGAAGCAGGATATGCATTGAAAGTGAAGTATCAGGCTTATTTGGTTTGGGGTAGTAACCGCCGTAACAAGCCAGCTACTCCCCGCTTTGTGAGTGCGAATCCTTTTTTCTTCTCCCCTGCCGTTGAAGCAGAGAGCTATGCTGGATATGCGTGAAGTATCAGTTTTTCTTCTCCCCTGCCGTTGAAGCAGAGAGCTATGCGTGAAGTATCAGTTTTTCTTCTCCCCTACCGTTGAAGCAGAGAGCTATGCTGGATATGCATTGAAAGTGAAGTATCAGGCTTATTTGGTTTGGGGTAGTAACCGCCGTAACAAGCCAGCTACTCCCCACTTTGTGAGTGCGAATCCTTTTTTCCACATTTCCTCTTGCTGTTGTAGCTTAGAGTGATGTTGGAGTCACAGTAACCATGTGTATGTTTATTGAATAAGGGTATTATCTCCAGGCAGTAGCCGTCATTCTGGCGAGCCACCCACTCTTTATTGACGGCCTCTTGATTTTATGGATCCACAGTGTTTATCCCACGCCCCTTTGAAGTCCTTCACAGTTCTGGTCTTCACCACTTCCTTCGGAAGGGCATTCCAGGCATCCACCACCCTCTCCGTGAAGAAATACTTCCTGACATTGGTTCTGAATCTTCCTCCCTGGAGCTTCAAATCGTGACCCCTGGTTCTGCTGATTTTTTTCCTATGGAAAAGGTTTGTCGTTGTCATTGGATCATTAAAACCTTTCAAGTATCTGAAAGTCTGTATCATATCACCTCTGCTCCTCCTTTCCTCCAGGGTGTACATATTTAGATTCTTCAATCTCTCCTCATAAGTCATTTGATGAAGACCTTCCACCTTTTTGGTCACCCTTCTCTGGACCGCCTCCATCTTGTCTCTGTCTCTTCGGAGATACGGTCTCCAGAACTGAGCACAATACTCCAGGTGAGGTCTCACCAAGGACCTGTACAAGGGGATAATCACTTCCCTTTTCTTACTCGATATTCCTCTCTCTATGCAGCCCAGCATTCTTCTGGCTTTAGCTATCGCCTTGTCACATTGTTTCGCCGACTTCAGATCATTAGACACCATTACCCCAAGGTCTCTCTCCTGCTCCGTGCACATCAGCCTTTCTCCCCCCATCGAATACAGTTCATTCGGATTTCCACTCCCCATATGCATGACTTTGCACTTCTTGGCATTGAATGTCAGCTGCCATGTCTTCGACCACTCTTCCATCTTCCTTAAATCCCGTCTCATTCTCTCCACTCCTTCCGGCGTGTCCACTCTGTTGCAGATCTTAGTGTCATCCGCAAAAAGACATACCTTACCTTCTATCCCTTCCGCAATGTCGCTCACAAAGATATTGAAAAGGACCGGTCCCAACACCGATCCCTGCGGTACACCGCTTAAAACCGCTCTCTCTTCAGAGAGAGTTCCATTTACCATCACACATTGTCTTCTGTCCGTCAACCAGTTTGCAATCCAGGCCACCACCTCGGCACTCACTCCTAAGCTTCTCATTTTATTCACCAGTCTCCTGTGCGGGACAGTGTCAAAAGCTTTGCTGAAATCCAAGTAGTATGAAATCCAAGTAGTATGAAATCCATAGTAGTAAACTATTACTTAATCTTAAAGCCTTCTGTAACTGTAGGTTCTTCTAAATCCATTTTTTTTAACTTGCTTAGGTCTCTGCACAGTCATTCCTTGTCAGTGGGGTCTTGTGAATCACCTAGGCTGCAGCAGCAGTGCAGTTCAAACTATGACCCACATTACTAAACAGTATCCTCCAACTAAATTGGAGGGAGGACTTTAGACATTCAGTTTAACTTTTAAGGTTATTACTTGGCTTGGTGAAGATATACAGGCTAAATAAAATACTACATACTTTCTCATTTGGTGTTACCGATCTTCAAAAATTTCATTATCCCAGGACAAGCAGGATTCTAGTCCTCACATATGGGTGACATCACTGACTGAGCCCTATCGCGGGAAAAACTTCTGTCAAAGTTTCTAGAAACTTTTGACTGGCAGCCTGAGGCTACTGAGCATGCCCAGCATGCCATGATATTCTCTGCCACAGGGGTCTCACTCTAGTCTTCGTTTTTCCACGCTGCCTTCAGCATTGCGGTGATAGGAGCCCTGTGAGATTTTCTCACTAATTTTGACTGAAAAAGTCACTGTTTTCCCTTTTTTTCCCCATTTGGGGTTTCACAAAATCTCATTTGTCACCGGATGGTGACAAAAACAACTATTTTGGATTTTTTTTCTCTTCTCAGAGATTTTTCATCGACGGCTGTCAATAGAGACATGGCTTCGGGCTTCAAAAAATGCCCGGTCTGTAACCAGACCATGTCTATAACAGATCCACATCTTGAATGTGTAATCTGTTTAGGAGAAAAACATGAAATCTCTTCATGTGCACAATGCCAAGAAATGACCCCGAAAGGCAGAAAGATGAGGCAGGAGAAAATGTCACAGCTTTTCCACCTCCAGTCAGTGCCTTCACCGTCTACTTCGATGAAATCATCACCAACTGGGGTCACTAAGAAACTTCTTCTTAAGAAACGGCGAATCGAGGGATCCGGCGATGCTCCATCACCAGTACCGTCGACATCATTGACCAGGTCAGTGTCTGAATCGAGGCCTAAACACAAGCACAGACGTCATCGATCCTCGGTGTCTCGGTCGCTCCCTCCCCCGGGGGAACAGACTGTAAAGCGGCACAAATCAACCGATCCTCCGCTGACCTCCGTTTCCTCGATTCCCTCACCTGCACCGTCGATATCGACGTCGGCATCGACATCCCAGGCGCTACCATCGACGCCAGACTTAATCGGCCTAATAAAACAGATGGTGATGGAAGCCTTCCAGGCGCAAGTTCCGGCGTCATCGCCGATGCCGGCGGCCACGCTGCTACCTCCAGCCACGCCGATGCCGGTGGTTCCGCCGCTTCCAACGATACCACAGATACCAGCCTCGATGCCGCAGACGACTATGCCATCGGAGCCATCTATGTCGATTCCTCTCTCGATGTTACAAATTCCATCGATGCTAAAACGATGCCACCGATGCCTTCAGTTACGGTTCCAATCTCGATGTTTTCTTTTCTTCATACATCGACTTTGACCGTCCCTTCTACTTCACAGCCGAAGTCTGTTTACACGACGGCACCTACCTTACCTCCTCCTCACAAGGCATCGACATCGAGACATAAGTCATCGACAAAATTAAAACACTCGATGCCAAAACACCCATCTGCATCTTCTGAAACTCCAAGTGCAGAAGCAGCATTGCACGGTATCCTGACTAAAAGATACCAAGAATTACTTGCTTCCTTTCCTGCTAATCCAGTGCAGGAGGACGTAGAGGATGTTTTATCTGATGACCCTCTACCTGGACCCTCAGGCGTACCTCCGCTTCCTAGGACTACACCTACTCAGCAACCTTCTGGATATGACACTTGGTCGGACACTACATCAGAGGACTTCATGTCTGATCCCTCCCCACCTCAGGCCAGAAAACAGTCGCCTCCAGAGGATTTTTCTTTTTCTACCTTTGTACAAGAAATGGTGGGTTCTATCCCACAGCAAACTCTAGAAATACTCCAGTTTGTAGATCCTCCCAAACACAATCTTGCAATTCCCATCCATGAGGTGCTCTTACAGTTACAACAGCGCATCTGGGAACATCCCTGCACGGTTCCTGCAGTGAACAAGAGAGTAGATTCTACGTACCTTGTGCAATCTGCACCAGGCTATCAAAAACCTCAACTTCCCCACCACTCGGTGGTCGTAGAATCTGCGCAGAAGCGTTCCAGACGAACAAGAACCCATTCATCTTATCCCTCCAGGAAACGATAATAGATTCCTGGATCAAATGGGTCGCAAAATCTTTCAAGGAGCAATACTGACCTCCAGGATTTCAGCATACCCACCTCTACATGACCCAGTACCAGAGAAATCTCTGGAAACAAATGGAAGAGTTTGTGCCATGCCTGCCTGCACAATATCAAGAGGCAGCACAAAATATCATCAACAAGGGATTAGACACAGGGAAACATGAGGTACGAGCCGCCTATGATGCCTATGAGACGGCTTCGAGAGTTGCTGTATCCGGCATCAGTGCCAGAAGATGGGCCTGGCTCAAAGCCTCTGATTTAAGACCAGAGGTACAGGATAAGGTCGTTGACCTTCCTTGCTTTGGGGATAATTTGTTTGGCACCAAGGTACAGGACACAGTTTCACAATTACGTGAACACACAGAGACCCTGCGACAATTATCCTCTCTTCCGCATGATCCATCAACACATGCTAGCCGCAGGCCCCCACGAAGGGACACTAGGCGCCCATTCTACAGACGGAAGGAGATATTATCCTCCCTAATCCAGACCGTAGCCTCCCAGGTCCCAACAGCGACCACAACAGAGGCAACAAAGAACAACTAGGCCTCAACCAGCTCCACAAATTGGACCTGCCACTGGATTTTGAGATCATATCCAGAGAACAAGGCCTCTACTCCAATCCTCTACCAACACTGCCAGTGGGAGGAAGACTGTCCACTTTTTACAACACTTGGACATCAATAACATCGGACCAATGGGTCCTCTCAATTATACACCGAGGATATCAACTCAACTTCACAACCATTCCTCAAGATTTTCCACAGAGTTCCTCGCATCTCAGCAAAAGTCATTTGCTTCACCTACAAACAGAATTATCCACTCTCCTGAAAGCCAGGGCTGTAGAGTTGGTGCCCTGGCTTCAGCAGGGCAGAGGATTCTATTCCCATTATTTCCTCATTCCAAAGAAAACAGACGGCCTACGACCAATCCTAGATCTCAGAAATCTCAACAAATTTCTAAAAAAAAGAATTCAGGATGGTCTCTCTAGGCACCATGCTTCCCCTTCTCCAAGCAGGAGACTGGCTTTGTTCTCTGGATCTTCAAGACGCTTACGCTCACATTCCAATATTTCCTCCTCATCACAAGTACCTGCGCTTCATTTATTTTATTTATTTATTTAATTTCTTTTACTATGCCGATGCTCAAGACTAGGTCTTATCGTACCGGTTTACAATGTAACTGAGGGGAAACCAATTAACATCAAGGTAGAAAGTAAAGTTACATTAAACAGGGAGCGTAAAACCTGGGCAATGGAAGACAGTACAGAATTTAAACTAAGAAACAATTAGAGAGAGATAAATATATAATCAACAAAAACTATAAGATACATAAATATAGATTTATCCTAGGCAGTTATTAGCATGGTATGTCCAGTGGGAGATGGAAAGGGTGGGGTTGGGTGGGGGAGAAGGGGAGGGGGAAAAAAGGGGGGGGTAGGGATTAGGGAGGGGTGGGAGAGTGAGAGTCAGTGATGGTTGAGGAGATCCTTCAGCGGTAGGCTTCTGCGAACAGCCAGGTTTTCAATTTCTTTCTGAATGTTGAATGGCATTGTTCTTGGCTTCATGGTGGGTCATTAACATTTCCAATACAGAGTACTGCCATTCGGACTTGCCTCTGCTCCCAGAGTTTTCACGAAATGTCTGGCAGTATTAGCTGCCCACTTGCACAAGCAAGGTGTCCATGTCTTCCCCTATCTAGACGACTAGCTCATCAGAAGTCAATCTCAAGAAGGAGCTCTGTCTTCTCTCAATCACACAATTACTCTACTTCACTCCACGGATTTTCTCATCAATTACCAAAAGTCCCACCTTACTCCATCTCAACTGCTCCAATTCATAGGAGCAGAATTGAACACCATCCTTACAAGAGCCTTTCTACCCGAAGCTCGGGCAGAAACACTATCTTCATTAGCAAACTCGATTCACTCCGGACATCAAGCAACAGCCCATCAATTTCTAACCTTACTAGGCCATATGGCTTCCACAGTTCACGTCACTCCTATGGCACGGCTTGCCATGCGAGTTACCCAATGGACTCTAAGGTCACAATGGATACAAACCATTCAACCGCTTATTATCCAATTCAAGTAACCCACCAGCTAAGATCATCTCTACTTTGGTGGGCGAACATGGACAACTTGCGCAAGGGCCTACCCTTCCAGCAACCAGTCCCACAGATAACGTTAACTACAGATGCGTCCACCTTGGGTTGGGGAGCTCACATACACAATCTCCAAACCCAGGGTACTTGGACAAAGCTCGAAGCAACTTTTCAAATCAATTTCCTGGAGCTTCGAGCTATACGTTATGCGCTACATGCGTTCAAGGACTGCCTTTCACACAAGACTGTTCTCATCCAAATGGACAACACAGTTGCCATGTGGTACATCAACAAACAGGGAGGTACGGGTTCGTATCTCCTCTGTCAAGAAGCTGCCCAGATCTGGGGCTGGGCCCTGAAGCACTCAATGTTCCTCCGGGCCACTTATCTGGCAGGCATTCACAATGTAGTGGCGGATCGATTCAGTCATCAGTTCCAACCACACGAGTGGTCCCTGGATCCCTCAGTAGCGACCAGGATATTCCAACTTGGGGACAACCAGCAATAGATCTCTTTGCCTCACATCTGAATCACAAAGTGAACAATTTCTGTTCTCTACGCACACACAAGAACCAGTCAGCCAAGGACGCCTTTGCTCGCCCTTGGAACTCAGGCCTACTATACGCGTATCCTCGGATACCGCTCATAACCAAAACTCTAGTGAAGCTACAGCAGGACAAAGGGTCCATGATACTCATAGCCCTGTACTGGCCTCGACAAGTGTGGTTTCCCACACTACTAGACCTCTCAGTCAGAGATCCAATTCGTCTGGGAGTAGCTCCCACTCTCATAACTCAGGATCAGGGTCGGTTACGCCATCCCTAACAGCATGGATGTTGAAAGCTTGATCTTACAACCACTCAATCTTTCAACCAAGATTTCTCAAGTGCTTATAGCTTCACGTAAACCTTCCACACGAATGAATTACTCTTCCAAATGGAAAAGATTTTCTATGTGGTGCAGACAAAAGAATATAGACCCTTTCACCTGCTCCACAACCTCTCTGTTAGACTACTTATACCATCTATCAGAATCTGGTCTCCAGACTTCATCTGTAAGAGTCCATTTAAGTGCAATCTCAGCTTACCATAACAGGATGGGAGATGCACCAATATCCACACAACCTCTTGTCAGCAGGTTTATGAGAGGTTTAACTCACCTTAAACCACCAATTCAGCCACCAGTCACAGAATGGGACCTGAATTTGGTATTAACAAAACTCATGCGTTCTCCTTTTGAACCCATAGATTCTTGTGATCTTAAATTTCTCACATGGAAGACTATCTTTCTCGTAGCCATTACATCAGCTAGAAGGGTTAGTGAATTACAAGCACTTGTCACGTACGCACCCTATACAAAGTTCCTACCTGACAAAGTGGTTCTCCGTACACATCCAAAATTCCTCCCTAAAGTAGTTACGGAATTTCACTTGAACCAATCCATAGTTCTACCCACATTCTTTCCAAGACCTCATTCTCACCAAGGAGAACGAGCCTTACATACTTTGGACTGTAAGCGTGCACTATCTTTCTATTTAAACCGCACTGCAGTCCACAGGAAATCAAATCAGCTTTGTTTCCTATGATCCAAACAAACCGGGTAAAGCAGTGGGTAAACATACTCTATCCAATTGGCTAGCAGATTGCATACAATTTTGCTATGAAAAAGCAGGCCTTCCTCTCCAAGGGCGAGTAAAGGCACATTCAGTAAGAGCGATGTCAACCTCAGTAGCACACTATTGCTCAGTGCCAATCCTTGACATATGCAAAGCAGCAACATGGAGTTCTCTTCACATCTTCGCAGCTCATTACTGTTTGGACAAACAAGGCCGACAAGATTCAGCTTTTGGACAATCTGTCTTAAAGAACATTTTTCCAGTGTAAACCCAACTCCTTCTACAACCAACCTGCTGTGATCTTCGGCTGATTCATTTCCAACAACAACAAGGCACTCTTGCCTCAATTCAAAATGACTCGGCCTCTAACTTGCTAATCACCCATATGTGAGGACTACATCCTGCTGTCCTGGGATAACACCTATTACAAGGTAAGCAATTTTGCTTTCTGATATTTTTAACAAAACAAATTGTTTAGATCATTTAAAAAAATAATTTACCGTAAATATAAGTGAGGTACAGGATATGCTGTTGTACGGATACATTTGTATTGTTCTAGTGCTGAAGGCCCATGGACATCATCATAGCACATCTGATGCCCACATACATTTTTAGGACTGCCTACCCTATGGTGTTTGTTCCCTGTTTATAGTAATCAACTTTCTTATGCCATTTCAGATTGAATATAAACTGGGATTTCAGGTGGACAATCCTTTGGCAATGGACACCTCACAAACAAATATCTCAGGGCAGGGGGAAATCCCTCGCTCTTTGTCAGGTGAGTATTTAGCCTTCCCTCTTGTAATGGAACCTCAGATATGGACTGGATTGTTTGGTGATGTTGATTTTGAGAATGTATTATCTCCATTGTGAAACATGCAGTATGTCAGAAATATACATTATAGCTGTATCACAAATTCTCCATCAACTAAACAGGAAGAGGAGTAATTCAATGGTTTGAGTAGTGGGCTGAGAGCCAAGTAAACAGGGTTCAAATCCCACTGATGCTTCTTGTGACCTTGGACAAATCACTTTTTTCCCATACTGCATAGATTGTAAACTCTTTGAGCTCTTTGTACCTGAGTACTAATAATGCTATCTTGAGCAGCATTTGGAAAGGCAGGCTAAAAAGTATTAGTTATTTTCAAATGTTTTCTATTAAAATCGTTTGAAATGCTACCTTTTGCATTGATTGTAAGATCCTAGGAAGTCTCTCATAACAGTATGTCAAATTACTTAACATACTCTGGTTCTGTGCTTTTTTTTGTGGTTTTTGATGCTTCCATTACCTTGAACACATCAAGCACTAGTTAGATACCAATGTGTATGCTGTAATTTGAGACATAGGTCTGAGCATGGCTGCTCCCAGGTTTTAAAGAAATTGTAGACTTACTACTGAAAAGACAAGGAGGGAGGAGGAGAAGAAGACAGCAGGAAAGTTAGGGAATAATGGAAATTGTAAAGCTAAATTAATTGGCTGACTAGATGGACTAAGTAGGCCATACAGTTTTTGTTTCTGCCACCATGTTTCTTTGGAGAGAGATAAGGTGCTGAAAGTCAGGGTAGGGAATGTTAAAGATATGAAGAATGCCAGATTCTAGTAAAAGAAAAGCATTCGAAATGGAAGAACAAATAGCATAGGAGTAGCCTAGTGGTTAGAGCAGTAGGCTACGAACCAGGGAAGGAGGAGGAGGAAGGAGCCTAGGCTGAGTAAATCAAGGGGCAAGCCCTCTAGGCCCCCCAAAAGCGAGGAGATAGTGCTATCTCCTGAAAAAACAGTCTTTTCAAACTTTCACAGATGATTTTTTTTTTTTTTTTAATTTACAAAGATTAATAATACTTGCTTGATCCTGACAGAGAGAGAAAAACCCCACAGGGCAAAGGCAAAGTAATAAGGCAAGGGAACCGCAGAGTGAGCTGCCTGCATCTGCTGGATACAGACAAATACTGAAGAGCTGCAGGGTAGGCTTTGTCCTGATATAGGATACCCTTTCAGTTTTGGTCTGTCTCCATCTGCTGGACAGGAGGCTCAACCCATGGTCTGGACTGATCTGGGTACGTACAGGGAAAAGCCTAAGCTAAGAATAATAGAAAAAAATCCCCAAAGGGGCTACTTCCCTGTACCGCAGGCACTGAGGGGGGAGCCTTTGGGTGGCTGAGGGAGCCACCTGGCTATCAGGGGACCCGGTACCACACGGGCTAGCACCGCCAGGGGTAACCAACCCCCCATTCGCCCGGCTCTACCTGAGTTATGGCCCAGACATTGAACCTAGCACCTCAGGGAACAAGAAAAATCCGTCTCACACAGAGCTGCAGGTATACACGATCACCATCTGCTGGAGTCAGAGATACTGATGAACTGCAGGTGGCACACTTGGGATACCAGTGCCTCGAAGCTTTGCTCTCTGACTCCATCTGCTGGTGGGAGTGCATAACCCACTGGACTGATCTGGGTATGTACAGGAACAGCTTTCACTGCCAGACCATATTGTAAACTAACACACAACCCTGCAAAAAAAAAAAAAAAAAGACACTCAAAATCTATACAGCAAACCAATAACATAACAGTAGTAACACCAAGGACTCAAACAACAGGAATCCTACCTGTGAATGAAAAAGCACAGGTAAATATTACATTGTGTTCCAGAATAACACTACACCACTTACTGGGGAAACAAAACAAACCCGACTGCTATTAGACCCTACAAGACACTACATGCTAGCAATCTCTCATCTTGATCACATGCACAGAGCAGACATCCCTCACCAAATACAGAATAAAGGATCACAAATTAGAACCAGTAATATGCAGACAAAAACTGAAATGGAAACCCCAAGAAGCCAGACACTGTGGATAACAATGGAAAAACAGAACCACCATGCCTCAAAATAAATGAAATCAAGAAATAGCAAATGTTGCTTACCTGTAACAGGTGTTCTCACAGGACAGCAGGATGTTAGTCCTCACATATGGGTGACATCACAAGATGGAGCCCAATCACGGAACTCTTTTTTTGTCAAAGTTTCTAGAACTTTAACTGGCACCTACTGGGCATGCCCAGCCTGGCACTAAACCTGCAGCCAGCAGGGGTCCCCCTTCAGTCTTGTTTAAAGCTACAGGAAATGCCGAAAAATAAATTAAGAAAACGTTATGAACCCAACACAGCAGGGCGGTAGGCAGGTTTCATGAGGGCTAACATCCTGCTGTCCTGGACTGGACCACCAGTATCGCCCCAAACACAAGGTTCACCGGGGAGGGAGGCTATTACAGGTAAGCAACATTTGCTTTCTCACAGGACAAGCAGGATGGTAGTCCTCACATATGGGTGTGTACCTAGCTGAGGATGGCCGAGAAATGCACCAAATGTACCCAGATGTACAATAGGCACTAGGACTGGGGTGAAATTTGGTAGAGGGCATCCTGAACCCTAATGGGCAGGTGGAAGGGTGTTGGTACGTCAAGTTGCGAAAAGCTTGCGCAAGACAGATTGGCCGAAGATGGAATCTTGTCTTCCGGCTTTGTCTAAGCAATAATGGGCTGTAAAGGTATGGAGAGACCTCCAGGTAGCAGCTCTGCAAATGTCAGGAAGCGGCACCAAGCGTAAGTGTGCTACTGAAGTCGCCATGGCCCTCACAGAGTGTGCTTTAACATGGTCTTGAAGTGGAATGCCTGCTTGCTGATAGCAAAAAGATATGCAGTCCGCTAACCAGGAGGAGAGAGTCTGCTTACCCACAGGCTGCCCCAATTTGATGGAATGGAAAGAGACAAACAATTGAGTGCTTTTCCTGTGGGCAGCTGTACGGTCTAGATAAAACGCTAGAGCCCGTTTACAGTCAAGGGTATGCAGAGCTTGTTCTCCTGGATTGGAGTGGGGCCTGGGAAAGAAGGTAGGTAGTATAATGGATTGATTAATGTGAAAGTCCGATACTACCTTAGGTAAGAATTTAGGGTGAGTGTGGAGTACTGCCCAGACCTGCAGACGTTTAGTGTAAGGCGGATAGGTAACTAGGGCCTGTAACTCACTAACTTTGCGAGCAGATGTTATTGCCAAAAGAAAGATCACTTTCCATGTGAGATAGCGAAGATCACAGGATTGGAGAGGCTCAAATGGTGGTTTCATGAGCCGACCCAAAACCAGATTGAGGTCCCAAGAAGGGGCCGGAGGGCACAGAGGAGGCTTGAGGTGAAGCAAGCCCTTCAGAAAACGTGTTATGAGGAGTTGTACTGAAATAAGAACATCCCAGACACCTCTATGGAAGGCAGCTACCGCACTGACATGCATTCTGATGGAGGAGGGTTTTTAGATCTGATTCTGACAAGTGCCAGAGATAGTCTAGAAACTTCGTGGTGGAACAGGTAAAGGGATCAAGGGATTGTGAAGAACACCATGATTTAAACTGGTTCCATTTGTAGAGATAAGATTTTCTCGTGGAAGGCTTCCGTGAAGCATCAGGACACGGGAAACTGGCTCCGAAAGGTTAAGTAGCTGAAGAATTAACCATTCAACATCCAGGCCGTCAGAGACCAGGCCTGAAGATTGGGGTGGCATAGGCACCCGTTGTTCTGAGTGATCAGAAGCAGGTCCTTTCCCAAAGGAATGTGCCTGTGAATGGAGAGGTCCTGAAGTATTGGAAACCACACTTGGCGAGGCCAGTGAGGTGCTATCAGGATCATGCGTCCCTTGTCCTGACGTAATTTCACGAGAGTCTTCGAGAGAAGTGGAAGTGGAGGGAATGCATATAGGAGACCCGTTGTCCATGAAAGGGAGAACGCATCTCTTGGCTGAGAGTGTTGGCTGCGAGTGAGAGAGCAAAAGTTCTCTACTTTGTGGTTCTGAGGTGACGCAAAGAGGTCTATGTGGGGGTAACCCCAACGTTGGAATATGAGTCCGCTACAGTGGGGTTGAGGGACCGCTCGTGTGGTTGAAAGGCGCAACTCAGCTTGTCCGCCAACACATTGTCCATTCCCGGCAAGTAGGTGGCCCTGAGGTACATCGAATGGGAGAGGGCCTCCACCCATATCTGTGCAGCCTCCTGACACAGTAGGTAGGAGCCCGTCCCTCCCTGTTTGTTGATGTACCACATGGCCACCTGGTTGTTTGTCTGAATGAGGATGACATGGTTGGAAAGGTGATCCTGAAATACCCTGAGAGCATATGATTGCTCGCAGCTCCAGGAAATTGATTTGGTGTTTGGCTTCCTCTGGAGACCAAGTTCCTTCTGTCTGCAGATCGGCGACATGGGCTCCCCAGCCGAGGTTGGAAGCATCGGTGGTGAGCATTATTGAGGGTCTGGAGCCTGGAAGGGCAGGCCTTGGAGAAAATTGATCTGATTTTGCCACCAGGCTAGAGACTGACGAAGTGAGTTGGTTGTGGACAGTGGTCGATAGAGATTGGATGAACTGAGTCCATTGTGACCTTAGAGTCGACTGCATGACTCTCATGGCTAAGCGAGCCATTGGGGTAACCTGTACTGAGGGCGCCATGTGTCCCAGCAGGATGAGGAAGTGGCGTGCAGTCGTGCGGTGCTGAGACTGTAGCTGGTGTGCAAGAGAGATGAATGAGAGCTCATTGTCGAGGCAGAAATGCCTTTGCCTGCAAGGAATCCAAGTTTGCCCCTATGAATGATAAAGTTTGAGATGGGACTAAGCAGGATTTCGCGTAATTGACGAGAAATCCTAGCGAAATCAGTGTGTGTAAAGTAAGATGTAGGGACGACAGAGAAGCTTGCTGAGTGGGAGCCCTGATCGACCAATCGTCTAGATAGGGGTAGATGTGAACACCTTGAGTCCTGAGGAAGGCTGCTACTACTACGAGGCACTTGGTGAAAACTCATGGTGTAGATGCCAGGCCGAATGGTAGCACTCGGTACTGATAGTGCTTGGGGCCTACCAGAAATCTCAGGAACCTGCGATGAGATGGAGTTATTGCAATGTGTGTGGACGCGTCTTGGAGATCGAGAGAGCAGAGCCAGTCTCCTTTTTGCAGAAGAGGAAGGAGGGAACCCAAGGTCACCATCTTGAACTTTTCTCGGTGGAGGTTCTTGTTGAGGGTGCATAGGTCCAGAATTGGACGAACGCTGTCTGATTTTTTGGGGATTAGAAAGTACCGGGAATAGAATCCTAGGCCATGTTGGGAGTAGTTCACTGGCTTTATTGCTCTGGACTGGAGGAGGAGGGAGACCTCCTGCTCCAGGAGAAGTGAGTGGTCGGATGTTCTCCACGTTGGTAGTGGTGGGGAGTCCGGTGGGACAGAGAGAAAGTTCAGGTGATAACCTTGCGAGATTATGGCAAAGACCCACTGGTCTGAGTTGATTGTATGCCACCTGTTGTTGAAATGGCACAATCGACCTCCCACTGGTATCAGAGACAGTGGAAACTGGCTGCTGCTCTCTATGCAGGAGTCAAAAGCCAGAAGCAGGGCCCGGCTGCCTGCGACTTTTGTTTCCGCGATTGACAAGAATGGGCCTTTTGGAAAGGTCTCGTGGAACGAGTTCTAGGCGGTGGTGGATAGGACTTCTTTGGACAGAAGAATGACTTTTTAGTATCCTTCCTGAAAGGCTGTTTGGAGGAATACTCAGAGGGCATCAGAGAGAGCTGGCAAAGGGTCTCATGATGGTCCTTGAGTTCCACCACCGTCCGCTGAATCTGTTCACCAAACAGATTGTCTCCTATGGAGGGCAGATCAGATAATCTGTCTTGTACTTCAGGGTGCAAGTCCGAAGACTTAAGCCAGGCCCATCTTCTTGCGAAACAGCAGTTGCAGATACCCTGGAAGCGGTGTCGAAGATATCATAAGAGGATCTTATTTCATGCTTCCCTGCCTCGAAACCCTTGTGTAGCAGGGTTTGAAGCTGTTCCTGGAATTGCTGAGGCAGGGACTCTGAAAAGTCCTGTATCTGCTTGAATAAGACCCTGTTGTACTGGGTCATATACAGCTGGTAGGAGGTGATCCGAGAGATAAGCATTGATCCTTGGAAGACATGCCGGCCAATGGCATCCAGGAATTTCTGTTCCTTACTTGGGGGAAAGGAAGAGTGGGGTTTTGATCTTTTTGCCCTCTTTTGGGCAGATTCTCCAACCAGCTGTGGTTTCTGGAATCCTGGGGTTGACTGGACCAAATAAGTGGTATCAGCATTTCTGTTGACTGGAGCAACAGAACCAGGGTGTTCCCAGTTCTTTTTGAGGAGATCCAAAAGAACCTGGTGAACAGGGATGGAGGTTATTTCCCTGGGAGCTTCCAGGAATTGTAACAGCTCCATCATTTGGTGCCTATCATCTTGCACAGTCTGTAATTGGAAGGGAATCAATTCAGACATTTCCTTCACAAAATTTATGAAGGACAAGTCCTCTAGAGGAGAACGCTTCCTACTTTCAGTAGGAGAAGGTGGCGATGGTAAATCATCGGTGTCTTGAGATGAATCGTCAGTCCAGGTGTCATAGGGATCAGCCCCTGTCCCTGTAGGAACCTGAGAAGAATGCGACGATGGTATTCCTGAAGGTCCTGGTCTAGGATCTGAAGGCATCGAGGGAAGTACTGGAGGCACTGGATGGGACTAGATGGATCAGTGGCGCCTATGGGCACATCGGCATCGATGGTTGAGGCATCGGAAGGACTCCAGATGGAGGAATGCAGAACAGTGTTTCCCCTCCTGATGACAGGGTAAGCGGGGAAGGCACCGGAGCCATCGGTGACCCAGGATCCATCGGTGGAAAAGCAGCTATGAGCGCTTCCATCTTCGAGAGCAGCGGTGCCAATGCTGCCAGAATGGGATCGATGGTCGATTCCGCAACTAGCACCGATTTCGGTGCCGGGGGACCTTGGAGTCTCTGCATCACCTTATTGATGGCCTCCTGAACCATCCAGTCCAGTTCTTCATGGAGACCTGGAGCAAGCAGCCCCAGCTCCGGAAGGGAAGAAGGAGGCAGAGGCATAGCCGGAGGGACCACTGTTAAAGGTGGAGTTGCGGCTCCCGATATCCGTCCAGGTGAGGGTTGCCTCGGTGACCCCGGTCGCAGAAAGGGTCGGTGCCTTTTCTGGACGGGTTTTCTTTGATGGCGGCTTGGACGATGGCGAGGTCGATGATTTTCCTTCATCTATGGTCCGAGACTTGCGGTGTCAATGCCGATATTTTTCTCTACGATCCCCTCTGTCCTGAGGGGGAGTAGAGGTAGTCGAAGGCCGAGAAGTCGTTGACGCCAGATGGTCACCGGCCGGTGGCCAATACTGGTGCGAAGTGGACGGTGCCGGTTCAGATGACGTCGATGCAATAGACATCGTCTGAGTTTTGAGAATGGAAGAGAAGTTCCATTTTCTTTATTCTGGCCTTGCGACTTTTGGTGTCATTAAGGCACATTTGGTGCAAGTCAGGATATCATGCTCGCACCCGAGACACATTACACAGACTTTATTGCGGGTCTGTTATGGACATGGTGAGAGTACAGTCCGGACACCGAAGGAACCCTGACGCCATGGCCTTTGAAAAATTTAGCCGCGGTACGGTCGACGGCCAGTAGGCTGCGAGGGCCAAACTCGACAAGAATCGACCGAAATCGAGTAAAAACTTACCGGAGTACCGCGGAAGTCAAAAATTCGAAGGAGGGAACCCCTGTGGGGTATGAAAGTTTTTAGTAATTCCATGAAGAAAATTCCTGTCAGGAATCTCTGTGGAGCTCCTTAATCAGCTTGGCTACTGCTGCGCAGAAAAAAGAAGACTGAAGGGGGGACCCCCTGCTGGCTGCAGGTTTAATGCCATGCTGGGCATGCCCAGTAGGTGCCAGTCAAAGTTCTAGAAACTTTGACAAAAGTGTTCCATGATTGGGCTCCATCCTGTGATGTCACCCATATGTGAGGACTACCATCCTGCTTGTCCTGTGAGAAAAAGCATCAATTATAATAGTAAAACCATACTAATAAAAGAATATTTTAAAACTGACAAACAGATTAACTTCTATTAATTATAATCATATATTTTTTTTTAATTTACCAAGCACCAATAAAATATTTCAAAACAGCACATATCAAATAACACCCAGTAATTAAAACTAATAAGGATTTTGTAAAAGCCCCTGCTGTCCATACTTGGGAAATCTTGATTTCCAGTCACCCTGAGATTATTGAAGATTAGGGGGTTAGGGGGGCAGACAAACTTTATCCCCTCACACATACTTGCATGTTCATTCTCACTCACACATACACTGTCACATACATACATGCTCTTATATACACCTACAACATCTCTCAGACACAGACAGACATTCTCCCCCCACCCCCAACACACCAGCTCTTACTCCCTGAATTCTCTCATACACGTTCTCACTGGCTCCCTCACTTACACACAGATCCCCAGGCACAGGCATCAATTCATTCTCACACACACCCCAAAGCAGGTACCCATTCTCTATACAGACAGACCCCAGGAAGGTACCCATTTCATATAACACACATGACAGACTCCCCATTCATACAGATGCGCCCCCCACTTCTTGCCAGCAAACCTTGGAGCCTCTCATATTCCTTTTGCTGCC
The DNA here is from genome assembly GCF_901001135.1 of Rhinatrema bivittatum. Lineage (NCBI taxonomy): Eukaryota > Metazoa > Chordata > Amphibia > Gymnophiona > Rhinatrematidae > Rhinatrema > Rhinatrema bivittatum. Next base: position 267,806,335 of record NC_042623.1, on the reverse strand, counting down.
GTGTGTGGCTATTGGGGTAGGCCGCCAATTGCTGCTACTGACACGGAAGCCTTGTTCTACTAGACCTTCTCTGTGCAGGCCCCCTCTTATTAAAACTTTGCCGGGGCTTTCCAGTTCCTCCATGATGATCTTGTACATCGTGAGATGGGCACAGGAGAAAGTGCTACTCTTGCACGATTTCAAAGATAAACATATGCCAATCACTAAAAATAAAAAAAATTTTTTATTTTTTTACTTGCTGTCTGATCTTAGTTTTCTAATCTGGTTGGTTCACAGGCTTTTTTTCCCCCACCTTCCCTTCTTGATCTTTTGCCAATTCCTTTTACAGGGTCTCTTTTTCTGTTTCTTCTCTCTCCACTGTCTTCTTTCCTTCTTCCCTCACACACACTCAGGCTCTCATTCTCACACGCTGTCTCTCTCTCATACATACAGGCTGTCACACACAGAGCTCTCACTCACATGCTCTCATATAAATACACAGTCTCTCGTTCACATGCTATCTTCACTCAACACACAGGCTGTCTCACACACACAGGCTCTCACATGCGTCTCTCCGAAAATGCAGACTCTCACTCTCACATACATTCTTTAAACTCACTCACTCACACAATCTCTCAACTCACTCTTTATACATACCACACAATCTACAAGGCCTTCAGCTTCTCTCTCCACCTCTGGGCTTTTCTTTCATTGGGTCGCTGTGAGATGGGATCTGCAGTGGAACTGATCTTCTCCAGCCACCGCAAGGTGGGACCTGCGTCAGGCCTACTACCGGGATTCCTCTTCTAGAGCCACGGCTTGGTGAGATCCGCAGCTGCCCTGCTACCAGGCCTCCTCTTCTCAGGCTGCTGCAAGGTGAGATCTGCGGCGGCTCTGCCACAAATGCTGTCCCGTTTCTGCACACAGCCTATTCTCCTCCTGCCCACGGGGCTCCAGCATCCTTTTTCTGCTGGGACTGTGCAGGCAGGCAGGAGGACAATCTGGAAGTGACTTTCTTCGAGCCATGGTGGTATGAGGTCCACCGGCGGCCATATGGGCATCCCTGTTGGTCATCAGCGACCCCCCCCCCCCCCCCCCATAGCCCTGCGCCCAGGGGCATTGGCTCCCCCCTCCCCCCCCCCCTTCGGTATGCCATTGCAGCCGCTGCCAGCCTTCAAGAAGCCCTGGACCCCATTTGGCCACTGACTTAGTCACAGGCCTTCCCCTCTCTGGCAGCACCACTACCATATGGGTAGTAGCAGATAGATTTTCTAAGATGGTGCATTTCCTTCCCCTTCTGGGGCCTCCCATTAGCATCTGAACTGACTAAACTCTTTATTCAACATATCTTCTATCTGCATGGGCCTCCCTCTTCACATCCTCTCAGTCCAAGGAGTACAGTTCACAGTCCGTTTCTGGAAAGGCTTGTGCAGAAAGTTTGGAATTACGTTGGATTTCACTTCAGGTTACCCCACCCTCAGAGCAATGGGCAAACCAAGCAAGTAAATCAGAGTCTCAAGACCTCGCTACAAAGCTTTTATGAACTAACGGCAGGATAAATGGGCCTTCTCCTCCTCCCATTGGCTGATTTCTGCTATAATAACCACATAAACAATTCCACGGGTCATTGCCCTCCTACATAGTGTTCAGACATCATCTCCATACATCTAGACCTGATCCTATTTCAGTCACTTGCCCAGCAGTTAACTTGATGAAGCAAGACCTCCTGGAACTTGGCAGAAGAGACATTGCCTCCTAGAGGCAGCAGCATAGTGGTTTAAAAAACAAGCAGACAAGAAATGTCACCCACCACCTCAACTTCGCCCCTAGAAGCCTGGTTTGGCTCACCCACTAAAAACCCTGCGTTTGAATACGCCCTTCACTGAAATTTGCACGGCAATTCGTGCCCATTCCCCACTCAATGACAAATTGGTCCAGTAGCCTACAAACTAATTATCATCCTATCTGCACATCCATGATGTCTTCCACTTATCTCTGTTAAAAACCAGCAATTCTCTCTTGGTTGGACAGACCACCTTTCCACGTCACCAAAGACACCTAATTCAAAGTCCGGGAGATCTTGAATGCCCAAGGGTCTGAAATCAGTTGCAGTATCTAATCTCATGGAAAAACTATGGACCAGAGGAAAATTCTTGGGAGCCAGCTTCCAACCTCCAAGTCCCCCAGCTATTATGCGAGTTCCACAGGAGATTCCCCAGAAAAACTAAGCCTAGAAAACTTGAGAGGGGGGCTCTGGAGAAGGGGGGGGTACTGCTACATTCAGCGGCTCACAGGAGGGCCCCATGAACTGCCTCACTCACCCCCTTCAAGGTCGGAACAGTCCTAGTCAGTGCACAGCCTCCTGCTGCGAGTGCCAATCCAGTACAGAGACACTGCCAGCCACCGCCGCCTTCCCTTAGGCATACATATGCACGCATTATTGGACCCATGACGAGACTGAGCGGTACCCTACAATGATGTCAGGCCAACTGTTCTATTTAAGCAACAGCCTCACAACATTACCTCACCTCAGCAAGGGGTCCTCCTGCCTTAGTATTGCATGTTTTCAAGTTCCTGACTTCTCATCCAGGCCTGGTCTCATCCTGTCCATCTCATCCAGTGTCTATATGTCTTCGTCAACCCTTGGCCTGACTTCCAGATTCTGCCCTTGTTTGCCTGCCACATGGACCTGACCTTAGCCTATCTCCAACTCTATTAGTCTGCAGCCTGCCCTGAACCCCCACGTGTCACTGGACAACCCTAGGGATCTGCCTGCCAGCTGCCAGAACCCAAGGGGCTCAACCTGCAGGGAGACAGCTGGTATAGGTAAGCTCCAAATTATCCTGCTACAGGGTACATTCGCCAGCTACCAGCATAAGCCTCGTAAGTTTGCCTACAAGGCTGCATCAACCACACCACAGCACAAAGTCTCACACCCGTGCCACCCATCGCACCAGGATTGTGTGTGGGTGTATGTATACACATCTGTGTGTATATATAGATCAACTTGAGTCAAACCAATTGCATGGGTTGAAGGGCTCAAAACATTTGGTCACATCTGAACTAGACAACCACAGGAAAATGAATAATAAAGGGATCAAGGAGCAGGAATGAATGTGATGGCAATTTAATTCCACTTGTCCTTGGATTCTAGATTAATTTTCTAGTGTTTTACAACTTAATGCATACTAGACTGTTTTTTCCCAATGTAGTAGAACAATGAATTTTCAGGAGATAGATAAAATGTTTCATTCTGCCATTCTTCTCTAAACAGTTTTAAAATAGTACGGTACAAACAGAATGCATAACTGTGGTTAGTGGTAGGCTTCCAGAACCTAAGACTGAGGAATGGGTAGGGCTTTGCCATCTCAGTTCTATGGGAATAACAATTTCTTCCTTGTGATGTTGGAGTTCATGAATTGAGAAGTACAAATAGTTTCAGTGAACTAATACTATGCATTACAGGGAAGTTACCATTATAAGCTTTCTCACTGAACAATTTTCATTCAGAAGTGATACTGGAAAAGGACAGATAAGTATGCATGTGATTCCTAGTTCGGGTATGCTCTGCTTTAGGGTTGACAGGGAGAATGCCATAACATGATCAGGCTGCACACTTTCCAGTCAACATGACTGTCGCTGATTAATGATGTTGGTCGATTGTGAGACAGCAGCTCAGGGAGAGCATGACTGACTCCTCATTCTTTCTTCCCAGAAAAGGAACTCTGGATCCACTAAACTGAGCACAAGTCACAGCAGCTGCCCATATATAAACAAGCATGATTTTTGCAAACACTGATCTGTGGGCCTCTTCCTAAGACAAAATGGCCCTAGATATTCAGTCTTACTGGATTTTGAAGGCCTTCAAACACATCCAGAGCCATACCCGACCACAAGTCCTATAACCAGCAGAAAAAGGGATATGAATGTCAATGGTGAGGCCTCACCTAGAATGCTGTCTTGTTATCTCAAAAAGACAGACAGAGGGGCCAACAGTGGTTCAGAGAAAGAGAAACAAAATGGTGTGGGGATTGCAACATGAGCCATATGAGACTCGAGGACTTAAATATGTATACCTTAGAATAGGGGTGACCAACCTTTCACAGATAAAGAACCAAAAAATTAAATCCAAGAGAGCTCAAGAGCCACACATTTTTGTAACTACATTTTAATATTTAAAAGGTTATTAATAATAATGGCATTACCTTTATCTTCTCTGCCCCCCTCTCTCTTTCTCTCTCTATGCAGCTGCTGCTTGTGGAGGCCAGCAGTCTGCCATACTCTGCCTCCTCCTTTTCAACCCTCCTCCCAACTTCCTCAATTTTCTCCTCCCCCATCTCCCTCTTTTCAGCTTTCCATGATTTTCTTTTTCCTCTCCCTCCTTTCTCTCTTCTGCCCCAGTCTGCCCCAGTCCTTTCATTCCCACCCAAGAGGCTGAATTACTTCAAGTTTACTTAGGGAATAGCCACTGCTATTAATTGCATCAGTAGCATGGGATCTTCTGGTGTTTGGGTAATTGCCAGGTTCTTGTGGCCTGGTTTGGCCTCTGTTGGAAACAGGATGCTGGGCTTGATGGACCCTTGGTCTGACCCAGTATGGCAATTTCTTATGTTCTTAATGCCCTACCGGGGTCAAGCAAAGGTGAACCTATAGATGTCGTGTACTTGGATTTTCAGAAGGTGTTTGACAAAGTTCCTCTTGAGAGGCTTCTAGGAAAAATAAAAAGTCATGGGATAGGTGGCGATGTCCTTTCGCGGATTACAAACTGGCTAAAAGACAGGAAACAGAGTAGGATTAAATGGACAATTTCTCAGTGGAAGGGAGTGGACAGTGGAGTGCCTCAGGGATCTGTATTGGGACCCTTACTTTTCAATATATTTATAAATGATCTGGAAAGAAATACGGACAAGTGAGGTAATCAAATTTGCAGATACAAAATTGTTCAGAGTAGTTAAATCAAAAGCAGATTGTGATAAATTGCAGGAAAGACTAGATAACCTCTTTTCACATATCCCTTTTAGCTAATTTCTACTTGTATAAGCTTCTCTGTTATTTGTATGTTTTAATGTTCCTTATATAATTATGCAATAATTGTAAAGCCTGTTGCTAAGTTCTGTTCTATGTAAACCGATGAGATGTTCCCAACTTTCGTCGGTATATAAAAGTTATTAAATAAAATAAATAAAAAAAAAAGACCTTGTGAGGATGGAAAATTGGGCATCCAAATGGCAGATGAAATTTAATGTGGACAAGTGCAAGATGATGCATATAGGGAAAAATAACCCATGCTATAGTTACACAATGTTAGATTCCATATTAGGTGCTACAACCCAAGAAAGAGATCTAGGTGTCATAGTGGATAACACATTGAAATCGTGAGTTCAGTGTGCTGCGGCAGTCAAAAAAAGCAAACAGAATGTTGGGAATTATTAGAAAGGGAATGGTGAATAAAACGGAAAATGTCATAATGCCTCTATATCGCTCCATGGTGAGACCGCACCTTGAATACTGTGTACAATTCTGGTCGCCGCATCTCAAAAAAGATATAATTGTGATGGAGAAGGTACAGAGAAGGGTGACCAAAATGATAAAGGGAATGGAACAGCTCCCCTATGAGGAAGGACTAAAGAGGTTAGGACTTTTCAGCTTGGAGAAGAGACGCCTGATGGGGGATATGATAGAGGTGTTTAAAATCATGAGAGGTCTAGAACAGGTAGATGTGAATCGTTATTTATCCCAGGACAAGCAGGATGCTAGTCCTCACATATGGGTGACGTCACCGAACGGAGCCCAGGCGGGAAAGCTTTCTGTCAAAGTTCTAGAAACTTTTGACTGGCCCTGTGAGGCCACTGAGCATGCTCAGCATGCTATGATATTCTCTGCCACAGGTGTCTCTCTTTAGTCTTCACTTTTCCGCGCTGCCGTTCGCACCGCGGACTGATAGCCCTACCGTTGGGAATCTCGTTTTTGACTGAAAAGTCATTTTTTCTAAATATTCTCTGTCACGGGAAGATCTCTGCCTCGCCGGCTGGTGAGTACGGTCTTTTTTAAGAAATTTTCGGCTGAAAATTTTTCACACACAAACGTTCGTCATCGACGGCCGTCGATCAAAAATGGGCGACCGGTTTTAAAAAATGTCCGGTCTGCAACAGAACTATGTCTATTACTGATCCCCATTCGGAGTGTGTAATGTGCCTCGGGGAACAACATGATGTCAATTCCTGTGAGAAATGTGCTGAAATGACAGTCAAGGGAAGAAAGGCCAGGCAAGAGAAGATGGAACACCTTTTTTCTCTTCAACTAATTCCTTCTCCTCAAAAGCACCGAGGTAGTCTCCGGCTGGCGCCACGAAGAAAGTTCTCCTTAAAAAACCGCGTCCGAATGGATCGGGGGACCGTTCATCCTCGCCATCTTCTGTACTCTCTGCGACGTCAACAGAACGATCCAAAACTAAACATCGCCATCGATCATCCTCCGAAACACCGTCCCAGGACGAGTCGATGCCAAAGCGGTCTAAAAACCAAGACACGCCGGTGATTGGGCCTTCGCCCGTCACCGACACCAACACCGTCATCGATGGTCGTTGCACTACCATCGCATACACCATCAGCTCCCTCGCTCACACCACAGCTTGAATTGTCTGCACTGATTAAAAAAGCTGTTTTCCAAGCTCTTCAAGAGCAACAACTTCCGACAGGCCTGTCGATGCCGACCTCCGAGTCGATGCCGATACCCTCGATATCGATGCCGATGCCTCCAGCATCGATGCCGATGTCTTCAACATCGATGCCGATGGCTATGCCATCGATGCAGATACCTTCACCGTCAGTATCGATGCCGATGGTTCTACCTACACCATCGATGCCGGTGATAACACCGATGACAACAACATCTTTTCCCTCAAGTTCCTCGGCGGATACTATAACCACTACACCGAGGGTACTGACTCAATCTACATCGATGATTTTTCAAATTCCATCAACGAATCAATCGACTGCATCTCTGCAGCAACCTCTTCCATCGGAGAAAGTCCACGATGAAGCTTTTTATCATCGCCTCCTACAAAGATACCAAAAAGTCATCGACAGATTACCACCTATTACAAAAAGGAAAGTATCTGCTGATTTTTTCCTCGATGATCCTCAACCTGGACCTTCCGGGCTGCAAGCCCCTCCAGTTCCAACAACTTATAGAGAGGAATCAGAAGACTCCTGGGATGATGATGAACCCTCTCAATTTTCCTCAGAGGAATTCATGTCCAATCCTTCTTCTCCTGACCGAAGAAAGAAGTCACCTCCGGAAGATCTTTCCTTCTCATCCTTCGTACAAACTATGTCTGATTCCATTCCATTTAAATTGGCTGCTGAGGAGGATACCAGAACACAAACTCTCGAAGTACTACAGTTTGTGGATCCACCGAAACACGTACTAGCAATACCTGTACATGAGGTGTTATTGGAACTTCAAAAAAGAATCTGGGAACACCCAGCTTCCATACCTGCAGTAAACAAAAGAGTAGAAACTACTTACATTGTTCAACCAACTCCTGGGTACCTATAAACAACAATTGCCCCATCAATCTGTCGTTGTGGAATCTGCACAGAAGAAATCTAACGTGTGCGTCCACACTCCTCCATCCCACCAGGCAGGGAGCACAGGTTCCTGGACACATTGGGTAAGAAGATTTACCAGAGTTCCATGCTGAGTACTAAAATCTCTGCATATCAACTCTATATAACTCAACATCAAAGAAATCTCTGGAAAGAGATGGAACAATTCGTCACTTCCTTACCAACTCAATTCCAAGAGCCTGCTCAAGAAATTATAACAAAAGGTCTTGAAGCAGGAAAACACGAAGTAAGAGCAGTTTTATGACAACTTCGAAACTGCTTCAAGAACAGCAGCAGCAGGAATCATTGCTCGCCGGTGGGCCTGGCTCAAGGCATCTGAACCTCAGGCTTGAGGTTCAAGATAAGCTTGTTGACCTTCCCTGTCTTGGTGATAATCTTTTTGGAGATAAAATTCAAGAAGCGGTTCAACAGCTCAAAGACCACACGGAGACACTAAAGCAACTGTCTCAGACCCCACAAGAATCTGCTAGTCAACCTTCTCGTCGTCCTCCACGAAGAGATGTAAGACGTTCTTACTACAGGCCACGCAGATACTACCAACCAACAAATAGAGGTAGATCCACTAGGCCAACTCAGCGTTCTCAAGCCAGACCCGCCCGCCCACAACCACCGGCGCAGACAGGGCCTGCAACAGGCTTTTGAGGATTATACCAGAGAACAGATTCAACCTTGCAATCCCAAACCAAACCTACCAGTTGGAGCAGAATATCCCTCTTTCACGAAAATTGGCAAAACATAACCTCAGATCAATGGGTTCTTTCAATAGTTGCCCGAGGTGGTACAAACTAAATTTCACTTCAGTTCCTCCAGAATTTCCACCAACATCTTGCCAACAACAAAAATCTCAACTTCATCAATTACAAACAGAATTATCCACCCTTCTGAAATCCAAGGCCATTCAACCAGTGCCTCGGAAGCAGAAGGGCAGGGGATTCTACTCCAAATATTTACTCATTCCAAAGAAACAGGAGGCCTACGTCCCATCCTAGACCTCAGAAATCTCAACAAAATTTCTAAAGAAGAAAAGTTCAGGATGGTTCTCTAGGCACCATGCTTCCACTTCTTCAGGCAAAGGATTGGCTTTGTTCTCTGGATCTTCAAGATGCTTATGCTCACATTCCAATATACCCTCATCGCAAGTACCTGCGCTTCACAGTGGGTCTTCAACATTACCAATACAGAGTTCTCCCATTTGGACTGGCATCTGCTCCCAGAGTCTTCACCAAATGTCTAGCAGTAATAGCAGGACACTTACACAAAGAAGGTGTCCATGTCTTCCCATACCTAGACGACTGGCTCATAAAGAGTTCATCTCAACAAGGAGCAATAACTTCCCTCAACCGAACAATTGCTCTGCTTCACTCCCTGGGATTTCTCATCAATTATCAAAAATCCCACTCTCACTCCAACTCATCTGCTTCAATTCATAGGAGTAGATTTGAACACAATCCAAGCAAAGGCCATTCTACCCATAGAACGGGCAGAAACCCTTATTCAGTTAGCAAGGTCTATTTCCTTACGGACACAAACCACAGCTCATCAGTTTCTGATTCTGTTAGGTCACATGGCATCAACAGTTCATGTTACTCCTATGGCAAGGCTAGCCATGAGAGTAACTCAATGGACTCTAAGGTCACAATGGATCCAAGCAATTCAACCATTACACTATCCAATTCAAGTGACCCACCAACTAAGATCGTCTCTACTTTGGTGGACCAACATGGACAACCGTGCAAAGGCTTACCTTTCCAACAACCTGTCCCACAGACTACTTTAACTACGGATGCCTCCACCTTGGGATGGGGAGCTCATATAGACAATCTCACACACAAGGAACCTGGACAAAACTCGAAGCAACATATCAAATCAATTTTCTGGAACTTCGAGCGATACGTTACGCACTGCATGCGTTCCAGGATTGCCTTTCACGCAAGACTGTTCTCATTCAAACAGACAATACAGTAGCCATGTGGTACATCAACAAACAGGGAGGTACGGGCTCGTATCTCCTTTGTCAAGAAGCTGCACAGATTTGGGGATGGGCCCTGACTCACTCAATGTCTCTACGAGCCACATATCTGGCAGGCATTCACAATGTAGTGGCGGACCGACTCAGCCGTCATTTCCAACCACACGAATGGTCCCCTGGATCCTACCATAGCAGCCAGGATCTTTCAACGCTGGGGTCAACCGACAATAGACCTCTTTGCATCACCTCTGAATCACAAAGTGGACAACTTCTGTTCTTTACACAGACAGAAGAACCAACCAGCCAAGGACGCCTTTGCTCGCCCTTGGAATTCAGACCTGTTATACGCGTATCCTCCAATACCGCTCATAACCAAAACTCTAGTGAAGCTACAACAGGACAGGGGGGCCATGATTCTCATAGCCCCGCATTGGCCTCGACAAGTATGGTTTCCCACACTTCTAGACCTCTCAGTCAGAGATCCAATTCGTCTAGGAGTAGCTCCCACTCTCATTACTCAAGATCAGGGTCGGTTGAGACATCCCAACCTCCAGGCCCTGTCTCTGACAGCATGGATGTTGAAAGCTTGATTTTACAACCACTCAATCTTTCATCTCATATATCTCAAGTGCTTATAGCTTCACGTAAACCTTCCACACGAAAAAACTATGCTTCTAAATGGAAGAGATTCACTTTGTGGTGCTCAGCAAAGGATATAAATCCTTTCACTTGCCCCGCAACTTCTCTTCTAGACTACTTATACCATCTTTCGGAATCTGGTCTCCAGACTTCATCCGTAAGAGTACATTTAAGTGCAATCTCTGCTTACCATAACAAGATAGCAGATGCATACCTACTCTTAACATGCATAATCATCATCCAGTTCGTTTTACAAAGTTGTATCCTTGCTCGTTGACTCTCTCTATCCTTGTTCCTAGTTCATTGTAATATCGTTGACTCTCTCTATCCTCGTTCATTGTAATTTCCTTTCTCAGTTAAATGTGAACCGACATGATGTGTCCTACGAATGCCGGTATATAAAAATTGTTAATAAATAAATAAATATCTACACAACCTCTCATAAGTAGATTTATGAGAGGTTTAACTCACCTCAAACCACCAATTCGAAAACCCGTCCCAAGCTGGGACCTGAATTTGGTTCTAACAAGACTCATGCGCTCCCCTTTGAACCATCGACTCTTGTAATCTTAAATTTCTCACATGGAAAACTATTTTCCTCATAGCCATTACTTCAGCTAGAAGGGTTAGTGAGTTACAAGCACTTGTCACATACGAACCTTATACAAAGTTCTTACATGACAGAGTGGTTCTCCGCACACATCCGAAATTCCTTCCCAAAGTTGTTACGGAATTTCACTTGAACCAATCCATAAATTTACCCACATTCTTTCCAAGGCCTCATTCCCATCCAGGGGAAACAGCCTTACACACCCTGGACTGTAAACGTACACTCGCTTTCTACTTAAAACCGTACTTCAGTCCATAGGAAATCCACTCAGCTTTTGTTTCTTATGATCCAAACAAACCGGGGGTAAAGCAGTGGGTAACATACCCTATCCAATTGGATAGCAAATTGCATAGAGTTCTGCTATAAACAAGCAGGCCTTCCTCTTCAAGGGCGAGTAAAGGCTCATTCCGTAAGAGCAATGTCAACTTCAGTAGCAACTTTTCGTTCAGTGCCAATCTTAGACATATGCAAAGCAGCAACATGGAGTTCTCTTCACACCTTTGCAGCTCACTTCTGCTTAGACAAAGAAGGAAGACAAGATTCAGCCTACGGACAATCTGTCTTAAAGAACTTGTTTCCTGTTTAATCCCAACTCCTCCTACATCCAATGTTCTGGGATCCTCGGCTTACTCATTCAACAACAATACTTCAATGTTGCCTCAATACAACCTGACTCAGCCTCTAGCTTGCTATTCACCCATATGTGAGGACTAGCATCCTGCTGGTCCTGGGATAAAGCAAAATTGCTTACCCTTGTAATAGGTGTTATCCCAGGACAGCAGGATGTAGTTCCTCACGAAACCCCGCCCGCCACCCCGCGGAGTTGGTCTCATACCTTTTATTATTTTATTTTTTGCTATCGTTTCATGCTATATAACAGACTAAAGAGAGACACCTGTGGCAGAGAATATCATAGCATGCTGAGCATGCTCAGTGGCCTCACAGGGCCAGTCAAAAGTTTCTAGAAAACTTTGACAGAAAGCTTTCCCGCCTGGGCTCCGTTCGGTGGACGTCACCCATTATGTGAGGACTACATCCTGCTGTCCTGGATAACACCTATTACAGGTAAGCAATTTTGCTTTACTCTTGCGGATAATAGGACTAGGGGGCACTCCATGAAGTTAGCACGTGGCACATTTTAAAACTAATCGGAGAAAGTTCTTTTTTACTCAGTGCACAATTAAACTCTGGAATTTGTTGCCAGAGGATGTGGTTAGTGCAAGTTAGTATAGCTGTGTTTAAAAAAGGATTGGATAAGTTCTTGGAGGAGAAGTCCATTACCTGCTATTAATTAAGTTGACTTAGAAAATAGCCATTGCTATTATTAGCACCGGTAACATGGAATAGCCTTAGTTTTTGGGTATTTGCCAGGTTCTTATGGCTTGGATTGGCCACTGTTGGAAACAGGATGCTGGGCTTGATGGACCCTTGGTCTGACCCAGTATGGCATATTCTTATGTTGTTGCCACACAACAGTATTCAGTTGAGAAGGGAAGAAACCAGCAAGAAGTAAGGACCGCTACAGAATAAAATAGGCATTCTTTAATAAATTGGTGGACTACTGCTTTCTTTGCAGTTAGTAGTCGCACTTTGTCACCTTCTTATAGTCGTCATGAGTGCTCAGAATTATATGCATTACGTATTAATTTATGGTTTTATTATGTTAGCTCATCTTTTGTTTTGCATATTGTGTATTTTATACATGTTTTGGTTGATTTTATTTTGTGACTAGTTGTATTAGTTTTATTGTTAGTACATCACTTGGTGCTTGCAGGTAAGTTAATTAATAAATACAAATAGATTAAATAAATGTACACTACCCAGCAAGATACCAGGTTTCAGCCCTGCTCATTCCTAAGGCCAACCAGTGCTACAAGCACTGATGAAATCCATGAGGGAAGAATATGTGGAAGCTGTTACAGGTTGAACATACAGGCTAATAACCTCCATATCATGGCACTGGCCAGTTATTTAAAAACACCACTAGAGTATTTCCAGTGGGAATAGCCTCGTATAGTACTTTAGGTGACCTGGAAAGAGAAAAGTGGCCAAAATGGTATGGGCCCACAATGCTTCCCTCTTAATTGTCTCAGGATCCTTATGATTGGATTCCAATCTGCTTTATTTTTAGTTAAGTTTTGTGCTATTGTTATGCATGACAGCCATATTCCATTCATTTCAATGGAGTCTAACTTCCTATTAAGCAGTTTTGTGTAAATTAATACTTTAATTTTGTTAATCATGAATGCAAGGGTCAGAATAGACCATGTAGTGCTCTTTTTGTCAACATTTCCTGATTGGTTAGGTTCCTGGATCTAAGGGACCAAGATGGCGCTGAGCTATGAGGTCGTGAGGGCTTCGCTCCCGGGAGAGAAGGAGATTTCTATGCGAGCAATTCCTGCAAATAAGTTTTTTCCTTGGAAAAATAATGCCTCATTCTAAGAGGAAAGCTCGTGTTCGTGAGATTACCTCTGCACCTGAACATTTTCTACAACCGAGGATAGATGAAGCCTTTACGAGGACACCGATGTCAAACCCGGAAGTAAGTATTGGTCGTTGGGGCAGACAGCAGCTGCCGAGCCCCCTGACCTCGGAGATCTCGCTAAGCCCGGGATTTCCAACGCTGCCGGAGCCACCTAGGAAACGCTCAGCAAGTGTAGAGGCACTTGGGCAGGCTTTCCTAACGGCGAGTGGTAACCAGAGAGGAGTGGAGGGAACACCCTCGGGAGAACCTGAATTCGGCAGGTTCCAGGAACCACTCGGAGCAGGCACAATGCCCGGAACAACAGAAAAAGGGCGAAGGACTCCTGGAGGTAGGACATAAGATGGATAATCTAACCCCACTAACCACCTCCGTTTTGGCTCCCTCGCTGGAGGGAGATTAAGATATTTTTAATTACCATGCAGAAATCTATAATCACCTTAACATCAACTGTGCATGAAGCAATGACTAAAACACAGAAAGTAGAGGAATCGCTGGCTTCGGTTGAAGAAAAAATGATTGCTTTGGAAGGGAAAGTTAAGAAAATTGAAGAGGTTCAAATAAATCTTATAAAATCTGAAAAAATGGTGGAAAATAAAATAGAATTTTTTGAAAACCAAGCTAAAGAGCAAACTTAAGATTTCTTAACTTTCCAAAAAACCAAATTACAGTCTCCTGTAGACTTATTGAAAAGTTATTTTATAAATATATTGAAGTATCCGATAGAAAAGATCCCGGCTATATCATCTACTTATTATTTAACACAGAGTAACTCTCTTGGGAATAATAACATCAATCAAGGAAAAGGTTCCTGGATTTGTACTAGTGAAACAGAAATATTTGGCAAATGTCTAGTACATGTTTCATTAAAATTCTGGGGAGAGGTTGAGGCTGTGCATGAAGGTGTGAGAGATATTGCAGGGCAGTATAAAGCCATGAGAGCAAACTCATGATAAAGTAGCCTTAGAAATATTTGCAAATGAAGAAATAGTCATTCATTTTTTTAGATTTTTGATGTATGGTGGTAGCCAAGAAAGGAAATAGAATGCGAGGAATTATTAGGAAAGGAATGGAAAATAAAGCAGAGTGTGCGATAATGCCTCCGTTGTGCTTCTTGGTGTCATTGCACCTTGAGCATTATATGCAGTTCTGGTCATTGCATCTTGAAATAGATTATAACAGAATTAGGAAAAATACAGAGAGAGGTGACGAAATAATTTATTTATTTTATTTAATGTTTTTATATACCGGTATTTGGGGAACATCATATCGATTTACATATAACTGTAACAAGAAAGTACATTGAGCAGGGAAAGTGCAACTTGGAGGGGGAAATGCAGAGCTTAAGGCAAACCCAAAGCAAAAAGTGTTTATAGGTGCGTGCAGCTATTTTGGAATGATTTCCCTATGAGGAAAAGTTAAAGAGGTTAAGGCACTTCAGCTTGGAGAAAAAGACGGCTGAGGGAAAAGTTATTTTATCTATTTAAAAGTACTTATTACACATTCCCTCCAAGGCAGTTTGGGGCAGGGTGCAATAAAGCATACAAAGAACAATTAAAAAAAAAAAAAAAAAAGGAACAAAAAACAAATTGTGTAAATTACATATATCTCAAGGAGCAACAAATAGATAGAAGACTATAAAATGAATGGAGTGAGATGAGTAAACGCAAATCAGTTTACTTTTCAAAAAGTACAAAGACCAGAGACACACAATGAAATTACTAGGTAATACATTTAATACAGGAGAAAATCTGGGGGTTTTTTTGGTTTTTTTTTTTACTTAACACAAAATTAAGCTCTAGAAATTGTTGCCCGAGGATGTGGTAAAAGCTGTTGTAGTTGAGTTTTAAAAAGTTTTGGACAAGTTCCTGGAAGGTAGATCTTGGCAAATCCACTGTTTATCCCTGGATAAGCAGCAGCATTGACTATATCAAACTTTGGGATCCTGCGAGGTACTTGTGACTTAGATTATCCTCTGTTGGAAACAGGATACTGGGCTTGATGGGCCTTTTGTCTGACTCAGTATGGCAAATTATATGTTCTTAAGTGGGTCAGGAGGGGAGTATAAATACTGGATAAAATGTAATGCTATTTATTAGCAATGCAAAGTTTTAGAATTTTATTTAGAAATATATTTTGTGGTGCTAAACTGACATCCTGTGGCTATTATGAGGATTACATTAGCTCAAGTAGAATTTTTTTTTTTTTGCTGTACTTGAATTTTTCTCCAAAAACACTGGTAATTTGCCACTTTTCACTTGTTCTCGGTTGGCTTAATGACTTCAAATGAGTTTGTTTAGCTCATGCAGTGACATGAATGAAGCTCACTGGGTGCAATCTGTCTTTTATATTTATTGCTAAGTGCTCTTCATAATACTTGGATAGTGCTATAGAGCTTCCTTCTGGAGCTTGTATAGTGCAATATTTTCAGGCAAGAGTAGAAAAGAGGAAATACTCTATTAAAAAAATTAAGTGCAGAAGTTTGAGGTCATAGCAGAAATGACCTCAGATCAACTGTATTCCCAATTTTCATACAAAAATTCGTAATCATAGATCACTAAGCTGCTTTCTGGGTTTTTTTTTTTTTTTTTGTGTAACTATTTAAGAACGCACACAGGTACACATACAACTATTTCAGGAAACAGGGACAAGAAACATCCAAATTTCCTAGCGTGTAGCCAGATGGGACTCAGAACAAGTGGGTATAGTGTGCTCGTGCTAGCAGTTGGAGACTGATCTGACGTCAGCATGGGTACATATACCCCCACAGGAAGTGAGACAATTCAGTAATTTCCGTATCCAAAGCAGTTTGGAGAGCCTGCACGCTCGCTGAGCATGTTTTCCAATACTACTTTCTATTTTCTACTTTCTACTTGCTAAATTTCTACAGAACAACGAGCCCCGCACTCCTGCGGTGATACCCTCGGGTCCCTCCCCCAGTTGAGTTTCCCGGGGTGATTTCCGTGATCCCTCGGAGGTCTACGCCTCGGTCCGGTGGCCGAATCGCGGCAGGGATCTAGCCCCCGAGCGAGAAGGGCTTGGGCGTGGCTGAGAGGCGCCGCGGTCCCGCCGGGGACTTAGAGGCAGCGGGTGCATTTCCTCAAGCGCGGCGGTGAAGGTATTTCCCCCCTCCCCCCGCAGCCGGAGACCGCCTGGGTTCCAGCTGGGAAGCGCCGAGGATCAGGTAAGGCGTATATCTCTTACTTTTGGTCTCCGAGGTACGAGGATCGGCGGCGTTGCTTGCATGCGGCACGCCGTGGAGGTCGCCATTTTGTTGGCCTTGTTCAGGTATTGAGCGCCCAGGATAGGCGCCTGTTGATGGGCGTATATTGCTGACCGCCGATTATTGAGCGCATATTGTATATTATTACATGTATATTGCTGACCGCATATTATTGAACGCATATTGTATATTACTGAGCGTATATTGCTCACCGCATATTATTGAGCGCGTATTGTATATTGAGTATATTGCTGACCGCATATTATAGAGCACACATCGTATATCATTAAGCGTATATTGCTGACCGCATATTATTGAGCGCATGTTGTATATCATTAAGCGTATATTGCTGACCGCATATTATTGAGCGCATATTGTCTATCATTAAGCGTATACTGCTGACCGCATATTATTGAGCGCGTATTGTAGATTATTGAGTGTATATTGCTGACCGCATATTATTATTAAGCGCCGGCGTCCTGCATTCGCCAGCCGCGATGGAACATTTAAACGCCCCGGCGTCTCCCGCAGCGGCGCCTCCTGATTCCGGCGTGAAAGCTCTCGGCCTCTGCTCAGCATGCCAGCTTAGAGCCACGCAGAGCGAGGAGCCAGACTCCCTTTGTGCCCAATGTGAGGAGGGCCGTGGGAGCCCTCGGGCCAGGAACCAGTCTCAACCGAGGTTTGTCGACAGTTCCCCAGGGGCCACCTCGGACTTAGCAGGCAGTCTCGAACAACCAGGGATCCCGGGGGACCTGGTACCCAGACGACTAGAGACTGCTTCCATTTCCTGGGTGGATTTGTTTAAAGTGATCCATTGCCTTCGTACAAATGCAGTCAGCTTCCCAGCCAGGCCCTGCTGCTGCTCCGGTTGCCCTGCCCGGGCCTTCTCGCCCTTATCGCGGGCACCCGCCTCCGGGCAGCCCGGCTCATGCGGACCCTGATGTCTCGGAGGACGAGTCCGAACCCCCCGAGGAGGGGAACTTCCCTCGGGGATTGAGCCATATCGAACTATGAGGCGTTCTTTCCCAAGGAAGATCTCTCCGACCTGGTATCTCAGTGCCTGACGGAGTTGGCTATTCCAGGACCCAGCACTATGGAGGCAGCTACACAGAAACCCCGTGCTGGAAGGTCTTCGTCCTACAGCCCGCCATTTTCCCTTCCTGCAAGCAGCACACAACTGATAGATTTGGAGTGGGCTGCGGCAGCGGCCTCCTTCAAAGGGGGTCGGGCCCTGACGGGCATGTACCCCCTGGACCCGGCAATCAAGGATATGCTGGCGTGCCCTCAGGTGGACGCCTTGGTTAGCGCTGTGGTCAAGCGCACTACCATTCCAGTTGAGGGGGAGGGCGGCCCTCAAGGAGGCTCACGACCGGCGACTGGACGCCATCCTGAAACAGACCTTTGAGGTGGCAGCTCTATCTTTGCGGATCGCAACCTGCTGCACAGTGGTGACACGTTCCTGTTTGTCACAGGTCAGGAACAATGCGCCGGCAGCGGATATGGAGTCTGCTCTCTCGTTCCTCACGGATGCTGCATCCGACTTAGTCCGTACAACAGCCAAGGGGGTCTCATCCTCAGTAGCAGCCAGGAGGCAGCTCTGGATACGGAACTGGTCAGCCGATGCTTCTTCTAAGACACGCCTCACCAGAATGCCCTTTAAGGGCTCTCTCCTGTTCGGCAGCGACCTTGATAAACTGGCCAGCACATGGGGCGCGCCTCTCCAGTACCTTGACTGCCGGAAGATAGGTTCAAAAGGAACCAGCGTGCCTTTCCAAGGCCATCCAGAGGCAGAAGCTCCCAACGCTTCATTCCCTATAGGACTCGCTACCAGGCACCTCGTCCTCAGGCCAGGAACCAGTCCTTTCGGACCAAGCAGCACAAGATGGGGAGGCTGGCTCGGGTTCAGGTCCCGGCCGCGCCTCCCAATGAGAATCAGCTGATCCATCCAGGGGACGGAGCCATAGGGGGCAGGTTAACCCTCTTCTACCCCAGATGGGTCGAGATAACGTCGTACCAGTGGGTCCTCGCCATCATCCGAGAGGGCTATTATCTGGACTTCCATCACGCCCCTCCGGACAGGTTTGTGGAGTCTCCGTGTCCAAGCCACAAGAAGGCGGCATTTCCTAGCGTGTAGCCAGATGGACTCAGAACGAATGGGTATAGTATGCTCGTGCTAGCAGTTGGAGACGGATCTGACGTCAGCACGGGTATATATACCCCTACAGGAAGTGTAGCAACTCAGTAATTTCCGTCTCCAAAGCAGTTTGGAGAGCCTGCACGCTCGCTGAGCGTGTTTTCCAATACTACTTTCTATTTTTCTACTTTCTCTATTCTACTTACTAAACTTTTTCCAGGAACATCAAGCCCGCACTCCTGCGGTGATACCCTAAGGTCCCTCCCCCAGTTGAGTTTCCCGGGGTGATTTCCGTGATCCCTCGGAGGTCTAGGCCTCGGTCCGGTGGCCGAATCGCGGCAGGGATCTAGCCCCCGAGTGTGAAAGGCTCGGGTCGGGCTAAGAGGCGCCTCGGTCCCGGCGTGGACTTAGCCCCGAGCGAGACGAGTTTGGCGGCTTAGAGGCAGCGGGTGAAAATCCTCAAGCGTGGCGGTGAAGGTACTTACCCTCTCCCCCCGCAGCCGGAGACCGCCCGGGTTACAGCCGGGAAGCGCCGAGGATCAGGTAAGGCGTACATCTCTTACTTTTTGGTCTCCGAGGGACGAGGATCGGCGGCGTGGCCTGTAGGCGGCACGCCGTGGAGGGCGCCATTTTGTTGGCCTTGTTCAGGTATTGAGCGCTCATGATAGGCGCCTGTCTATGACTAAGCGCATATTGCATATCATCATGCATATATTGCTGATCGCATATTGTTGAGTGCCTGTTGTATTAAGCGTATATTGCTGCCGCATATTGTTTAGCGCCTGTTGTATTAAGCGTATATTACTGCCGCATATTGTTTAGCGCCTGTTGTATTTAGCGTATATTTCCTGGTGTGTAGCCAGATGGACTCAGAACGAATGGGTATAGTATGCTCGTGCTAGCAGTTGGAGACTGATCTGACGTCAGCACGGGTATATATACCCCCACAGGAAGCGTAGCAACTTAGTAATTTCCGTCTCCAAAGCAGTTTGGAGAGCCTGCACGCTCGCTGAGCGTGTTTTCCAAATCTACTTTCTACTTTCTACTTTCTACTTTCTTTTCACTAAAACTTCTACAGCATCGAGCCTCGCACTCCTGCGGTGATACCCTAAGGTCTCTCCCCCAGTAGAGTTTCCCGGGGTGATTTCCGTGATCCCCCGGAGGTTTAAGTCCTCGGTCCGGTGGCCGAATCGCGGCAGGGACGTAGCCCCAGGGTGAGGTTCGGGTGAGGCATACGAGGCGCCTCGGTCCCGGCATGGACGAGGCAGCGGGTGCATATCCTCAAACGCGGCGGTGAAGGTATTTGCTCTCTCCCCCCGCAGCCGGAGACCGCCCGGGTTCCAGCCGGGATCAGGTAAGGCGCCCGGGTTCCAGCCGGGATCAGGTAAGGCGTACATCTTTTACTTCTGGTCTCCGAGGAACAGAGGATCGGCGGCGTGGCATGCCGTGGAGGGCGCCATTTTGTGGGCCTTGTTCAGGTATTGAGCGCCCGTAATAGGCGCAGCTCTATGACTAAGCGCATATTATATTCCTCATTGTGCGTATATTGCCTTATTACTGAGAGCATATTGCATACTATTGAGCGTGTATTGCTAACCGCTTATTGCTGAGAGCATATGGAATACCATTGAGCGTGTATTGCTAACCGCTTATTGCTGAGAGCATATTGAATACCATTGAGCGTGTATTGCTAACCGCATATTGCTAAGAGCATATTGCATACAATTGAGCGTGTATTCCTGACAGCCTATTGATGAGAGCATATTGCATATCATTGAGCGTATATTGTTAGCCGCATATGGCTGAGCGCTTGTTGTCTATATTGCTGCCGCATATTATTATTAAGCGCCTGTTGTACTAAGCGCATATTGCTGCCGCATATTATTATTGAGCGCCTGTTGTATTAAGCGCATATGGCTGCCGCTTATTCTTATTAAGCGCCTGTTCTACTAAGCGTGCAACTTTGGTCCTGGCCCTGACTCAAAGGGATGTCGCCGAGAGCAACCTACCTGCCAGGTCACCTCAGCGTGCTGGCAGAATGCTTGAGCCGGTCCTTCCAGCCCCACAAGTGATCCCTCACCTGTGGGGCACACTGAAGGTGGATCTTTTTGCCTCCCCTCTCAACCACAAGGTGAGCATTTTCTGCTCTCTGATAGCCAGGGATGGCCATCCAGCCTGCAATGCCTTCTCCCTACACTGGGGGAAGAGCCTGCTATATGCGTATCCCTTCCTTCCTCTCCTCTCCAAGACTCTGCTGAAGCTTCGACAGGACAGAGGGACCATGATTCTCGTAGCACCGTATTGGCCCCGGCAGGTCCTGCAGGACCTTTCCGTGCGGATACCCATCCAGCTGGGTACAGCTCTGGATCTCATATCACAGAATCAGGGCACTCTGCACCATCCAAACCTCCGGCGTTAGCCCTCACGGCTTGGTTGTTGAGCGCATAGTCCTCCAGCCTTGCCAGCTCTCATACTGTGTTTCCCGGGTTCTGGTGGAATCTCAGAAACCTTCACCAGAAAGTCCTACAGCTTAAAGTGGAAGCGGTTTTCCTTTTGGTGCACGGGGACAGGATCTAAATCCTTTCTCCTGCCCCCTTCTGCAAATGTTGGACTACCTGTGGCATCTGTCCGAGTCTGGGCCCTCAGACAAGCTCAGTTGGTGCACCTCAGCAGCTTAGCGTTGTACCATGGAGGTGTGTTGCTGGCACCTCGATGGCACGTTTCGGTCCAACCCTTAGCCATTTCATGAGGGGTCTCCTCCAGCTGAAGCCCCCACTGCCGCCACCAGTTGCATCCTGGGACCTCAATGTCGTCCTTGCACGGGTCATGCGACCTCCTTCTGAGCCACTGCGGTCCTATGCCTGAAGTTCCTCACCTGGAAAGTCACTATTCCTGGTGGTGCTTACTTCGGCTTTTAGAGTCAGTGGAGCTCAGGCATTGGTCAGATAAGCACCGTACACGAAATTCTTCCATGATCGTGTGCTCCTGTGTACACATCCGAAGTTACTGCCCAGGGTTAGTGACTGCTTTTTCATCTAAACCCAGTCTACTCTTTCTGCCCATCTTTTTTCCAAGGCTCATTTCCCACAAAGGCGATTGGGCGCTTCATACCCTGGATTGTAAGAGGGCCCTGGATCCGGCCACAAATAGTCCACCCAGCTCTTTGTGTCCTTGACTCCAATGTGCTGGGGGTTGTGATGGGAGGCCTTCAAGCTAGCCAGCAGAGTGAAGGCTCACTCTGTGTGGGGCTATGGCAACGTTGGTGGCTTCTTTGCATGCAGTCCCGTTGTCGAGATTGCTGAGCTGCAACCCTGGAGTTCCCTCTTATGTTTTGTGGCTCATTACTGCCCTTAACAGAGATGGATGTTAGGACAGTGCCTTTGGCCAGTCAGTCCGTCCTATGCAATCTTTCCAGACTGAACCCAACTGTTCCTGCTTCATGCCTCTTGTGGAGCCAGACCGCCTCTTGTTTGCCCACAGCGCTTGCAGTTGTCTTGTACCGTGGCACCTTTTTTCGGCTGCTGTTGGCCTTTTCAGTTGAATGGGGCAGTTTGGAGCTCGGTATTTCACCCACATGTGAGAAACTACCATCTGCTTGTCCTAGGAGAAAACGCAGTTGTTTACCTGTAACAGGTGTTCTCCTAGGACAAGCAGGATGGTAGTCCTCAGGAATCCTACCCGCTTTCCCACGATGTTGGGTCACTTCCGGTTTGTTTATTTTTTTGCTCGTATTTTGCTATTGTTACAAGGACTGAAGGGGGGATCTTGCGAGACGCGCGGATAGTAGCAGACTGGGCATGTTCAGTCTGCTGGTCAAAACTTCTAGAAACTTTGACAAGTTTTTCCCTGCGGTCTCCATCAGATGATGTCACCCACGCTGTGAGAGTCACATCCTTGCTGTCCTAGAACACCTGTACAGGTGAGCAACTGCACTGTACCTGAATGTAATCTGCTTTGAAGTGCCTGAAAACCAGAATATAATAAAATAACTGACACTATACTCTTGGACTGTTCCAGCCAAAGAATGTATGTTCTGCTGCCTTAAGTATTTTAAACCATCATTGGCATATTAGCAGTATTCTGATAAAAGTGCAATAGCTTCTTCAGTTGCAAGTTGATCCTTCTAGTCATTGACAACTGCAAGGAGCTCTATCTTTCCAAATCAACATTTACTCTAGTCAGCAGCAAATAAATATTATGAAGCATATAAATCTACTTAGATCTCAAGGTATTTGAATTTAGATATTTATGCAGTCAGAAGTAGTCTGTGATACTTATAATCTCCCCCCCTTTTTTTTTTTATTTGTTTGCAGTGTTCCGGGTCGACCTCTTCTGTACAGGCAAAGTAGACTCCGAAGTGACATTACTCATGCAGCTCAACTTGACTATAAATTCTTCAAAAAATATTACAGTTTTAAACTTCAAACGCAGGAAAATGTGTTATAAAAGTAAGGCATCCAGCTTCTTTGTTACCACATGTATAACTGCTGAAACTGAAAGAATGGGTATAGATTCCCCACATGTCAGAATATTAACAAAACTGCATAATTGTACTCCATGAAAATCCAGAATCTGGTAGAAGTTGGAAATTCTTTGGTCTTGGCTAAAGAGAGAGTTTTCAGTATACTCTTTCCCCTCTGCCTTCTTTCATTCCACCCCTATCCCATGGCCTCAGGATACCAACAGAACCTTGATGTCTTCCTTCAATTTTTGTCTGTATTGTAACTATTACACTAGAAATAATAGGTATTGCAATTACAGACATAAACTCTAACAGCATTTGCATGAGGATAGCCCATTATCATGTTTTATTGTAATGTTTGTTTAAGCTTATAACAATGAGAAAATCTATTTGAGATACACAACTAGGAAAAATGTATGATGTATGGTCATTCTCCATAAGTCACTGGACGGAGCCCTATCATGGAAAACGTTTCTGTCAAAGTTTCTAGAACTTTTGACTGGCACACTGAGCATGCCCAGCATGCCATAATCCCTGTAGCCACAGGGGTCTCCCTTCAGTCTTTTTCTTTTTTTTTTTTTCCGCGCTGCAATTTGCCTCGTGGTTAGGAACTCTGTGAGAATTCTCTTACTATATTTTTCCTCACGGAAAAACTTGAAGTTGACTTCACAAAAAAGTTCCCGCATTAGGGGTTTCCCAACACGACATTGTTTTTCGTCGTTCAGTGAGTTAATTCTTCCGTCTTCGGTCGGTTCCTGCTCCCCCTTCCTCTGTGTTCGCAGGCCATGGACCATTTTTGCGGCCTCTTTTTTTTCCATCATGGGACAGGTTTTCGAAAATGTCGAGTGTCCCCGTACCATGTCGACTACCGACCTGGCGTCCATCCCATTTGTTTTTTTACAAAACATCATGTAGTGGTGGCAGTGCATGTGTTCTGCCTGGTCAATTGCTTGGTTAAGAGCATATTTCAGGGATGTGCCACAGAATCAATGAACGAAACCATCTGGGTGTTGGAATTACTAGGGTTCATTATCACCTATCCCAAGTCCTATTTGAGCCTATCCTCTGAACTGGAGTTTATAAGAGCATTGCAAGCATTACTGGCAAGAGCCTCCCTTCCATAGGAGATGATTATCGCATTGATATCCGCAGTGGAGCGGATACAATAGACAGCAAATTTCAGCATGGATATGTTGAGGATGTTGGAACTCACAGCATTGAACAATCCATATTATGTCCTTGGTATGTTTTCATATGAGAAGTGCCCAGTGGAGTCTCTAATCCCAGTAGGATCTTTGGGACAATATCTGAATTATCTAGCCTCTAAAGGGCTCCTGTCCTGCTAGCTGATTCATTGCAATCTGGCCAGAGATATACTTTTCTAAATTCCTCCAGTCTAATTTGTCCTAATCATGGATGCATACAAGCAAGGGTAGGAAGCCCATGTAGAGGAGCTCTACACTCAGTCTTCATAGAGCTTTGGGCTGTTCAATATGCTCTGAAGGCTTTCAGAGATCAGTTGACAAGTTATTCTCATCCAATTAAACAACCAGTGGCAATGTTTTACATCAATAAGCAAGGAAGGGTGATATTTTATCACCTGTGTCAGTAGACTGTCCATATGTGGAACTGGGCCTTTTCTCAGGGAATGGCCTCAGAGCCACATATCTGGCAGGTGAGGGAATGTTCTGCCAGGACAGATTGTGAGTCTTTGGAACCCATGAATAATCCCTGCGTAAGGGAGTGGTGATTTGGATATTCAATGTGTGGCATCTCCTCTGAACAGAAAGGTCCTTACTCTCTGCTTCCAGGAAAAGGCAAATTAGTCTCTGATGCCTTTGCCCAGAATTGGGGCCATGGCTTACTGTACGCATATCTTCAAATGCCTCTTGTTGTGAAGATCTTGCTTCAAACTCAAATTCTAGGGGGATTATGAGCCTCATAGTCCCTTTTTGGCCCAAAACAGATCTGGTTCTCACTCCTGTGGGAGAGATGTCCATTAGGAATCTAGTCAGCTTGCGTAATTCCCAAAACTCTCATTTAAAATTATGGCTGCCTTGCACCATCCAGCCACCTTGTCCCTACGCACACTCAGCCTGGATGTTGAGAGGGTAGTTAAGCAACCTCAATGTTTTTAAGGATGTCTTGTGGTGGTCTGTCTTCAAGGAAGGACTCCATGAGGTAGTCCTATGGGTCAAAGTGGAGGAGGCTTACCTTTTTGTGTGAGCAAAAGGCCTTAGATCCTTTCCTTTTTTTTTTTCCATACAAAAAGTGGCTCGACTTAGTTTTTTGGTACTTGCCAGGTCTTATGGCCTGGATTGGCCACTGTTGGAAACAGGATGCTGGGCTTGATGGACCCTTGGTCTGAACCCAGTATGGCCATTTCTTATGTTCTTATGTTCTTAAGTTCTATGTCGTTTAGATTTTGACCTTATACCAGCTCGGAAGTTCATAGTGCAACTGGCGTTTACCACCGTAATGTCGAAGGTAGACGTGCTCTGTACAGCTTTTTAGTTGCCTAATTCATGTGGGCTTGGTTTATTTGAAGCTTCCCATCAGGCCTCCTGCCGAGTCATGGTATCTCAGTATGGTGTTGGCCCATCCGATGTGAAATCTCCTTTTGAGCTACTAGACTCCTGTGAGCTAAAGTATCTGGTCTGAAAGTTCACATTTTTGGTGGCTGTCACTTTGGTCTGCAGTCATTGAGCACCAGACCCTAGTGACACATCTGCCTTACACCTGCCTATTTTCATAATAGGATGGTTTTATGTATGCCTCCTAAGTGCTGTGTGAGATATCAGATTACAACATAACCTGTCAGCCTTCCTCCAAACATTTTTTCCTAGGCCACAGGTCTACAAAGATAAACAGCGCTTGTATAGTTTGAACTGCAAAAGAGCCTTAGCCTTCTATTTGGAGTGGACTAAAACCTATAGAAAGTGCCCAGAGTTTTTTCTTTTGATATAAACAAACCTGAGATTGCTGTTGCCAAACACATGCTATCAAATTGACTAGCAGATTGCATCTACTTCAGTTGTGCCCAGGTTGACCTGAGTCTCTTTGGGTTATGTCTAGGCTTCTGGTGTCTGACCTATGATAGCTTTAGTAGCCTATATAAGATTGGGGGGAGGGGGAGAGATCTGCAAGGCTGCAGTGTGGCTTCTCTCTGCACATTCACATCACATTGTTTGAACAGGCGACTCCCAAAATAACAGTTGGTTTGGCCAATCACCGAGGAATCTAATTGAGGTATAGAACCCAATTCCATCCTTTCTGGGGCCTGTTATTTTTGTTCCAGGCTGACCCTATAAAGCAGACAATACAAAAAATGGCTTGTTGCTATTAAAACCAGATTTTGCCCTTTGGCACTGTTTCAGGTTTTTGCCTTTTTTTTTGTTTTTTTTGTTAGGGCAGTCTTTCTAGCTAGGGATTTTCCCCATATTTGAGGACAGTTATCCTATTTGTCCTTGGAGAAAGCAGAGTTGCTTATCTGAAACGTGCTCAGAGGACAACAGGGTCTATTTTCATGAAATCCACTTACCTCTCCTTGGGGTTTAGTTTTTCAAATATAAGCTAAGGGGCAGATTTTCAAAGGGGTACGCACGTAAGTAAGATACGCCGTGTACCCCCCGAAAACCTGCCCCAAGTTCCCCCTGTGCGCGCCAAGCCATGTTGAATAGGCTTGGCAGCGCGCACAAGCCCCTGGACGCGCGAAAGTCCCGGGGCTTTCTGGGGGTGGGGGGGGGGGGGGGGCCGGTGTCGTGTCGCTGGCGGTGTGTCATTAGGGGCGGGGGTTCGGTTCGGGGGCGGGCCGAGGCCTCCCAACAGCTCTGGACCGGGAATGTGCGCTGGCCGGCGCACGCGAGTTACGCCTGTCTTGGCAGGCGTAACTTTTAAACAAAGGTGGGGGGGGGGGTTTAGATAGGGCTGCGGGTGGGTTAGGTAGGGGAAGGGAGGGGACGGTCGGGGAGGTGGAGGGAACGGCGGCAGGCTGCGTGGCTCAGCGCGCGGCAGGCTGCCGATTTTGGGTAGCCTTGTGTGCGCCTACCCCGAATTTTAAAGGATTCGTGTTGGCTACACGTGTTATCTATTAAAATCCAGTGTACTTTTTGTAAAATCTACCCCTAAATGTATAGTCTGAAGGGGCTTCTGCCTGAATGTGTGGCAATATAGCATGCTGTACATTCCCAATAGGACATGCTGAAAATTTCTAGAAACTTTGAAATCAAATTTCCATGTTGAGCTCCTTCTGATGATGTTGCTTGTATGAGGACTGAGTCGAGAATCCTCTGAGAATACCTTATAGGTAAGTAGCTCTACCTTATACACTAATTTAACTTTGTAAGTAAGAGTTTTATAGTTCATAATTTTGCCTCAGTAGTAGAGAAAATTAAAAACAGTCTGTTAAAGGGACCAAATGTTTACAGTGAATGTGATACTTTTGGAAATATTGCTCTTGAAATATCTTGTTTGGTTGTATCCTTTTTCTCTTATATCATTGTCCTCTCCTCTCCAGATGGCATGCGCAAGTGACAAAAATGCCCTCACCAGTCTTGAGGACTAGATGGAAGTCTTATCAGCCTTTCCCTCGACTCTTTTCTATGGTTGCAAAGGTTCTGGCAGTATAGAGAACAATTTACCTTTTCTCCCCAGGCTCACTATGTCATCTGCGTGGTGGTTTTGTAATCATTTTCTTTAGGAGTATAATTTTAGATATTATGATTTATTTTTTTTTTTTATGCCCAGTTTGGTCTCAACAAACTCTTCCTATAAAGTCTGAGATGTCACATAATTATAGGATTGTCTGCTCTGTGAAATAAAAACTGATCTATACATTTTCTTAATCTATAAAACCTTTTGATCTTAGCATTTGCTGGATTAATCAGATAAACTGTTCTGTTTTGTTAAAGTATGGGTAAATATTTATTTGGCTTTACAGGGTCTGAATAGCTGGAAAATTTGAGGATAGGTCCTGTTATAGAATTCAAAGGACGAACTTGCTGAGATCAACATGGTGTTGCCCACTTGGCTAAAACTCAAAGGCAAAAACCTTTATTAAATTTATTAAATAATTTTCAAAAGAAGGAAAAGATGCACACATCTGCAGAATGGGAAACCACAGAAGGCCAGCCTTTTAGGTACACAAAATTAAGAATTCCCTTTAATGTTTCACACAGCTTTCTAAAGCTGCCAAGGTAAATTAATGTTGCCTAATTTTCTGATCAGTGAATGAAAGATCTTCAGATTCAGAACATAGTTTTAGTCTGCTAAATATTCATTCAAGAAAATTACTATATTAATTAAAGATGTGAATCGGAACTGATATCGGATCCGATTCTGGTTCCGATTCACATCTCTAATATTAATTGTGTAACATGGGCCTCTTCTCCTAAAGGTATGGCCTCCCTTTCTAATTCTGCACCATATAGGACTGAGCCGATTACTGCCACAGTGAGCTATTTAACCCTTGAGCACAGTATTTATGCATTGAAGCCAGAATATTGACTAATAACCACACAGGAGGCCTGGGAAGGTTCTGCAGCACCTGAGATAAAGTTGAGGATAGTTTTACCTGTCCTGGGTTTTTAGAAACATAAAAAACATGATGGCAGAAAAACTGTATGGTCCATCCAGTCTGCCCATCCTTTCAATTAATTTAGCTTTATGATTTCTGTTGCTCCCTTAGAGATCCCCTGTATTTATCCCATGCTTTCTTGAATTCAGATAACTGTTTCTCACCACTGGGAGGTTGTTTCATGCATCTGCCACCCTCTGTAAAGAGATTTTCTAAGATTACTCCTGAGTCTACTACTCCTGAGTCTACTACCCCTTTCACCGTCATTCCAAGACCTCTCATTCTAACCCTTTCTGTTGAAAAAGGCTCATCTGTTTTGCTTGGAAGCCTTTGAGATTTAAATCTCTACCATATCTTCCCTATTTCACCTTTCCTCTAGGGCAGGGGTCAGGAACCTTTTTGGCTGAGAGAGCCATAAACGCCACATATTTTAAAATGTAATTCCATGAGAGCCATACAATATGTTTTTAAAACTAAATACAAGTAAATGTGTGCATTTTATGTAAGATCACACTTTTAAAGTACAATAAGTCTCTGAAAATATTACACCAGGCCTTAAGACACCAATACATCTCCTATTAGGAAAACGGACCAAGTCAGGCTGCTATAGAGTCCTACACAGAAACTACACGCCAGCAGAAAACCTCACCTGAATCACGTGCTGTCCCTCACCTAACATAGAATAAAGAGACCAAACGATTAACAAGAAGCATGCAGAAAAAACTGAATTGGAAACTGCAACAACGCAGAGTCTTCTGTATGCAGTGTAACAAAGGAAAAAAGAAACATCACCCATCCTTATAAAACAAATCAAGAAATATAAAATCATCAGCAGTAAAACTGCTACTAACAAAAAGAACATATTTCGAAACAGCTGATGAGTGGAATATCCAATAATTAAAAACTCATAAAACATTTCCAGATACCAACAAAATATTTCAAAATAGCAGACACAAAGACCCAGTAATGAAAATAATAAGGATATAAACATTTTTTTGCTCTGACATACCTGGGAAACGTTGATTATCCAGGTGTCCTGAGATTGTTCTGAATTAGCAGGAGGTGGGGTGGTTTGCTTGGAACTTTCTCCTCTCTCAGTCACATACCAGCGCTCTCTCTCACACTGGCTCTCAATGACACACCTATACACACATGCTCTCAGTACTCACATATACACATTTTTTCTCTCTCACTTATATAGGCTCTTAATTACACATTTACACACATGCTGTCTATCTTTTCTCGCTTACACACACACACACATGCTTTCAATCACATAAATACATGCTGTCTTTTTCTCTAACACACAGACTCTCATTCACATGCTTACAAACATGTCCTCTTTCTCTCATTTACACACAGGCTCTCAATCACATACTCACATGCTCCCTCACCTAAATCAACTCTCAATCACACACAGACACACATGATCTCTCTCTTACTTATACACACAGGCTCTTAATCATACATATACATGATTTCTCTCACACACAAAGGATCTCAATCATACACACATACTCTTTCACACAAACAGGTTTCCAATCACAAACTTTCACATACAGGTTCCCAATGGTAAACTTACATTCATGCTCTCTCTCACAGGCAGGCTCTCAATCACAGACATACTCTCTTTCACATGTACAGGCTCTCAATCATTCACATACATGCAATCTCACACACACACACACACACACACACAGGGCCCCCCCCCCCCCGCGGCCCGGAAGAGGAAGTGGAGAGTATCGGGTGCCTGCGCGGCAAGAAGAGGCCACGCTGGTGCGCTCGGCATCGGCCCGAAGAAAAGAAGACTGCAGCGCGGCTCGGAGGAAATTGAAGAGGTTCAACCGCTGCCGATGGGACTCCGCCTCCGCGAAGGCTGAAAATGAAGAGGTTAGCGTTGGGAGGAGGCGGCTGCTGCTGCCGCGAGTTCCCGGGGTGGGGGAGAGAGAGAGTGAATGAGCGCTTTGCTCGCTCATTCACTCTCTCTCTCCCCCACGCCTCTTCCCTTTCTTCCTACCCAGTTCTTTCTGAATGGATTGTAGCCCAATATAACTATATTCCAGCCATGGGCTTCCATGTACCAGTCTCCATGATAGCCATTATATCTAAATCTGCTTCTTCCATGTCGGCCTCTAAGTCCGGGACTTTATTTCCCATACTGTATATGAACATTAGTGAACGCAAAAAACAAGGGGACTACCTTACACCGTGGAAGAGTTTATTAGAAGTGCCCGACTCAAACTGAGTTTCGCCAACAAGGCTGCATCAGAGGCTAAAAGGTTAAAAACAAATATTTTTAAAAACTTTTTTTACAAGAAACTTCTGGTAACCATTATTATATGGAGTCCCAAAAACTCTATCATAAAAAACATTTTTATACAATATGCCAAAAACAGAGAAATACTTATTTCTATATTAAACATATTTCATAATATGAACCATCATAAAGATGTAATAACATCCATTTATGACATACATATTTGAACATTTTTATATTGTATTACAAAATAGCAAATCATATATAAATGTAAAGAACGGAGATAATTACCTTTATGCTGTAAACATATTCTCACTGCAGTAAGAGTCAATATACCAATCTGTGTATTGATTGTTGCAATAAAACTAAAAAAAAACAATTTAATACTGTTTATACAAATAGTAATCACATATTGTAAATTCTTATATATGATTAAGTTAACTTCATATTCTTATAAGTTAAGTAATAAGGGTTCACTCTCAACAACAAACAGAATTTATGTTTACTTAAAACTAATGTAATCATGTCCTTATAAAAATAAATAATAATAAAATGTATTTATAATTATATTGATTATATACAGCCTTAAATTCTCATTAGCACAAACATTTACATTATGACAGTGTATAGCCTTATGAGACTAATAATGTATACTCATCTAGCCAGATATTTTGAGATCAGCAATGTATGCCTTTCAAGGATCCATCAATGCCAATGCATCCAGGTCCATCGGGGGATGCACGTAATCTATTTCCACCGGTGCCATCGAGGCCCATCGATGCCCTCCCTACCAATGATGCCAAAACACATACCAACAAAAGCTGTGTTTAAATCAAAGCATCATATACAACCAGAGGACACTGACTCCCCTTATCATACTCAATATACTCCTTGGAAGGATGTTGACTCTGAGTCAGAGGAACTGCAATCAGAGCCCTCTCCACCGGAGGAGAGAGAGAAATCCCCTCCTGAAGATTTGTCATTCACAAATTTTATTAAAGAAATGGCAGATACAATTCCCTTTGAATTGATCACAGAGGAGGATACTAGACAGAAGTCCTGCAGTTCGTGGATGCACCGAAGGAAATTATGGCTATCCCAATCCATGAAGTCCTTTTGGAACTACAACAGCGAATGTGGGGAACATCTCTGCTCAGTCCCAGCAGTAAATCGGAGAAGAGATGCCACTTATTTAGTGCAGCATGCTCTAGGGTACCAGAAACCCCAACTACCTCACCATTAGGTAGTTGTAGAATCGGCTCAGAAGAAGGCCTGAAAACAAAAACTCATTCCTCTGTCCCACCAGAGAAGGAGCAACGCTTTTTAGATACCTTAGGGAAGAAGGTCTATCAAGGTTCCATGCTGGTAGCACGCACTGCAGCATACCAGCTGTATATGACACAATACCAAAGAAACTTGTGGAAACAAGTACATGGTATTGTGGATAACCTCCCATAGCAACATCAACTACCTATGGCTACATTAGTTGAAAAAGGATTAGAATCTGGCAAACACGAGGTAAGAGCAGCTTATGACGTGTTCGAAACAAGAACTCGTCTATCTGCCTCTGCAATAAATGCGAGAAGATGGGCCTGGCTCAAGGCCTCGGACCTCAGACAGGAAGTCCAGGAAAGCCTAGCGGATCGCCCTTGTGTTGGAGACAATCTTTTCGGAGAAAAGATCCAAGCTACGGTATCTCAGTTGAAAGACTATCCTGAGATGCTCCGACAGCTCTCCAAATTGCCAGCATATCAGCCATCCTCCCTAAGATGGCCAACTCACAGGGACATGAGGTGACCCTTCTACAGATCTAGAAGGTATTACCCACCTGCCTCTTCAACACGTCAGTACCGTCCCTCACAGAGAGGACGTCCACATCAGCCCGAAACAGAAAACCCAGCCACCATTCCAAACTGGACCAGCGGCGGGTTTTTGAACAGAGGCAAGAGAACAGCAGCCTCTTTCTAAACCCTATGCCCTCCCTACCAGTTGGAGGTCGACTTCATTATTTCCAACATCAATGAAGTCTCATCACAAAAGACCAATGGGTATTAGCCATACTAAATCGGGGATATCGCCTAAAATTCAAAACAATACTCTCACATTCTCCTCCCATTCCACTTTGGACAAACATAGTCATCACACCTCAACTCCAAGTAGAACTCGCTACTTTGCTGACCGCCAAGGCCATCGAACCAGTTCCCCGGTCTCAACAAGGGACAAGGTTCTACTCCCGCTATTTCCTCATTCCAAAGAAAACAGGTGGCCTTCGTCTTATCTTAGACCTCCACAATCTCAACAAATTTCTTCACAAAGAAAAATTTCAAATGGTATCCCTGGGAACCATCCTTCCATTGCTTCAAAGGGGAGACTGGCTCTGTTCTCTGGATCTTCAGGACGCTTATGCTCACATACCAATTTCCATACAACATCGCAAGTACCTACGATTCGTAGTGGGAAAGAATCACTCATTACCAGTATCGAGTCCTTCCATTCGGCCTAGCCTCTGCCCCTCGAGTATTCACAAAATGTCTAGCAGTGGTGGCCGCACATCTAAGAAAAAACACTATTCATGTTTTTCCATACCTAGACGTTTGGTTAATCAGTAGTCCATCCAGACAGGGAGCTCTCTCTGCCTTGGAAACCACAATAACATTATTTGACCTTCTGGGATTTCTCATCAATTATCCAAAATCCCACATCGAGCCGTCTCAACTCCTCACATTCATCGGAGCAGACCTAGACCCCACAGCGGCAAAAACTTCTCTTCCAAGCGACCTTTGCCGACAATCTGGCACGCTTGGCGAATGTTATAATTCATCACCAGTTCGCATCCGCCCATCAAATACTGGTGCTGCTAGGACACATGGCCTTGACAGTACATGTCACTCCTATGGCAAAGTTAGCCATGAGAAGAACTCAATGGACTTTGAAATCTCAATGGCTACAAGCTTTCCAACCACTGTCGTACACAATTCAAATCACCCACCAGCTGCGCCTATCACGCCACTGGTGGACAAATCAAACAGCATTGAAAGCTGGTCTCCCATTCCAACAGGCAAATCTGCAAGTCATCCTGACTACAGATGCCTCCAACCTTGGATGGGGGAGCTCACGTCAACAACCTTCAAACACAAGGGACGTGAACTACGCTCGAAAAGCATTATCAAATAAACTTCTTGGAACTTCGAGCGATGAGATATGCCCTTTATGCCTTCAAAGACTGCCTCTCAAACAAGACTGTGCTGATACAAACAGACAACACAGTAGCAATGTGGTACATAAACAAGCAAGGAGGCACAGGCTCTTAGCTGCTATGCCAGGAAGCAGTACAGATTTAGGCTTGGGCTCTAGAGCATTCCATACATCTCCGAGCAACTTATTTGACGGTCATCAAAAACATCTTAGCGGACGATCTGTCGACATTTCAATCTCCACCAATGGTCGCTGGACCCACGTGTAGCGAGCAAAATCTTTCAACGCTGGGGTCGCCCAACCATAGACCTCTTTGCGTCCACACTGAACCACAAAGTGGAAAGGTTCTGCTCCCTCCACGGACGTCGGCAAACAGTCCCCAGGGACGCATTTGCTCTCACCTGGAACACAGGTCTTCTATATGCGTATCCTCCAATTCCGCTCATAGCGAAAACTCTCATGAAGCTACAACAGGACAGAGGGACAATGATCCTCATAGCCCCGTACTGGCTTCTACAAGTATGGTTTCCCATACTCCTCGACCTCTCGATCTCACAACCAATCCGCCTGGGCACAGAGCCCACTCTTATAACTCAGAATCAGGCAAAGTTGCGTCACCCCAACCTGACAGCTCTTGCCCTAACAGCTTGGATGTTGAAAGCTTAGTTCTGCAACCACTTAACCTTTCAACACAAGTCTCTCAAGTTCTAGTAGCTTCACGAAAGCCTTCCACACGTAAATCCTACCACTTTAAATGGACTAGATTTACAAAATGGTGCACACAAAAGGGTATAGAACCTTTCTCCTGCCCCACTTCTTCTTTACTAGATTACCTAAACCACCTGTCTGATTCTGGTTTGCAGACATCCTCTGTAAGGGTACACCTAAGTGCCATAGCGGCATACCACAAGAGAATAGGGGATGCACCAATAACAGCACAACACCTAGTAAATAGGTTCATGAGGGGCTTACTTCTCCTCAAACCTCCCATTTGACCACCGGTCATTGAATGGGACCTCAATTTAGTACTAAAAAGGCTCATACGCTCACCGTTCGAGCCTCTGCACTCCTGTGAAGAAAAATTCTTTACATAGAAAGTAGGGATGTGAATCGTTTTTTGACGATTTAAAATATCGTCCGATATATTTTAAATCTAAAAAATCGTTAGGGCCACGATACAATACCAATTCCCCCGATTTATCGTTAAAAAATCGTAAATCGGGGGAAGGGGGAGGGCAGGAACTTACTTACTTGCCCTAAACCAATGGCAGGAAAACCGGCACACTAAAACCCCCTAAAGCCATAGACCAACACAATTCGACTGCAGGAGGTCGTTCCGGACCCCCGCTGGACTTTTGGCAAGTCTTGTTGGGGTCAGGAGGCCCCCCCAAGCTGGCCAAAAGTCCCTGGGGGTCCAGCGGGGGTCCGGAAAACGATCTCCTGCTGCGAATCGTTTTCCGTACGGAAAATGGCGCCGGCAGGAGATCGACTGCAGGAGGTCGTTCAGCGGCGGTCCGCCATTTTGCGGCCGCCATTTTGCAAAATGGCGCCGGCTGAAGACAACACAATTCAATTGCAGGAGCCCGTTCCGGACCGCCGCTGGACCCCCAGGTAATTTAAGGCATTTGGGGTGGGGGATTTAATTTAATGGGTCGGGGGTGGGTTTTAGGGGGTTTTAGTGTGCCGGCTCACGATTTTAACGATTTTCACGATATTTTAAACACCCAAACGGCAACAATACGATTCCCTCCCCCTCCCAGCCGAAATCGATCGTTAAGACGATCGAGGACACGATTCACATCTCTAATATAAAGTGCTTTTCTTAGTAGCCATTACATCGGCTAGAAGGGTCAGTGAGTTGCAAGCTCTCATCACATACTCACCTTATACAAGGTTCCTGCATGACAGAGTAGTCCTTCGCACTCACCCCAAATTCTTACCAAAAGTAGTAACAGACTTTCATATCAGTCAGTAGTCTTGCCTACGTTCTTTCCAAGACCTCACTCTCACCAGGGAGAGAGAGTCTTACACGCCTTGGACTGTAAACATGCACTAGCTTTTTATCTAAACCGCAAGGCGGTCCATAGGAAATCCACCCAACTCTTTGTTTCTTTCGATAAAAATAAACCAGGAGTTGTGGTAGGAAAATAGACTCTCTCCAACTGGCTAGCAGACTGTATTGAATTCTGTTATGAAAAAGCAAAGATTCCTCTCCAGGGGCGAGTAAAAGCACATTCAGTAAGGGCTATGTCTACATCAGTAGCACACTATCGTTCAATGCCCATTCTTGACATATGTAAAGCTGCAACATGGAGTTTCTTCAAACCTTTGCAGCTCATTATTGTCTGGACAATCTGTCTTAAAGAACTTATTTCCAGTATAACACCAACTCCTTCTACATCCATCCTGCTGTGATTTCAGGCTGCCTCATTTTTTTCAGCAGTATACCAGTTGTTGTGCTTGTTGCACAGGTTGTATGCTGTTGGTATAATACAAGAATGACTCAGCCTGTAGCTTGCTAATCCACCCATATGTGAGGACTATCGTCCTGCTTGTCCCTGGGATAAAGCAAAATTGCTTACCTTGTAATAGGTGTTATCTCAGGACAGCAGGATGTAGTCCTCACAGAACCCACCCACCTCCCCGCGGAGTTGGGTCCGATACGTTTTATTATTTTATTTTTTTAGCTCACACATATTGCTACAAACGAGACTGAAGGGAGACCCCTGTGGCTGAGAATATCATGGCATGCTGAGCATGCTCAGTAGGCCTACAGTGCCAGCCAAAAGTTACTAGAAACTTTTGACAGAAGTTTTCCGTACCAGGCTCCATCTGATGATGTTACCCATATGTGAGGACTACATCCTGCTGTCCTGGGATAACACCTATTACAAGGTAAGCAATTTTGCTTTCCATTTGCAAAAAACCCTCAAATGATCTAATTCAATTGCTGTAACTCCTCTTTCTGGTACCAAATAGTACTTTTCTCCAACTGATAACTAGTAATTTATCCTGAAAATTAATTACCTGAAGTATATACTATGGTATTGCTAATTAAGCTCCCTCTGAATTTAAGTGTTTTGATTGTACAGTAACTAAATTTATCTAAATTACTTTCTTGTGATACTCTGCCAACCAATGTCATGTTATTCTGTGTAGTCCAACTCCTAATTAATGGGTTTGTCCTTAAAATTAGAATTGAAGGTTGGGTGGGGGTCAGGGAGCACCTTCCTTTAAACTCTTTCTAAACTTAAGTTGAAAAAATGCCCAAGAACCAAAAAATCCCTTTTTCAAATAATAAAAATTACAGAAAGCTGTTAAAACAACAACGACAAAAAAAAAAATCCTCCTTCAAAATAAGGTCTCAGCAGTTGAATTATGCCAGAAAAATTACCTGTTTGTAGTTTACCTCCTCACTGCTAGTGATTTTTTTGCAAGTTCAAACAAAAGAATTATCAAGAACTGATGTACACAAGATTTCAAGACTATATTGATCTTCAGATGCTTGGAATAAGTATGGTGTTGAAAGCACAGGACATTGTTTATTCACATAATTTTTGTATTGGTTCAATAAATATCATGCAGCGTAAATTACCGGTAATGTGTGGTAGACATATATCCCTGATCAATATATCTTAGCAATACAATTTTTTATTAAGAATACAAACGCATCATTGTAAATCATTGAACCAATGTACACTATTGATGCAATTGTATTCTTAATAAAAATTTGTATTGCTAAGATATATTGATCAGAGTTTTATGTCTGCCACACATTAGTTTACGTTGCATTTGCTCTATATGTGTGCACTCTTTACTCTGCCCTTCTTGTGTGCTTTTGCTTAATAAATATCATATGTAAGAACTTCCACGAATGTTTTACATTTAAATGCATAAGTAAGCATTTTTTAAGGTTAAAATACTCCTAGGAATATGATATTATATTTACATTCGTAATTATCATGAAAGTATGCTGGTCATTTGTTTGCACAAGTGAGCCTTTATTTGATTTGAAAGTAGAGTTAAAATTACATATACTAGTTCAAGGTTAATATTGTTTGTAACACTATAATTTACATAAACATTTGTGCAAAACATTGTGGAAATTCCATGTTTGTTTGTTTTTTCTTAACAGAGCTTGAACAAGAAGTAAAATCTCCAACATCTAGTGATAAAAACAGTAGCAAAATTAACTGTAAGTATAGAAGCTAATCCAAGGAGCTGCTCTTATAAAGACTGCCTGTTTCTTTCTATGTGTTTGGGTAGTGTCTGTTTAGTGATATTTTTGTTCATTAGACCACTAGTAGTGGTAACATTCAACTGGAGATGGATGCGTTCTAGGTTTCTCAATTCAGAATCAAGTTTTGCTCCCATCTCGTTTTTAACTGTGGCAAACCATCTTTAATTTTGTCATTTCCCTCATCCATTTCTCTCTTACTCCTATTTTTTGTTTGCACTATGACTTTATCTGGCTCTGTGTAAGAACATAAGAAAT
Organism: Rhinatrema bivittatum; assembly: GCF_901001135.1. NCBI lineage: Eukaryota > Metazoa > Chordata > Amphibia > Gymnophiona > Rhinatrematidae > Rhinatrema > Rhinatrema bivittatum. The sequence goes on along the minus strand of NC_042623.1, from coordinate 267,767,684 downwards.
TGCCATACTGGGTCAGACCAAGGGTCCATCAAGCCCAGCATCCTGTTTCCAATAGAGGCCAAACCAGGCCACAAGAACCTGGCAATTACTCAAACACTAAGAAGATCCCATGCTACTGATACAATTAATAGCAGTGGCTTTTCCCTAAGTAAACTTGATAAATAGCCGTTAATGGACTTCTCCTCCAAGAACTTATCCAAACCTTTTTTGAACCCAGCTACACTAACTACACTAACCACATCCTCTGGCAACAAATTCCAGAGCTTTATTGTGCATTGAGTGAAAAAGAATGTTCTCCGATTAGTCTTAAATGTGCTACTTGCTAACTTCATGGAATGCCCCCTAGTCGTCCTATTATTCGAAAGTGTAAATAACGGAGTCACATCTACTCGTTCAAGACCTCTCTTAAACTTAAAGACCTCTATCATATCCCCCCTAAGCTGTCTCTTCTCCAAGCTGAACAGCCCTAACCTCTTCAGCCTTTCCTCATAGGGGAACTGTTCCATCCCCTTTATCATTTTGGTAGCCCTTCTCTGTACCTTCTTCATCGCAACTATATCTTTTTTTGAGATGCGGCGACCAGAATTGTACACAGTATTCAAGGTGCGGTCTCACCATGGAGCGATATAGAGGCATTATGACATTTTCCGTTTTATTAACCATTCCCTTCCTAATAATTCCTAACGTTCTGTTTGCTTTTTTGACTGCTGCAGCACACTGAGCCGACAATTTTAAAGTATTATCCACTATGGGAGCTCCTAATATGGAACTTAACATATGGAACAGATTTGTTAGGCAAGACTTCCCTTGGGTAAATCCATGTTGACTGTGTTCCATTAAACCATGTCTTTCTATATGCTCTATGATTTTGATCTTCGGAATAGTTTCCACTATTTTTCCCGGCACTGAAGTCAGGCTCATTGGTCTATAGTTACCCGGATCACCCCTGGAGCCTTTTTTAAATATTGGGGTTACATTGGCCACCCTCCAGTCTTCAGGTACAATGGATGATTTTAATGATAGGTTACAAATTTTAACTAATAGCACTTGGACCGCTTCATATGATAACTGGCCTGCACAAACGTAGCTTGCTGTTCCATAGCACTAACAGAAACAGAAACAAGAAAAGTGAAACTTCAACTTTCAATTCTGTTAATGGGCAGGTAACTATGTTTGTCCTGCCTTCCCTAATGTGAGTGATATAATATGCTTTTAATTATGGATTAATAAGGTACTGTTATGATTAACTTTACAGGCCTCTACCGTCACCTTAGCTAGTGCCAAATTGAGCAAAGATGCTGAGGAATTGGAACAATATTTCTGTTGCTGAACGCTATGTCCAAATCCATCCAAAGGTTTAGCAATACAGTTCACCTCAACAACAAAGCTGCCTCTCGCAAGCTTAATATTGCTTATGTCAATGTTTCCCAACCTTTTCTAGCCCAAGGTTCATATGGCCAAAAGAAGCCAGGGAAGCACTGAAAATCCCATCAAAGAAGCCAGGGAAGGGAGGAGGAGGCAGACACACACATGGACCCATCATAATGGAGCAGCTCCAAGTACAAGAGAAGGCAGAAGTTTAAATGGTGCAGAAAGCTGACTTATCTTTTCTGTAAAATGTGGCTGCCAGAATCCTCCAACTGCTGCTGCTCCCAACAGTCATAATGAATCACATCCAGGGCCCATTTGCATGTTCCCCCCCCCCCCCCATCTCACTCAGTCTAGGGATAAGACAGAGGCTGGAAGAACTTTAAAGGAGGTAGCTCAGGAGAGGGAAGAGAAGGAGATGCCGTATGCAATGTGTACTATGCAAACAGAGCCCAGCTATATGTTTGCCTCATGCTGCCCATTATTTCCCATGCTGTAGCTAGGAAGGAGATGGATGTATCAATACAATTATACACTCAGAAAGGAGCTCCTGCACATTTAAAAGCCACCACTGTTGTGTTTTTGTTGAGGTATGAGAGCAGAGCCTAGGTTTTCGACTAGATCTGAGTATCAGGCAGTAGTGACTTTTCCAAGGCACATCTGAAGGCCTGAAATCTGAAGGCCTGATCAAGTCTGAAGGCACACCAGTGTGCCATGGCACACAGGTTGGGAAACAGCTTATTTTGTGGGGAGAGGGAACGGCATCCAATACATAGGGGTATGGTAAGATCTTTCACTAACCTTTAATCAGCTTGTCCTTTAGAGACTGAAAAGGTGAAGTTGCTGACAACCTGTAGAAACTCATGGAAACTATGTGGATGCAGAAGCAAAGACTCTCTGAATGATAGCTAGGAAAACTGAAAGTAGATAAGGCCATGGGGGCTGGATGGGGTACATCCCAGGATACTAAGGGAGTTCAGAGGTGTGCTGGCAGGTCAGCTGAAGGGACCTGTTCAATAGACCCTTGGAAACAGGAATCGTGCCGCAAGATTGGAGAAGAGCAGTTGTGCACCTGCTTCACAAGGGTGGTAGCAGAGAGGAGGCTGGAAACTACAGGCTAGTTAGCCTCAACTCATAGTAGGAAAATTAGTGGATACTCTATGTAACCAGGCGAGTTTCTGGACCCAGTGTAGCATTGATTCACTAGGGGAGGGTCCTGTCGGACAAATCTGATTTATTTTTTGATTGGGTGACTAGAGAATTGGAGCAAAGAAGAGCACTCAATGTGATTTATTTGGATTTCAGCAATGCTTTTGATATGGTCCACCATAAGCGGCCCATGAATAAAATGGGAAGCTTGGATGTGGGTGCCAAGGTGGTGGCAGATTCTCTTTATGAGCGGTCTATAAATGACTGTAAATAAATAAATGCTAACTGGTTGACTGACAGGAGACAGTGTGTAATGACAAGACCGATCAGATCGGCTTACAAAGGAACGCTCCAAGCCCCCCTAACAAATCCACTAGTCACACTTCCATCCAGAAACGAACCTTCTCCACGGCCGGTTCATATCATTGGAATCTTCTTCCCCCGGAACTTCGACAGGAACAATGCCCGTTTTCATTCAGAAAGAAACTAAAAACGTGGCTGTTCACCCAAGCCTTCCCTTAACGGACACACAACTAACAGCACAGCCATGCACTCCATTTTCACAGATCCGCCCCCTCCTCCTCCCTCATTCGTGCCTGCAGTTTTATAGACCTAAAGATGAAGCTATTGTCTAAGCTTGCTATATTCGCTCCTTATGTTAAACTTTGTTATGTTAAACTTAGTTATGTTATAATTTATTATGTTAAGCGTATTTTTTTTATTTATTTATTTAAATGCTTTTAAAATATACCGACATTCATAGGACATATCATGCCGGTTCACAATCAACATTGTAAAGGAGGAAGAGGATTTTGCTCTCTACTCTCCCACTCTGTAAACTTTGTATGCTTTTGCTCTCTGTAAACTCTGTATGCTTTTGCTCTCTACTCTCCCACTCTGTAAACCCCTGTTCATTGTAACTTTATCTTCCTAGTTAATTGGTTACCCCTTGTTTCAATGTAAACCGGTACGATAAGACACTAGTCTTGAGTATCGGTATATTAAAAGAATTTAAATAAATTTAAATAAATAAATAAGTGGAATCTGCTTTGATGAGTGCCTCAAGGATCTGCTCTGATAAGTGCCTCAAGGATTGGTTTTGGGACTGGTTCTGTTTAATATCTTAGTGAGTGACATTGCAAAGGGGTTAGAAAGGAAGGTTTGCCATTTTGCGGATGAATCTAAGATCTATACCTGCAGGAGTAGTGAGAATGAAAAGTGATTTAAGAAAAGAGTTGTTGAAGGTTTGGAAGCTGCGATTCAATGCCAAGAAGTGCCAAGTCATTTACATGGGGTATAGTAATCCAAAAGAGCTGTATGTGATGGGGAATGAAAGACTAGCATGCATGAGCCAGGAGAGAGAGGCTGTTGGGGTGATTGTGTCTGGGAATCCTCTAGATCACCTGGGTCTCCACTTTCAATCCTTTCCTCCTGTTCACGGACTGATGACACAGCTTTGTAGCAATAATTTTGGCAATCTTGTCAATAAAGTGACTCATAACCTGCTTAATTGTTTCTCTCGTGACAGTGGAAGCCTCAAACTCATTCCAATCTTCCTCTCCAAGATCTTCAGTTGGGCCTATATCTGCCTTCTCCAATGGAGATTCTCAACATTTTTAACCTTTGCTGTTCAATCAACACACATTTTTAGGAATTAATTAGTTTAGTTGTTCTTGAGACATAGTTCAGTCTGAATTGGGTCAGTTTTAACTTGGGGGGGGGGGGGGGAGGAATTAATAAACGGGAAAAGAGCAGAAGCTCCCTGAAGGTGCCTTTTCTCTCCTAGTGCCTAACGTGACCCTCAACACTCTGTTCTTTGAGATTACATCGCAATCAACTCTGCAGAAATCACCCATGAGTATCCATTTGTCTTTACATGGGATGCCCTGTATAGCTTTACCCAGTTGTTCATAGAAGGCATCTTTGAGAATAATGAGAATCATGATAGAGTTACAAGAACTGATGATTGTGGCATGCCATCTGTGGGAGTGTTGCACTCGTGCCTCTTCTCACTCCTCGCTCCACCCTCTCTACCTTGGGAGCGACTCCCTTCGGCTCTGACGGACAGATGCAGCCACGGCTTCTCCCTACCTCTTGGTCCCAGTGTCCCCGGGCTGGCTTGATGCTACGGATCCGCCATGTTCCCAATGACATAAGGGTGCGCACTCCAGACTTTGTATCAGCAAGGGCGCGAACCTCGGGGGGCGTCCCCCCGTAGTGACGTCATCCATTTTCACTTTAAAAGGTCTTTGTTTGCTAACCTCTAACGAGTTAGCAAGGAGAACTCCAACAGGACTTGCTTTGGCAGTCCACACTACTTGCAACAACAAACCGAGTCAGCCAGGGGAATCCTTCTCCACTGCTCGGCCTTTTCAAACTTACCAGGAGTACCCGCTCCACGGGGGCTCTGCGCTCTCTTCTTTATTTCAGATTGCAAAGACGGGATCCGGTACTCGCTCCGCGAGGGCCTACGTCCCTGAATACTCAGAAGACTCCTCATTGCCTGGAAATGATTGCGGACATGAACACAGTGTGTTCTATTGTACATAGGAATCAGTACTTGCTCCACGAGGGCCTACATTCTTATAGCTCTGAAGACTCCCTTCCGTCCAAGACGTTATGCAGGTTCGGAGATCGTGAGTTACTTTGGCAAGATCACGATAGGAACCGGTACTCGCTCCACGAGGGCCCATATTCCTAGAATCCTTTACAGACTCTCTTCTACTCTAGAAGCCATTTCATATACAGCTATTGTGAGTTCTTATTACAGACTGTTTGGAACCAGTGCTCGCCTACGGCTCCTGTTCCTGAATGTACTGAAGACTCTGTGGCATAGAGACCATTGCAGACATCTACTATTGTGAGTGTACCATCTTGTACCCTGTCTACTCACTACTTCTAGTCTCTCTACAGCTCAGCAACCCAGAGATTATATTCCAGTATCAGAAGGACTGCAGCCTTACTGAACACATCGACTCACTACTGCCACCACTGGTGGTCCAGCTTCCAGTCTAATAAAGAACTATTTGTGTTATTTCATATTCTAGCCTAGCCGGTGGTTCCTCTCAGGATCTCCTACTGGGGGCGCTGTCATCTGCCATCAGCCCAGGGATTCACCATTTCCTGCAAGTGGTCATTCCTTTCACTATCATCACTGACCACTAACACCGCTTACAGAAGTATTATATAGATAGCTAACTTCTCTTTCTATGGGACTTGCCAGCAGCCTATATATATATATAACAGATTGCTACTCCGTAGCGGAGGCATGATAGATTGCTATCTCAGTAGCAAAGTACAATATACCTATTGTTAGCTCCTCCTCTCCTCAGAAGAGTATCATTGAACAGACTGCCAACTCCTCTTCCTGGCGGGGTGAGCGATAACTGATTGCTAACTCCTCCTCTCTGGAGGAGGAGAGGAGTTAGCAATCTGGAGGAGGAGAGTGTAACAGGGAGATGTTTGAGAATAGACATTAATTTGTTGCTCATACCTTTTGGAAGTTTATCGATATGTACCAGAGATGTACAAATGGCAGTCTTCTCCAGATATTCTCAGTTATTCTCTGCCAGACTTAATGACTCAGAACTGAGCTTTACTCATTCCTGCAGCGTTAAGTTATAATTCTTGAGTGTCTTGCCTAGTAGGGTAGTGTGCTTTTTATGACCACCTCATTGTCAGTGTGTGCAAAGTTCATGTTTTGATAGACTTTTTTGAATGGGTGACCAAGGAATTGGATCGTGGAAGAGCGCTAGATGTTATCTACTTGGGCGTACATCAGGCGCGAACAAAAGTACGCTGGATTTTATAAGATACGCGCGTATTTTATAAAATCCGGGGTCGGCACGCGAAAGGGGGTGCACATTTGTGCAACTTGCGCGCGCCGAGCCCTGCGCGCGCTGCCCATTCCCCCCCAAGGCCGCTCCGAAATCGGAGCGGCCTCGGAGGGAACTTTCCTTCCACCCCCCCACCCCCACACCTTTATCTGAAAAGTTACCACTGCCTCCGGGCCGTAGTAACTTACGCGCGCCGGCACGGCAGTCCCCAGCACAGGCCGCTGTGTCAGGACACTCGGCCACGCCCCCGGACTGCCCACACTCCCCCGATCCGAAACCACGCCCACGACCTCCCCTTTTTGCAAGCCCTGGGGCTTGCGCGCGCCGCTGAGCCTATGCAAAATAGGCTCGGCGCGCGCAGGGGTTTTTTTTTTAAAAGGGTTATGCGCGTAACCCTTTTAAAATCCTGCCCTTGAATTTTAGCAAAGCTTTTGATATGGTCCCGCACAGGAGGCTAGTGAATAAAACAAGAAGCTTGGGAGTGAGTGCCAAGGAGGTGACCTGGATAGCAAACTGGTTGAAGGACAGAAGACAATGTGTTGATGGTAAATGGAACTTACTCGGAAGAGAGAGCAGTGATGAGCGGAGTGCCACAAGGGTCGGTTTTGGGACCGGTCCTGTTCAATATCTTCGTGAGGGACCTAGTGGATGGGATAGAAGGTAAGGTTTGTCTATTTGCGGATAATAAATCTGCAACAGAGTGGACACGTCGGAAGGAGTGGAGAGAATGTGACAGGATTTAAGGAAGCTGGAAGACTGGTCGAACATATGGCAGCTGAGATTCAATGCCAAGAAGTGCAGAGTCATGCATATGGGGTGTGGAAATCCAAAAGAAATATATTCGATGGGTGGTGAAGGGCTGATGTGCATGGAGCAGGAGAGAAACCTTGGGGTGATAGTGTCTAACGATCTGAAGTCGGCGAAACAATGTGACAAGGAGATAGCTAAAGCCAGAAGAATGCTGGGCTGCATAGAGAGAGGGATATCGAGTAAGAAAAGGGAAGTGATTATTCCCTTGTACAGGTCCTTGGTGAAGCCTCACCTGGAGTACTGTGCTCAGTTCTGGAGACCGTATCTCAGAAGGGACAGAGAAAGGATGGAGGCGGTCCAGAGAAGGGTGACCAAAAAGGTGTATGGTCTTCATCGAATGCTTTATGAGGAGATACTGAAGAATCTAAATATGTATACCCTAGAGGAAAGGAGCAGGGGGGATATGATACAGACCTTCAGATACTTGAAAGGTTTTAATTATCCAAAGTCAACGACAAACCTTTTCCGTTGCAAAAAAAATCAGCAGAACCAGGGGTCATAATTTAAAACTCCAGGGAGGAAGACTCAAAACCAATGTCAAGAAGTATTTCTTCACAGAGAGAGTGGTGGATGCCTGGAATGCCCTTCCGGAGGAAGTGGTGAAGACTAAAACTGTGAAGGATTTCAAAGGGGCATGGGATAAACACTGTGGATCCATAAAGTCTAGAGGATGTGAATGAAGAGAAGAGGCATGGGGGTGGCTTGTGGGAATGATGGCTACTACCGGGAGATAAAACCTTTATTCAATAAACATACACTGCGACTCCAACATTGCTCTATGCTTCAACGGCAATAGGAAATGTGGAAAATAGGATTTGCATTCACAAAAAAGTGGGGAGTAGCTTGCTTGTTACGGTGGTTACTACCCCAAACCAAATAATGCCTGATACTTCACTTTCACTGCATATCCAGCATAGCTCACTGCTTCAGCGGCAGAGGGGAATGAAGAAAAGATGATTTATATTCAGACAACAACCAACAAGGACTCAATTGCACAGGCTGGGTAAACAAATAAGCGTGGGAGTAGCTTGCTTATTGCGGCAGTTACTACCCCTAACCAATTAAGCTAGATACTTCACTAAGATGCATCTCCAGCTCTACTCTCTACAGCAATGGTGGGGGTGGAAGGGAAATAGAACCAAAAAGAGTATCAGATAAGTATGAGGAAAAAAATAAGTGTGAAAGCTTGCTGGGCAGACTGGATGGGCCGTTTGGTCGTCTTCTGCTGTCATTTCTGTTTCTATGTTTCTGTGTTTCATTTGGTTTTTCAATTGCGTTGTTGCACAGTCAGCCAGGCGAGAGAACCTGGAAGACTAGAAAGATGTAGGCAATTTTTAGGACCCTTTTTCAGTACCATCCCTATATTGGGAGAGCACTGCTCTCATTGAACAGGGCTGCTCTGTCGTTCATGCAAGATATTAGTGAATGCTACATCTACCATGATCTGTGGCAAACAATCATCATACATGGTACTGCCTAGATATTTATTTATTTAACATTTTTATATACAGAACATTTGTGTATAACGTCACATCGGTTTACAGTGTCCATAAAACAAATAACTTAATATACTAATCATAACATTAATAAATCAGTTAAAATAAACATCGCAAAGTGTAAAATATTAATGATAATAAAATTCATAATATTGCCCTTTAAAGTTACTAAATAAAATAAAACTTAAAATATATAGATTATGAACTATAAAACTATAAAATTACAAAATAATAAAATACAATTAAGTGAAATCACGCTATAAATAACTTAAAACTCCTTATCCTTTAAAAATAAAATAAATCTAAAACTATGAGGAGGGAGAGTCAATAATCTTGGATTATCCTAGCTGGATGTACACCTGTTCAAATAACCATGTTTTAAACATTTTTTTTAAAAAGACTGTGTGTTTGCTTCTTGCCGGGTGTCCAATGGAAGAGAGTTGCAAAGTTTTGGCCCTGCCAGCGAAAGTGCCCTTTCTCTGACTTCATTTAAATGAGCAGACTTAGGTGACTGAATAGAAAGTAGTGCCTTCCCTATGGATCTTAAGTTACGTGATGGAGTATTTATGTGAAGTGAAGCATTTAACCAATCTGTATTCTCACCGTATATTGTTTTTTGAATTAAAGTTAGCCATTTATACTGAATACGGGCATGGATGGGTAACCAGGAGTGATGTGATGTCAAATTTCTTAGAATTAGTTAGTAGACGTGCGACTGCATTTTGTAAAGTTGCATAGGGTGGATTGATGCTAAGGGTAGGCCCAATAGCAGGGCATTGCAATAATCACTACTGTGGAGCAAGGGTTTTAATTTCTTCAATATTTGTAATTTATAAAATCCGTTTTTAACAGTTGCTTTTATAAATGCCTTCAAGTTAAGCTCGCTATCTAGGATATAGCCAAGATCCCTTGCTTCCTGACTGATTTTATAGGAGGGAAGACAGGTGCTAATGTTTGTTGATATTTGTGTCCATTATAATATATTCTGTACAGACCAACAAAAAGAGGGAGTAAGTAGATGTTTGCCGCTGTGGCATGTCAACGTGTCTGGACCAATATGGTTTGACACCACCTGCTGGATTTCGTATGCCAAGCTGTCAAGCTCTTGGAATAACATCTCCTCCACAGGTCCACAGTGTTGCTCCTCCTTTTCTTCAGCTTTAATATTAGTTTAAGGAGGGAAGTGTGTGAATCATTATTTCTTTGCTATGCATTGGTGGCTCAGTTTAGAAGGGTTTGGCTCCTGTGCTACAGAGGATATCTGGGTTTATGTAGTGCAGGATGGACTGGAAAGTCTAATGGTAAGATACTGTGGGTTGAGGTCCTAGGCCCAAAGTTGTTCAGCAGCTAAGACCAATATTGTTGTAATTTCAGGGATTGGACAGTCTACCAAAGGAAAGCAATGGGTTTAAGAGACTGTGCAACAAATCAAGGAGACTGTGCTTCCTGGGTCACTAGCAGGGAGAGGACTGACTTTGACAGAGTTTATTTCCAGATGCTTGGTCCAAGGACTGAAGGAATCATGCTGACTAAAAGGAGATGCTGCTGTCTGGTTTGAGGACCCAGCATTAGGGATGTGGATTGGTTCTGAATGAATGCCAGAAAAGCAACGATTGAGGCTATTTTCAGTTCATATGAATGATAAGAACTGAAAATAGGCCTTGAATATATATATGAACATTTTTGTGTATATTAATATTCATTTGATAAAAAAAAAGAATAAAAAAAGGAGCCTTCCCCGATGCCTGGGCCTAGGCCCGGGTCTAATGCTGGGCTCCAGCTGAGGCCGGGTGCTGGTTGCCTAGGCCCAGACCCAGGTACAAGGCTGGGTCCTGATTGTTGAGGACCAGGCCTGGGTCTGGATCTGACACGGGGCCCAGCCGAGGATAGGTCTGGTCACTGGGGCACAAGCTAGGCTTAGGTCCGGATGTGAGGGAGTAGACCTTTTAACATCTTTTCTTGATCTGACAACTTAAAGTGACATCCTCCACCCAAAGGATGTGCCATAGAGATGTTACTGCGGCACCTTCTTCTGGAATGAACCCATATCATTTTGTGTACAAAAAATGGCACTGTATACCCTGGAGGAAGGTCCTGCAGCAACATCGAAGTGCATTCTCCAAGTGGAGGATGTCCGTTTTAGTTTGCAGGATTAAGAAAAGATAATGATGATGGAAGCCCCACTCCTGGGCTTCTGGACCTAGCCTAGACCTGGCCTTGGCCAAGCCTGGGTCTTGGTAATTTGTACCTGCATCTGACTCGGCCCTAGGTCTAGGCCTTGGCAGCCAGGCTCCAGCATCTGGCCTTCATCTACTCATGGTACCTGGTCTCTGTGATCAGGACCCAGCCTCAGCCAGTCCCTGGCCTTAGACCCAGATCTAGGCCTGGACCTGGACTTGGGCCGGGGAAAAAGAGAACTGACTTTGGCAGGGTGTTGTCAAACCTGGGTCTAGGCTTAGACCTAGGCGACTGGGACATGGTCTAAAGCTGGGCTCCAGCATCAGGCCTAGTTGACCGGGATCCATCTTTGGTTTGACCCTTGGTATTATTCCCTGGCCTAGGTTTACTCTGTTTTGGCTGGGCCCTGGCATCAGACCCGGGCCTAGGTCTTGGGACCTGGCTTTGGGCTTGGACACTGGCCCGTTTTTCATTTTCCAGTGAAGTTAATGGGTTCTTCCCTTATTGACTTTAATGTAGAATGAATGAACAATTTTTTTTTTCATTCCAAAACTAATGAAATGAATTGGAGTGCTGCATGAAACAAACCAATGAACTGAAACAAAATCTTTAAAGCTGCACATCCCTATCCAATATGCATCCCTTGGAGAATATAGAAACATGATGGCAGAGAGAGACCATATTTGTCCAGTCACATCAGCTATTCAGCTTTGCAATTCCTACCCCACCACAGATGTTATTGGTGCTTATCCCACGCTTTCTTGAATTTTGAAAAACTCTACCATCACCATCACCACAGAGAGGCTGTCCGTACATCCACTTCATTTTCCGTAAAGAAAGTTTTCATTAGAGCATTCCTGAATTTACTCTCTTTCACCCTCATCCTATGACCTCTTGTTCTAGAGCCTCCTTTCTTTTGAAAAAGACCTTCCTGTGCATAGAAACCATGGAGGTATTTAAATGTCTACATCTCTCACCTTTCCTCTAGGGGTATATATGTTTAGATCTTTGTCTGTCCCTGTATGCTTTAGCACAAAGATCACTGACCATTTTATTAGCCATCCTCTGGACCGAATCCAACTGGTTTATATTCTTTTAAAGATGTAGTCTACAGAACTGTACATGATATTCCAAATGAGGTCTCACCAGGGATTTAACAGATGCAATGTCACTTCCTTTTTTCTGCTGACCATTCTTCTTAAGCAGCCAAGCATGCTTCTAGATTTGGCCATTGCTTTATCTATCTGTTTGGCCACTTTAAGATCATCCAGTATGATCACCTATAGATCCTGCTCTTCTTTTGTGTTTAGAAGAATTTCACCCCCTATAATGTACCACTCAGTTTTTGAAGTCCAAATGCATGATTCTGCATTTTTTTAGCCGTAAGCTACCAAACTCTAGATCATTCTTTTGAGTTTTGTTAGATTCCTCTTCATATTTTCCAAACTTTCCTGGATGTCTGCCTGGTTACAGATATTGGTATGCTCTACTAAAAAAACCAAAATGTATCCAATATTCTTTCTGCAATGTCGCTCATGAACATATTGAAAATAACTGGTCTAAGAACCAATCTCTATTGCACATTTTTAGTAATGCTCCTCTCCTCATGCTGAACTCCATTTAACCACTACTCTTTGCCTCTCGCTCAACCAGATTTTAACCCACTTTATTTTAGGGCCCATATTAAGGGCGCTCAGTTTGTAAGTCGCCTATTTGGAACCATGTCAAATGCCTTACTAAAATCCAAGTACTCTATATCTAAAACACTCTCCTGATCCAACTTTCAAGTCACCCAGTCAATGAAATTGATCAGATTAATCTGTCAAAACCTAAATCCATACTGCCTTGTATCTTGCAATCCATTTAATTCCAGAAACTGCACTTATCTTCTATTTTAGCAACATGTCCATTAATTTGCTTAGAGGTCAAACTAACTTGCCTGTCGTTCCCAGCTGCCTCTTTATTTTATTTATTTATTTATTTAAGGTTTTTCTATACTGGCATTCATGATAAGATCATATCATGCCGGTTTACATATAACAGGGGGTGCAAAAACTGTTCTTTTAACAAGTGCGGAGGAAGCAAAAGTTACAATAAAACAAGGTTGTAGAACTGGGGGAGGAAGGAGACAAGGATAACAGCGTTTTCACTTTTGTGAATAGGAACCACATCTGCTGAACTCCTGTTCTTTGAAATTTCTCCCAATTCTAAAGAAACATTGAAAAGGTCAGCCAGTGTTGTTGCCAGAACTTCCCTAAGTTCCCTTAATATCCTTGGATGTTTCCCATCTGGCTCCATAGCGTTATCTATTTCAAGTCTAGCTAGCTCTTCACGAACACACTTTTCTGAAAATTGATTGAGGTTTATCTCACTTACAATCCTATTTGTTTTCATTTTATGTGGTCCTGTTCCCAGCCCTTCCACATGAACACCAAACAGAAATCTTGTACAATTTTGCTTTTTCTTTGTCAGCATCTACATACACCTCCCCTTCACCACCAAGTTTCTCAGTCACTTTTGTACCTCCTATTACTAACATATCTTAAGAAAAAAGTCTTCTCCCTCTGTTTGACCATATTTGCTGTTTTTTCTTCCATTTGCATCTTTGCATTCCTGACTATTTTCCCAGCTTCTCTTAGCTTTTCTAGTTGTTGCCTGTCTTCCTCTTCCTGTGATTTCTTATTGTTCATAAATGCTAACCCTTATTTTCCTTTACTTTTGCAGCTACTACTTCAGAAATCCATAGCAGCCTCTTTCATTTTTCCATAATTTGCTTTCCTAACCAAAAGTTTAGTACTCCTGTAATATCTTTAGTTTTGTCCACTGCTCTTCTATGTCTCTTGAGTTGTCCAACTGCCTAATTAGCCTTTTATGTACTGCCCCACCCCTTCCCATTTTAGCAGTTTTGCTGAAGTCTAGGCCCATGCCTTTTGAATAACTCTTCATCACCTAATATTGAATCATGCCATCCTGGGATCAATGGCTTCCAGATGATCACCCATTACAATATCAGAAACACTATCTCCATTGGTAAGCATGAAGTCCAGTATCTCCCTCTCCTGTGTGCATTCCACTATCAGTTGATAGAACAGTTTTCCCTGCAGATTATCTATGATCTCCTGCTTCTAGAAGAACCACAGCCAGGATGTCCCAATTAACATTTGGCAGATTGAAATCCTCTAGCAATCGCACCTCCCCTTTCATAGCAATTTTTTGTGAATATCCTCCATTAAATCTCTATCCATTTCTTCTCTCTGCGATGGAGGTCTATATATTCTTCTAGAACAAGCAGGATGGTAGTCCTCACATGTGGGTGACATCATTCAACACAGAAAACATTTGTTAAAGTTTCTAGAGGCTTTGACCAGTACACCGAGCATGCCCAGCATGCCACTATCTGCATGTCCACGCAAGGTCAACCTTCAGTCTCTTTTTTTTTTTTTCTACTGTGCAGTTGCCTCGCGGTTTGTGGAGCTCCATTCTTTTCTTGTTTTTTGCTGAAAAGTGTCGTGTTTTCCTGTTTCCATCGTTGGGTCCCCATACCGGTTGAGGCCTCTTCGGCGTGGTAGGTTAAAGTTGCTGGAGTTTTTTTTGCTTGTTTGCGGTCGATTCCCAACACCTTGTCTCTTAGTGACCGCCAGTCATCGACTGCACGCTGGGTAACTTTTATGGCGGCATCCGGTTTTCATTGGTGCCCCCAGTGCCCGTGAACCATGTCCATCGCAGATCCCACATGAAGTTTGCATACTTTGCCTGGGGGCTTTGCACGACATCCGTGGGTTTCGCCTGTGTGATCAGATGCCCCCCTCCCAAGGCAGTCGTGCACAACTTGATAAGATGGAGAAACTTTTCCGTTTTTCCAAGTCTGCTCCGTCCATATCAGTGTTGGAGTCGTTGACATCGAGAGGTTGCGGGGAGCCCCTTGATACACTTCCCTCTCGCTACTCCTCTCTCCACTTCTTCGAAGGATCGCAGGGACGGTGACAAATCCTCCATGATCTCACCGATGTCTTGAACATCGGGATCCTCCACCTCCTTGGCGCCGGGGAAAGATCGGGCCGAGCACCGTGAGAGATCCCGCAAGCATCAGCACAGGTTGCCATCGACGCACGGCTCTGGTTCCAGCGTGGTAGTGGCAGCGGCCATACCGCCACCGAAGCAACCCTGGCCATCGGAGGCCCCATCCTCCGATGTCCTCAGGAGTCCCAGGCATTCCCACCACCGATATTGGGGCCAGGCACCGTGTCACCTCGGAGACCAGAGGAAGAGCAGGTGATGCCTCATCCCCCCTCCTTCAGTCCTGGCCTCACCGGACTTTCAGGAGGAGCTGGACCGCTGGGTTCAGACCATGGTGCTCAGAGCGTCGAGGCTCCCGTGCCACCGGTCCCCATGCCGGTGCCCGAGCCTCTGCCATCTATCCTAGCATCCCTGCTTGAGTGGACATACTTTTAGGCAACCAGTGCCAAAGGGGCCTTCAGTCCCCCAACGGCCACCGATGCCCCCATGGAGCAATCTCGATCATCGGGTCCTCTGAGGAGAAAGAAACGACTGGTTCTGTGTTCCTGAGGTTTCTCCTCGAGGATCTGAGCTTCGTGGGGTTTCTCAGGGCTATGGCCGAGGCTATCCCCTTCCAACTGCTCATGGAGGAGGATTTGTGACACAAGATATGCTGGAAGTACTCCAGTTTGTCGACTCTCCTAAGGAGATCATGGCAGTTCCCATCCATGACATCTTCAAGGACCTCCTCCTTCGGACATAGGAGCACCCGGTCTCTATTTCCCCTATCAGTAGGAAAGCAGATGCCACCTATTTGGTGCAGCAAGCTGTGGGATTTGAGAAGCGGTACTTCCCCACCAGTTGTTGGTTGTCAAGCCAGGTTCTCCCGTACTCGCATCTCTGCCCCTCTCGGGCGAGAACATAGAGAGCTCAATGCCTTGGGCCGCAAGGTCTTCCAGGGTGCTATGCTTATTGCCTGGATTGCCACCCTCCAGTTGTACATGACTCAGTACAACCGGAACCTATGGAAGTGAGTCCAGGATCTTGCAGAGAACCTATCGCAGCAGCAGCAGGCGTCACTCTCTACTATTGTCTTGCATGGCTTCGAGGCTGGCAAGCACGAGGTGTAATCCATCTACATCTCTTAAACTGCAGTTCTTGTAGCCGCCGTGGGCATTGGCGCCTATAGGATGGCCTGGCTCAGGGCTTTTGATCTCCTTCCAGAGGTGCAGGAGAAACTACAGGCAGAGGAAATATTATCCTCTGGCCTCCTGGGATTGCACGCCATGAACTAGCTCTAGGGTCCTCCCTTGCCAACAGTGAACACCCAGACCTCAGCCAGTGCCCCTGCATATGGGGTTTTGATTGGTGGCAAGGGAGTACGTGTCAGCCGAGCATACCGCTGATGCCTGTTAGTGCTCTCCTCCTCCAGGGGGGAGGAGTCAGCAATCTGCTGTCACTCACCCCGTCAGGAGGACGGAGTAGCAACTGTTCTGCTTTTCTCTTGAGAGGAGGAGGAGTAGCAATCTGTCATGATCTGCTCCTCCAGAAGGGAGGAGTTAGCTATCTGTAGTACTGACCTCGCCAAGAGGGCAGAGTTAGTAATCTATAGTGAACTACTGTTAGATGTTCCTGTAAGAAAGGAAGGTAGCAAGCTGTTATGGACCAACTCCTCAGGGAAGAGGAGTTGGCAATATACTTCTGAGAAGAGGAGCTAACAATAGGATATTGTATTTCGCTAATGAGATAGCAATCAATCATGCCTCTGCTACGGAGTAGTAATCTGTTATATATAGGCTGTTGGCAAGTCCCAAAGAAAGAGAAGGTAGTTGTCTATATAATATTTCCGTGAGCGGTGTTAGTGGTCTGTAGTGGTTGGCTCCCACAGAGTGATAGTAGTGTAAGAATGACCACTAGGAGGAAATGGTGAATCCCTGGGCCGATGGCAGATGGCAGCACCCCCAGGAGGAGATCCTGAGAGGAACCACCGGCTAGGCTAGAATATGAAGTAAACACAATAGTTCTTTATTAAGCTGGAAGCTGGACCACCGGAAGTGGCAGTAGAGTCAAGGTGTCCGGTAGGGCTGAAGTCCTTCTGATACTGGAATGTAATCTCTGGGTCGCTGAGCTCTAGAGAGAGACTAGAAGGAGTGAGTAGACAGGGTATACTGGATTCAAGATGGTACACTTACAATAGTAGATGTCTGCAATGGTCTCTATGCCACAGAGAGTCTTCAGTATATTCAAGAACAGGAGCTGTAGGCGAGCACTGGTTCCTCTACACAGTCTGTAATAAGAACTCACAATAGCTGTATATGAAATGGCTTCTAGTGTAAAAGAGAATCTGTAAAGGATATAGGAACATGGGCCCTCGTGGAGTGAGTACCGGTTCCTATCTGCAATCTTGCCAATCTATCTCTCGATCTCTGTACCTGCGATAATGTCTTGGACGGAAGGGAGTCTTCAGAGCTATAGGAATGTAGGCCCTTGTGGAGTGAGTACCAATTCCTAT
This sequence comes from Rhinatrema bivittatum, assembly GCF_901001135.1. Lineage (NCBI taxonomy): Eukaryota > Metazoa > Chordata > Amphibia > Gymnophiona > Rhinatrematidae > Rhinatrema > Rhinatrema bivittatum. The sequence continues at coordinate 267,750,339 of NC_042623.1, read as the reverse complement.
GTCCAATAGAACTCACTGTGTTCACATCCGCGATCGCCTCCAGGCAATGAGGGAGTCTTCTGAGTATTCCGGCAATCTGAAATCAAGAATAGAGAGCGGAGCCCCCGAGGAGCGGGTACTCTTGGTATGTTTGAAAAGGCCGAGCAGTGGGGATGGGTTCCCCAGGTGACTCGAATCGTTCTTACAAGTATCGTGGATTGCCGAAGCAAGTCCAGTTGGAGTTCCTTGCTAACTCGTTAGAGGTTAGCAAACAAAGACCCTTTAAAGTGGAAATTGATGATGTCACTATGGGGGGATGCCCCCGAGGTTCTTGCCCTTGCTGGTACAAGTCTGGAGCGCACGTTCCCTTACGTCATCAGGAACATGGCGGATCCGTAGCGTCAAGCCAGCCCGGGGACACGGGACCAAGAGGCAGAGAGAAGCCGTGGCTGCAACTGTCCATCAGAGCCGAAGGGAATCGCTCCCAAGGTAAGAGGGTGGAGCAAGGGGCGAGAAGAGGCACGAACGCAACAATGCCAGGTCCCCCGGTGGGAGGCAGGCTCCTCAGCTTTGCCCATCGCTGGGAGGAGATCACCTTGGATCAGTCCTTATCATAGTTCGTCAGGGGTACCGACTCAACTTCAGCCTGCTCCCAGGGAACTGCCCTCATGTCCATCGTGGGGTTCGTCTGCTCAGCTTAACATACTTCGGACAGAACTCTCTGACCTTCTTGCTGCAGGAGCGGTGGAGCCTGTTCCTTAATCTCAGTGGGGCCGATGGTTCTATTAAAGGTATTTCTTTATACCAAAGAGGAGTAGGGGCTTGTGCCCCATTCAATGCCCTGAGGGTCGAGAACAAGTTTCTCTTAAGAGAAAAGTTCAAGATGGTCTCTCTGGGTATTCTCCTCACAAGAGGAGACTGGCTGTGCTCCCTCAATCTCAAGGAGGCTTACGCTCACATAGCCATCTTACCCGGCCTCAGAAAATACCTCAGTTTCGTGGTGGGGAAGGCGCACAAGGTGTTGCCTTTTGGGTTGGCTTCCGCCCCTCATGTCTTCACCAAATATCTAGCGGTGGTGGCTGCATACCTCCAGTGTCGTGCAGTTCACGACTTCCTGTACCTGGACGACTGGTTGGTCGAGCGATTCCCACAAGGGTGCCCTGTGTGCTCTGACCCTAACGGTGTGAATACTGCAATTCCTGGGGTTTGTGATCAACTACTCCAACTCTCAAGTCTGCCTGTCTCCTCAGCTGGACTTCATAGGAGCCAGGTTGGACACGATGCAGGCAAAAGCATTCTTGCCCAGTGACCGGCCTTTTGCCCTCACCTCGCTGGTGACCTTTGTGAGCGACAGCCATTGTGTGACGCCTGCTTCCTTCTCTGATTGTTGGGCCACATGATGGCCTCAGTCTATGTTACCCCTCTTGCCCGATTGTGATTGTATAGGGCACAATGGGACCCTCCAGATGCAGTGGCAGCAGGCCTCTCAGGACCTCGAGACTTCTCTCTCATGACGGAACCCTTGAGGACATCTCTGTCCCGATGGGGGAACATCTCCAACCTGCAGCGGGGAATTCCCTTCCAAGCTACTCCGCCACAGGTGGCACTCACAACTGATGCCTCTCCTCAGGGCTGGGGCGCCCATTGGATGGCCTCCACATGCAGGATCTCTGGTCCACCCACGAAGCCCGCTGCCAGATAAATTTTCTGGAGCTCCGGACAATTTGCTACGCTCTGTGGACATTCAGAGACTGGATGTCTTACAAAAGTCCTGATCCGGATGGACAACCAGGTAGCAATGTGGTATATCAACAAACAGGGAGACATGGGCTCGTTCCTCCTCTGTCACAAGGCAGTGCAGGTGTGGACCTGGGCCATGTTGCAGGGGATGTCGTTGATTGCAATGTACCTGCCTGGGTCTCTGAACATGCTGCGGACCGGCTGAGTCTCTCCTTCCAGCCACATGAATGGTCCCTCAATCTGAAGGTAGCAGCCAATATTTTTCATCGGTGGGGTACTCCAGATGTGGACCTCTTCGCCTTCCCACACAATCACAGTGAGCAGGTTCTGCTCCCTGTTGGGGGTGGGGGGGACACATCTGGCCTGGGATGCCTTCTTCCTCCACTGGGGGAGAGATCTGCTGAATGTGTATCTTCCTTTCCTGCTCCTCTTGAGGACTTTGCTGAAGTTTTAACAGGACAGAGGGACCATGATCCTCATGGCGCCTTTTTGGCCCTGACAGGCCTGGTTACCTTTCCTGTGGGACCTGTTGATCAGGCTCCCCCCCCCCATCTGGCTGGGCACCGTGCCTGATCTGAACCAGTGCATTCTGCGCTATCCAAACCTCTAGGTGTTGGCCCTAACAGCTTGGATGTTGAGTGCTTAGTCCTTCAGCTCTTGGACAGTGCCTCCTAGGTGCTGGTGGCTTCTAGAAAACCTTCCATCCAGAAGTCGTACAGTTTGAAGTGGAGAAGATTCTCCATCTGGGGGGGGGGGGGGGGGCATAGCTTGGATCCATTCACATGCCCCCTTTCCCAGCTGCTGGATTACTTGCAGCACCTTACTGAGTCTGGGTTTCAAACCAGCTCCATCAGGGTTCCTCTTAGCGCCATTAGTGTGTACCATCGAGGGGTTGCTGGCACGCCCGTATCGGTGCAACCTTTAATGGGTCGCTTTATGAGGGGCCTGCTCCAGCTGAAGCCCCCTCTTTGGCCTCCTGTTGCATCCTGGGACCTCAACATTGTTCTGGCGCAGCTTATGCATCCTCTCTTTGGAGCTGCTGTATTCCTGCGACATGAAGTTCCTTAACTAGAAAGTTATATTCCTGGTGGTGCTTACTTCGGCTTGTAGGGTCAGTGAGCTTCCGTCCATGGTTACATATCCACCATACACTAGGTTCTTTCACGATCGTGTGGTCTTGCATACGCACCCTAAGTCGTCGGTCCATTGTTTTACCCACCTTCTTTCCTAGGCCTCATTCCCACCCAGGGGAGTGGCTCTTCATACTCTGGACTGCAAAAGGGCCTTGGCTTTCTATTTAGATTGCCCAACCAGTCACAGGTAGTCCACTCAGCTCTTTGTGTCCTTCGATTCAAACCGGCTGGGAGTGGCGGTGGGTAAACAACCTTTAACCAACCAGCTGGCGGTATTGTATTGCCTTCTGCTATGCACAAGCAGCCCTTCTGCTGGCCAGCAGAGTTAAAGCTCACTCTGTGCGGGCTATAGTGATGTCGGTAGCTCATATGCGAGCAGTCCCTGTTGTCAAAAGTTTCCGGGCTGCAACGTGGAGTTCTCTTCACATGTTTGTGACTCATTACTGCCTGGGCAAGGATGAGCGTCGGGACACTGCCTTTGGTCAATCCGTCCTGCACAGTCTGTTCCAGACATGAACCCATCTCTACCTGCCTAGTGCCCCTGGTAGAAGCCAGGAAGTACCCTACCGACCAACAGCACCGCAGTTGTGCCTGTTGGCACTTTGGTAACTGTGGTCTTACCTGCTAACGGGGGCAGCCTGGAGCTTGGTATTCACTTACATGTGAGGACTACCATCCTGTTTGTCCTAGGAGGAAGCACAGTTGCTTACCTGTAACAGGTGTTCTCCTAGGACAGCAGGATGTTAGTCCTCAGGAATCCCACCTGGTTCCCCACAGAGTTGGGTTCTCCTTCCGGTTTGTTGTTAGTTTTTTTGCTCGTATTTTTCTATGTTTCAAGACTGAAGGGGGATCTTGCATGGGCGTGTGGATAGTGGCATGCTGTGCATGCTTAGTGTGCTGGTCAAAGCTTCTAGAAACTTTGAAAAAAGTTTTCCATGCTGGGCTTCATTGGATGATATCACCCACATGTGATCCTGCTGTCCTAGGAGAATACCTGTTACAGATAAGCAACTATGCTTTAACCAATATAAATAGATGTTCCATTCCCTCTTACCAGATTAACCCACAGTGCCAGCTCCTTATTCATAAGCCTTGCAATTCTTTTGTAACATTTTTCATTATAGTACCACACCTCCTCCCTTTCTTTATATCTTGTCCTTCCTGAATAGAATGTAGCTCAGTATAACTATATCCCAGACATGGTTTTCCATGTAGCCCGTCTTCTTTCAAATCTGTTGCTTCCATGACTACCTCTAGATGTGGGACTTTATTTTACATAATGTAGGCATTAGTATACATAGCTTTCCACTTGTTGCCCTTTTTTCACCCCATTTTTATACAAGTGTTGAATGTTTAGTTATGTGAGGGCTTATGGTTACCTTAGGGCTTTGTTCACCTATCCACAGTGATTCTAGTTTAAAGTCCTCCTCATTAGGTTTGCCAGTCTGCTCTATAAAATGCTGTTCCCCTTGAAATATCATACCATGGTCCAGGAAATTGAACTGCCCTTGTTGACACCATCTACACAAGCATTCATTTATCTCCAAAATGCAAGCTTCTCTGCCTTGACTGGGTGGATGGAGGAAAATACCATTTGCGCACCTCATCTGCTTTCCCCTCTCTCAGAGCCATAATTCCGCTTTTTGATACAATCTGTATGGTACCTAGCAGTATATTACGTGTTGTCAAAGATAAGCAGTATTAGATAGTCATTAGGTTGGAGATTTTTGTCAATCTCTCCATAATGTCTTGGATTTTGGCACCTTGCAGACAGTACACTTTCCGGGACATGTCTGCTCTGCATACCTCTCGGAAGCAAGTCATCAATCACCACTGCCTTCTAGGAGCAGTGGTTATTGACCCCACAGTTTTGGGGTTTGCAAGTTTTGATGATTCCTCCACTTTCAGAGCTGCATATGGGTTTTTCAGCTCAAGGGAAATTGGATTCTCTATAGGATCTAGTGGCTCTAGTAATCTGAGTCCAGCTGTCACCCTGGAGGAGGTTTTTTTTTTTTTGTTCAAAGGGAAGGTGTTTAGGTAGGGGGTCAGGGTGTTGCTGCTTTACTGTGCCATCATTTTTTCAAACCTTTTTTTTTTTTTTTTTTACCGTGGGCCACCTTGATGGGCAGCGGGGGTTGTGAGTGGGTAGAAGGGTTCTCAAAGGCCTTGGGGGGGGGGGGGGGGGGGGGGGGGGAAACTTTCACTGGGAAGGGGTGGAGATGTATTTTTGGGCCATATGGCTGCTTAAGTTGATGGTGGTGCTATTTTGTATCACAGACTTTTTCTACATTAAAAAATATCGCAAAACTCCTGCAATTTTTTTGTCAGGGAGGACCCAAATATCATACCACCCCCTGCGATATTTTGCCCCTCCAATGATAAAATAGCATGGCTTAGTAAATATACCCCTAAGATTGGGGACAGGAAAATGCCTATAGTACTTGCATATAATCCACTTGGAAGTGGCTGGCCAGTTGTGAAAGGGGAATATAAATTTAATACCTTTTTTTTTTTTTTTTTTAAGGAGAACAAGATTGCAAAGAATTGACCTTTGCAGAGTCGTTCTTTACCTCGTTTATCTATTGACCCTCATCCAGCCCAGTGAATTTTTAGTATTGTATTCTGTCTTTTGTCTTGCCATCAGTTCCATGGATTTTCATTAAATCCTGTTACATGACTTATTTATGCAAACTTGAGATTCATGTGTTTCCCTGCTCAGAATATTAGCTGATCAAAAATACATCTGTCAGGGGCAAACAAATTCATGAGTCACTATTTGGTTGTTGGAGTCATTGAGGTTTATCATCCGTTACCTCAAGCCACATCTGCACCATTCACAGCAGTTGAAGTTTATTGTGGCTTTGCGACTTGGATCATGGCCCATCTCCCCTTTTGAATAGAGCCACCAAGAATGTGGATTCAGTAGGAGAGAAAATAGTCAGCAGACATCAATTCCAGTCCATGTTGAGATTGCTGGACCCAGTAGTTTGATTTCTATGATACGCTTCTATATCGGGTAAACCGATAACCTCATTGCACCACTAAAGGATAAGAGAGTCCATCTTCAGCCACCACTCATCACCACAGGGGCTAACCAAACTTCAAACATGGAATCCTTCGAGACTACATCAACCATAGAGATCGAAAGCGTATTAAAGAAGCTCAAACCAGCATCACATCCCTGGGACGCGATCCCCGCCAACCTTCTCGTTTCCATCCCAAATGCCATCTCAAAACCTTTTGCTAAGATCATCAACTGCTCACTTTCACAAGGTCTAGTTCCAGACCCCTTGAAACTTGCTATTCTAAAACCCTTGCTAAAGAAATCGAATCTATCCCCGGACAACCCAGCAAATTTCCGCCCGATAGCAAACCTCCCGTTCATCTCCAAAATCTTGGAAAGAATAGTGAATAAACAACTCTCGGAATTCCTAGAACAAAATAAAATTCTATCTCCATCACAGTACGGATTCCGGAAATCCCGCAATACAGAATCCCTCCTAATCTCATTAACAGACTCCATTCTCCTGAACTACGACAAAAAACTACCATGTCTTCTAATCCTCCTAGACCTATCAGCGGCTTTTGATACCGTGAATCACGCCATTCTCATAGATCGACTATCGGAGATCGGCATCAAAGGCACCGCCCTCAAATGGTTCAAATCATTCCTTCAAAACCGTTTCTACGAGGTCAAAATCAACAACAAAGAGTCACACCCCATCAGCTCTACATTGGGAGTCCCACAAGGTTCCTCACTATCTCCAACTCTCTTTAATATCTATCTGCTCCCACTTTGCCAGCTCCTCTCTAAACTAAACCTAATCCATTACCTATATACAGATGACGTCCAAATTCTTATACCGATTACAGAATCTCTGGATAAAACCTTGGAATTCTGGGACACCTGCCTTCACTCCATAAAGAACCTCCTGTCGAACCTCAACCTGATCCTAAATACAGACAAGACAGAGCTACTCCTACTCACCCAAGATGGTAACTATTCACAGACCAACACACACCCCGCCTCTCAACCAGCTTTCTCCCCTCAAGTAAAAAACCTAGGAGTCATATTGGATAATCAGCTGAACCTCAAAAGTTTCATCAATAACACCACAAAGGACTGCTTCTTTAAGCTCCAAGTCTTAAAAAGGCTGAGACCCCTCCTCCATCATCAAGACTACCGGACAGTTCTCCAGGCAATCATCTTTTCAAAAATCGATTACTGCAACTCGCTCCTCCTAGGCCTTCCTTCCAACGCCATTAAACCACTACAGATGCTACAAAACGCATCTGCCAGAATTCTGACCAAGATGAACAGACGAGAACACATTACTCCAATCCTGCAGAAACTGCACTGGCTACCAATCAAATTCAGAATCCTATACAAAACCCTAATGATCATTCACAAAGCCATCCACAACATCTCCCCACTGGACCTCAAGTTCCCTCTGCATCCAAGAATACCCTCCAGACTGGTGAGATCAGCTTACAGAGACACTCTACAAGTACCGTCAATCAAAACAGCAGTAAGAAAGAGAGCTTTTTCCACCGCTGGCCCAGCACTGTGGAACTCGCTCCCACCAGATCTTCGGCTCGAAAGAAGCACAATCTCATTCAAAAAGAGACTTAAAACCTGGTTGTTCACCCAAGCATTCCCTGATGCAGCAGAACAGCAGAGCTCCCATCACTTTTGAAGCCGGGAGGCTGCTCACCAGAAAAATCAACTCTTTAATTCATCCTTTCTAACAAATGTCATAGCATTACCGAGGCCCTCTGGCCCCCCTCAGACATCGAGACAGTTACCTATAGTTAAGAGCTGGCTAGCTGGCTAAAGTTGTTCCCCCTGTTTTCACCCTGTTAACATTGTTAATGAACCCAAGTTCTTGGCTTCCTAGTTTAATGTAATGCCTTGTTAGCGCAGGTTTTATGGTTTAATGTAAACCGAATTGATTTGTAACTTGTTACAAGAATATCGGTATATAAGAGCCCCTAAATAAATAAATAAAATAAATAAACCAAATGGACTTTGAAGTTTGTCAAATCAAACCACAAAGTCTTTGAGATCATATCTGTGTTTAAAGAGAACTCAGTCTCCGATCTCAGTTGACTTGCCATTCCACCAAATTGTTTTCTCCACAAATAAATCCAGCCTGGACTGAGAAGCCTACTTTGAGGCGTTTCACACTCAAGTCCCCTCGTCCCTTCATGGAAATTACTCTATATGCAAACCTCCTGGAGCAAAGGACAGTACTTAACACACCAAAGGCTTTCAGAAATTAGTTGAGAGTCATGGTGTGGAAATGGTCCATTTCTCACAGAGTTCACCAGAAGGCCATGCACTTGGCAGGAAAGGACAACCTCCTGAAAGGCAGGCTGTCATCACCTGGATCCTCCAAGGAAGATGGGACGATGAAGAAGCACTATGGGCCAACCTAAAAAAAGATGGGACATCCATTTTTATTGGAGTGGTTTACAGACCTCCAAACCAAAAAGAAGAGCTGGACAGAGATCTGGTTGAAGACATCCAAAAGATGGGAAAGAAGGGAGAAGTGGTGATCGTTGGAGACTTTAATATGCCAGATGTAGACTGGAGAATCCCATCTGCAGAATCTAATAATAGTAGAGAAACAGTGGATGCCCTGCAAGTAGCTTTGTTCAAACAAATGGTTATGGAACCCACGAGAGAAGGAGCTATACTTGACTTAGTGCTCACTAATGGAGATAATGTCTCTGATGTCCAGGTGGGCGCCCACCTCAGCACCAGTGATCATCAAACGGTATGGTTTAATATCACAAAAAAAATATGGAAAAGAAGCACAAAAAACCCGAGTTTTACAGTTCAAAAACACAGACTTTGATGAAATGGGGAAGTACCTGGAGGAAGAACTAAAAGGCTGGGAGAATGAGAGAGATGTGGATCAACAGTGGACCAATCTAAAAGGAGCAATTGCCAAGGCAACTAATCTATATGTTAGAAAAGTAAAGAAAAGCAAAAGAAAAATGAAACCTATCTGGTTCTCAAAGGAGGTGGCTGACAAAATAAAGGCTAAAAGAACAGCATTCAAGAAATATAAAAGATCCCAAAGGGAGGAGCACAAAGAAGAATATCTGGTAGAACTGAGGGAGACGAAGAAATTAATCAAGAGAGCAAAAAGTCAAGCAGAAGAGAGGATTGCCAAGGAGGTAAAGAGAGGTGACAAAACATTTTTCAGATACATCAGTGAAAAGAGAAAAGTTCAAAGTAGTATAGTGAAACTGAAAGGTGGAAAGGATCAATGTGCGGAGAGAGACGAAGAAATGGCAGAAATAATAAACAAATACTTCTGTTCTGTATTCACTAAGGAGGACCCTGGTGAAGGACCGTCCCTAGTTAACAAGAAACTGGAGGGGAGTGGAGTAGATGTAACTCCATTTACAGTAGAAAATGTATGGGAAGAGCTGGAGAAACTGAAAGTGGACAAAGCCATGGGGCCTGATGAGGTTCATCCCAGGATACTGAGGGAGCTCAGAGATGTGCTGGCGGGTCCGCTGTGTGACCTGTTCAATAGATCCCTAGAAACGGGAGTGGTGCTGAGTGATTGGAGAAGAGCGGTGGTGGTCCCGCTTCACAAGAGTGGAAACAGAGAAAAGGCTGGTAACTACAGACCGGTTAGCCTCACTTCTGTGGTGGGAAAAGTAATGGAGTCACTGTTGAAAGAGAGAATAGTGAACTATCTACAGTCGGAAGAATTGATGGACCAGAGGCAGCATGGATTCACCAGGGGAAGATCCTGTCAGACAAATCTGATTGACTTTTTTGACTGGGTAATCAAGGAAGAGCACTCGATGTCATCTACTTGGATTTCAGCAAAGCTTTTGATACGGTCCCGCACAGGAGACTGGTGAATAAAATGAGAAGCTTAGGAGTGAGTGCCGAGGTGGTGGCCTGGATTGCAAACTGGTTGACGGAAAGAAGACAATGTGTGATGGTAAATGGAACTCTCTCTGAAGAGAGAGCGGTTTTAAGCGGTGTACCACAAGGATCGGTGTTGGGACCGGTCCTGTTCAATATCTTTGTGAGCGACATTGCGGACGGGATAGAAGGTAAGGTTTGTCTTTTTGCGGATGACACTAAGATCTGCAACAGAGTGGACACGCCGGAAGGAGTGGAAAGAATGAGACGGATTTAAGGAAGCTGGAAGAGTGGTCAAAGATATGGCAGCTGAGATTCATTGCCAAGAAGTGCAGTGTCATGCATATGGGGAGTGGAAATCCGAATGAACTGTATTCGATGGGGGAGAAGGGCTGATGTGCACGAAGCAGGAGAGAGACCTTGGGGTGATGGTGTCTAATGATCTGAAGTCGATGAAACAATGTGACAAGGCGATAGCTAAAGCCAGAAGAATGCTGGGCTGCATAGAGAGAGGAATATCGAGTAAGAAAAGGGAAGTGATTATCCCCTTGTACAGGTCCTTGGTGAGGCCTCACCTGGAATACTGTGTTCAGTTCTGGAGACCGTATCTCCAAAGAGACAGAGACAAGATGGAGGCGGTCCAGAGAAGGGCGACAAAAAGGTGGAAGGTCTTCATCGAATGACTTATGAGGAGAGATTAAAGAATCTAAATATGTACACCCTGGAGGAAAGGAGGACCAGAGGTGATATGATACAGACTTTCAGATACTTGAAAGGTTTTAATGATCCAAAGACAACGGCAAACCTTTTCCGTCAGAAAAAAATCAGCAGAACCAGGGGTCACGATTTGAAGCTCCAGGGAGGAAGACTCAGAACCAATGTCAGGAAGTATTTCTTCACGGAGAGGGTGGTGGATGCCTGGAATTCCCTTCCGGAGGAAGTGGTGAAGACCAGAAGTGTGAAAGGCTTCAAAGGGGCATGGGATAAACACTGTGGATCCATAAAGTCTACAGGACGTAAATGAATGTGGGAAAAAAAAAGATTTGCATTCACAAAAAATCAGGGAGTAGCTTGCTTTTTATGGCAGTTACTACCCCAAACCAAACAAGCCTGATACTTCACTTTCAATGCATATCCAGCATAGCTCTCTGCTTCAACAGCATGGGAGAAAGTCTGATACTTCAAGCATACCCAGCATAGCTCTCTGCTTCAACGGCAGGGGAGAAAGTCTGATACTTCAAGCATACCCAGCATAGCTCTCTGCTTCAACGGCAGGGGAGAAAGTCTGGCACTTCAAGCATATCCAGCATAGCTCTCTGCTTCAACGGCAGGGGAGAAAGTCTGGCACTTCAAGCATATCCAGCATAGCTCTCTGCTTCAATGGCAGGGGAGAAAGACTGATATTTCACTTTCAATGCATATCCAGCATAACTCCCTGCTTCAACGGCAGGGGGAATGAAGAAAAGTGGATCTATATACAAACAACCAACAAGGACTGAATTACATAGTCTGGGTAAACAAATAAGCATGGGTGTAGCTTGCTTATTGCGGCGGTTACTACCCCTAACTAATTAAGCTAGATATTTCACTTAGATGCAGCTCCAACACTGCTCTCTACGTTAATGGTGGGGGTGGAAGGGAAATAGAACCAAAAGGTTACTAAGAGCCAAGAGAAACAGATAAGCATGAAAAAAAAAAAGTGTGAAACTTGCTGGGCAGACTGGATGGGCCGTTTGGTCGTCTTCTGCCGTCATTTCTATGTTTCTATAAGTGATCTCTGGGCCAGGACATCATAAACAATTTTCTCTAATGGGAGGGACACTTCCAAACTTTGGAATCTGCTTTGTGTTTTTCTATGAAAAGACAACATATTAAGTGGAAATAAATAGATAAGGTGGATTTTTTTGGGACAGTCCCCAACAGAAAGGTATCAATCTTCTGTTTCAGGAGGTAATCAGAAGGCTGGGTAGGTGCAGATGCCTTCTCTAGTCTTTGAGGGACAATTCTTGTATATGTTTATCCTCCAGTAGTGTAAACCTTTATAAAACCCAGAAGACTTGAACTATGATGTGCATAGCTCCTTTATGGCTGAAACAGATTTCTTTTCAGTTTATGGGAACTATCCTTCAGAAAACCAAGCACATTGGAATTCTCACCAAATTTAATCGCTCACAATCAAGGATTGCTGCTTCACCTCAGTATTCAATACCTAGCCTTTACAGTCTGAATGTTGGAGGATGTAATTTTAATTCCCATTTTTTTTGGGATGAGGTGTGTTAAGTCCTGGTTTCTGGAAAGTAAGCCAGGAGGTGGTAGTATGATTTTTGAATTAAGAAGGCTTGCTCTCAAGTGAGAAGGCAAAGCCCTAGATTCCTTCTTCTATCCTACACAAAAACTGCTTGAATATCTTCAATATCTATCTGGTCTTAAAACCAACTGTATTAGGATAGAACTCACTGCAACTGGTGCTTATTACCAACATGGTCTTCATTTTTTTCAGTCTTTATTATCAGATTTATATGGGTATTCAGTTGAAGTTTACCATCAAGCCTCCCACTGTGGTCATAGATGTGGTTCTAACTTAACTAATGAAAGCTCTTTTTTGAATCCCTGAACTTTTGTGAGATCCAGTATCTGACGTTGAAAACTGCTTTTTGGTGACAGTCACTTTAGTCTGAGCTTCAGGCCCTAATGGTGTATTCACCTTACACTGGATTTTATCATAATAGTTAAGAGTACTTGAGGAATATAGTTAACTCTGGATTAGTGAGCTCATTTGTGTGGTATAATGATACAGAGTTATTCTTATAGAGAGCTATTAGTGTCTGGTCCTTGGATATTACTGGTGAGTCAGTTTATAAAGAGGTCATGAATTATGTTGTTGGACCCTCGCTGGAGATGGCTGTTCTTTGTTACAGATTACTCAGATGTGTCTTGGAGATTCAGATAACTAATTTAATTTATTTAATTTAAACAGTAATGACATCCCACAGGTGTGCGTTCTTACTTCAGGTTCTCCGACTTCGGCTGGATCTTGATGAAATTATATACTGGAATTACCTTTAATTATACTCTGAGGTTCTCTTCTCATTCCACACCAAAAGCAGTTTTTATTCAGTCTTGGCTCTATAGAATCTCCTTATAGTTCTCAACGAACTTCTCTTCTTACAGGCACATAAGCAATTCTCACTTATTCTGAGTCCACTTGGATAAATTCATCTTTTTCCTCCTTCAGCAACCAGATTAGCACTGTCAGGATTTCCTTACCGTCCCACCAAACCTTTCATATGGGGACCTTTTCTCTCATTTTTATAAGGTCCCAGTTCTAAATGTCCATAATTCCTTTCTCTTTTGGATTTACAGTTTCTTTACCTTGCTATAGCTGCTCCTACAAGTTCCTTTCTGATTTGTCTAATTTTTCTGAAGGGGGCATTTTTTTTCTCTCTTCCCTTCCCTTCCCCTTGAAAGGGAAGGGAGGAGAGAGCTCCTAGAACTTCTCTTTTCTTGGCTGGTCTGCATCAGTCTCCCTACTGGGGTGCTCTAGGCACATTCTACTTTTGCCAGAATCTGTCTAGCTGCAACCACTCCCCCACGAGAGCATTTCTCTAACCCAACAACTGTCAGGAGCTTTGGAGCTGCTTCAGCTTTGTAACTGCAGTTTGTTAGTAACATCTTGATAACACATACACCTGCATTTATATTTGGTATTTTGATGAAAAATGGACTACTATTTTTTATTCTTGTCCTTGTCCTTTCTGCTTAGTTGATCCAGTAAATGTGGCTCCCACCACCTCCACCCGTGTATTTTATATCAGCGTTGGGGTCTGCTGTGCTGTTATATTCCTGGTGGCAATCATACTGGCTGTCTTACATCTCCACAGTATGAAGAGAGTTGAGCTAGATGATAGGTAAGTGTTCAGTGATTTTGCCATATAGGTATACTGGTAATGGACATTTACATAGCTAGGTACATGCATAACTAAGACTTTTTTCTGTGATAGGCTGAAATAGCATCTTATGACCAACAAAATAGAAATACCTGGACTACTTCACTACTTGATTTTGTATCTATTTCTTCCACCCATCATCTGCTACTCTGTTTCCAAACTTACCATACCTAGGTATACTTGTTTGGAATATACTTCATTCTGATAAGCATGTTTTCATGAAAAATGGAACCACAAGAGAAATAATCACCTACTTAAAACTAAACATTTTCTACACATAACTTCAAAAGTAATCAATTGTTGTGTGTAACATCCCACGTTGGTCACAGCAGCACAGTGACATCTCATTCCTCTTTGTCATATGAATTTCAGGGTCAACAAATAAGATATAGATGATACCTTTTATTGGACTATTAATAGATCTGTGATGAGCTATTGAGCTGATGATGAGGATAACTCACAAAAGCTCATCACAGATCTATTAAGTTAGAACAATAAAATGGTATCGCCCACGACTTGTTTGTTTGACCCTTAATTCCATGTATCCAAGTGGACTAACAAAACAACCACAATTCTTTGCTCATATGAATTGGAAAGGGCAATTTAATATGAAATAACACTGCTCTAAATGATCTGCTAGTTAAGTGGATTTGTCTATCCAAGTAATCAATGTGTGATCTGTTAGTTCAGAACTATCTTGCTACACAATCAATCTTAAATAAGAATAAGTTAGAATTTAAGCCTTCATATCCAGGGCTTAAATTCTTTGAAATTATTACATGCCCGTCCCCCAATATCTAAATCTTATATCTTAGACAAGTGTACTGCCTCCCTGGAGGGAGGGGGGAAGAGAAAAGGTGCAGTTGTCCTGTTCTTTTCCATTCATACCATCTGCACAATTCCATCACCACAAATGAGCTAGGCTGGCTGTTCTGATCTGTGGCACCACAAGATCAGCGCAACTGGCCTGTAGAGTCTGAAAATGCTTCATGGTGCTAGCATTCAGGCCGATGCAGTACAGTGCGCTCAGACGGAGCGCACTGTTAACCCGCCACTGGACGCGTATTTTCCCTTATTCAGTAAGGGACCGAAAACGCGCGTCCAATCCGCCGAATCTAATAGCGCCTGCAACATGCAATGCATGTTGATGGCCCTATTAGGTATTCCCGCGCGATTCAGAAAACAAAATGTGCAGCCAAGCCGCACATTTTACTTTCAGAAATTAGCGCCTACCCAAAGGTAGGTGCTAATTTCTTCGGTCACCGGGAAGTGCACAGAAAAGCACTTTTCTGTGCACCCTCCGACTTAATATCATGGCAATGTTTATTTATTTAATTTTATTTATTTACTATTTTTCTATACTGGCTTTCATGACAGGTATCACATCAAACCGGTTTACATTTAACAGGGTGTGCAATATACAGAGAACTCGAGCAACTATAACAAGTGCGTGGTTAACGGAATTGCAGTTA
This sequence comes from Rhinatrema bivittatum, assembly GCF_901001135.1. NCBI lineage: Eukaryota > Metazoa > Chordata > Amphibia > Gymnophiona > Rhinatrematidae > Rhinatrema > Rhinatrema bivittatum. The sequence continues at coordinate 267,735,173 of NC_042623.1, read as the reverse complement.
CAATAAAACAGGGAAGTACACAACTGGGAGCGGAGGAAGAAGAAAAGAGAGATTAACTGACAGCAAATTATTTACAGAGATGCAAAATTAATTCCAGTGTAGTGGAATATTAAGTCGGAGATCCCGAAACTTTCCAAAAGTAAAAAAAAAAGAAAGGAAAAAAAAAATTTGAAGTCAGCCGGTGGCTGTCGGGTTGAAAACCGGATGCTCAATTTTGCCGGCGTCCGGTTTCCGAGCCCGTGGCTGTCAGCGGGCTCAAGAACGGATGCCAGCAAAATTGAGCGTTGGCTGTCAAACCCGCTGCAGCCGCCGCTCCGGTCCAAAAGGAGGCGCTAGGGACGTGCTAGTGTCCCTAACGCCTCCTTTTGCCCGTTTTTAACACCGGGCCTCATTTAAATTCAGAATTGCGTGCACAGGACTTTACTGTATCGGCCCGATTGACAAATTATTTACCAATGCAGTTTCAGACAATTCCAGCTGAATTCAGACTCTATTCATGTTTGTTCTGCAGTCTACTTAAAAATGCAAAAATGTCATATTTATGAATGCATGATGGTCAAGTAAGATCTATGATAAACATAGAAACAAAAAATATGATGGCAGATGAAGGCTGCAAGGCCTATTTAGTTGTCTTTTTTTTTTTTTCCTCCCATCTACAATATCACGGACCCTGCTTGATACTGCTGGCTTTACTCCTGTTTTCTCTACTGGGGATCCTCTGTGCTTGTCCCATGCGTTATTGCTTTTTGTCTCTACCATCTCCATTTGGGAAGATTTTACATATATCTTTCTCCTTTACTGTGAGAAAAATGTTGTGTGCTGCTGTTCCATGTAATTTTTTGTTTCTTTTTCAGCATCAGTGACAGTGGCAGCTCACAAGGTTTATCCCAGCCCTCTACACAGACCACACAGTACTTGAGAGCGGACACACCAAACAATGCGACGCCTGTTACCAGTAAGAGTTGATCTAGTTATAGCTGGTGATTATTTGAAAGAATAGTTGTATTTATTCCAGAGAGACAAGAACAGCACTCTTCTCAAAACTTTACATACCATTCCACCATATATTATGTTATGCTTCATATACCATTTTCTTTTAAATGAGTTTGACAAAAAGTGATTTACATCAAGCAGTTAATACAATGTTATAATAAATACAATATCAATAAAATTCAATACATAATAAACCCTAAAAAAGGTACATCTAGACCATGCCTCAAGCCACCTTCTCTAACCAGGAATGAATAAAGTCACAGTCCACCTGAACATTTTCATATAGGTAATGCATTTTAACAACCCACTTTAGCAGATTCTCATTTAACATAACCCCCCCCCCCCCCTAAATAACTACCAAAGCCCCAAACCTAGCCATATATCATCACACCAATAATTAACAGTAACTAAGTACTTTGTTCCTGTGCTTTTCCCATTCTCCTTAGTTTCATATTGCTTTGCTTTTATCCCAGGACAAGCAGGATGATAGTCCTTACATATGGGTGACGTCACTGAATGGAGCCATATCACGGAAAACTTTGTCAAAGTTTCTAGAAACTTTTGACTGGCACACTGAGCCCACTGAGCATGCCATGATCCCTCGAGCCACAGGGGTCTCTCTTCAGTCTTCTTTTTTCCACGCTGCAGTTAGCATCGCGGTGAAGGAGCCCTGTGTGATTTCCTCACACACAAAATTTGAGAGAAAAGTTTTAAAAAAAGCTCTCTATTCATCCCCTACATAGGGGTCTCCCTGTCACCACTGGCCAGTGAGTACAGTTTTTTTCCCGTTTCGGGTTTAAAGAATTTTTCTGTCAGAAGGCCGTCGATGGCTGTCCGGCCTTCATTATGACAATGGGCTTCAAAAAATACCCGAAGTGCCCTCGCACAATGTCGATCACTGACACGCATGTCGAGTGTGTCCTGTGCTTGGGTGAGTCTCACGATGTTTCTTCCTGCCCTCAATGTACTGAGATGACGGCCAAGGGCAGAAGAGCCCGACGAGAAGATGGAACATCTCTTCCATATTCAACTTGTCCCATCGACATCGACTCAGTCGTCTCCGGCTGGAGCGTCTAAAAGGTTAGTCGTTCGAAAGCATCATACTGACTGCTCCGGAGACCGGCTATCACAGACTCCGCCCCGGGCATCGGTAAAATCGACATCCGTGCTTGAAAAGAAAAGCACGGAACATAAAGAAAAGCATCGTCATCTGCATCGATGGACGTCAATGCTGGAGGCCTTATTGTTGCCGAGAGAACCATCACTGAAGAGGTCTCTCAAGAGCCATCACTACCTTCGAGGCCTACTACTCCAAGGCGATCCCCACCAGTAGAGGTGCCGGGTATCGAGCCACCAGAGGAACCTGTGGAAGTGCCGATTACGCCTTCTCTGCCACCACCTATAGCTGCTCTGACCTCGCCAGCTATAAGGGAGGAACTGGACGGTTTTATCCGCCAGGCAGTGAAAGAAGCTCTCCGGGATCTTCGGCCATCGACACTGCTGGAACCGATGCCGATGCCAGCTCTGGTGCCGATATTGAAACTGGACTTCTCAGTTTTTCAGTAAATTCTGTCGAAGCTCTATGCCCTCATCAGATCTCTACCGGTGCAACCATCGGCACCTAAAACTCTGATTCCGTCTGTGTCGACGATGCATCGGGGGATTCTCCGCCATCTGAACCCATACCAGGGCCCTCCGGGCTTTCTCGGCCGAGAATCTTGATATCTCCATTGATGCCTTTATTTCCTCCATCGATGCCTCCACAAAAGCCATGGATGCCTCTTTTTATACCTCATGCTTCTCCTCCACGGTGTCCTGCATCGGACACTTGGGATGACAGAGACACCGATACTTCTTCAGAGGACATCTTGTTTGAGCCATCCCCTCCTGAAGACAGGAAAAAGTCACCTCCAGAGGACTTATCTTTTACCAACTTTATAAAGGAGATGGCTGATACTATTCCTTTTCAACTAGTATCAGAAGAAGATACCAGGCAGAAGACCTTAGAGATTCTGCAGTTAGCAATCCCGGTGCATGAAGTCCTGGTGGACCTGCAACACAGACTGTGGGAACACCCATGTTCAGTACCACCGGTGAACAAAAGAATGGATACCACCTATCTGGTGCAGCACAACCCTGGTTATCAGAAGGCCCAACTCCCACACCGATCTGTGGTGGTAGAATCCGCCCAGAAAAAATCAAAGCGGATACGCCCCCACTCATCAACTCCTCCTGGCAAAGAACAAAAGTTCTTAGACACTCTAGGCAGAAACGTTTTCCAATGTTCAATTCTGGTCTCCAGGATAGCGTCATATCCATTGTATATGACTCAGTATCAACGTAACCTCTGGAAACAAATGCAACAGCTTGCAGAGTCTTTACCACAACAATACCAAGATTCTGTAAATGAGATCATACATAAGGGTCTGGAGGCAGGGAAGCACGAAGTACGTGCTGCCTATGCCAGTTTTGAGACCTCTTCAAGAGTAGCTGCAACTGGAATCAGTGCACGTCACTGGGCCTGGCTCAAAGCTTCTGACCTCAAGTCTGAAGTTCAAGAGAAGCTAGCAGATCTGCCTTGTGTTCGTGATAACCTTTTCGAACAAGGGTTCAAGCCGCAGTACCACAGTTAAAAGAACACTCTGAAACTCTGCGTCAACTGTCTGCTATCCCACAAGATACTCATCTGCCACACGTCGGACAGTGAGAAAGGACACCAGGAAGCCCTACTATAGACCACGTAGGTACTATCCACCAGCACCCCGTGGTAGAGCGTCCAGACTAGTGCAGAGAACCCAGCCTAGACAACAGGGAGCTTCTAGGCCTCAGCCTCCTCCTCAGACAGGCCCAGCATCAGGGTTTTGAAAACCTGCCAGAGGACAGCAGCCACTCTACCAACCCGAGCCCAGAGTTACCAGTGGGAGGTTGGGTCTCTCTCTTTCAGCCCCATTGGTCAAACATCACAACAGATCAATGGGTGTTATCAATTATAACACAAGGTTACCATCTGGATTTTCTCACAGTACCAAAAGACTCTCCACCAAAGTCTCTTTGGATACACAAAGATCATATCAATCTTCTGCAAGCAGAATTATCCACCCTTCTGAGAACCAGGGCTGTGGAACCAATTCCCCGACCTCAGCAGGACAGAGGATTCTACTCCCACTATTTCCTCATTCCAAAGAAAACAGGAGGCCTGCGTCCCATCCTAGACCTCTGAAATCTCAACCGATTTCTACGGAAAGAGAAGTTCAGAATGGTCTCCTTGGGCACCATGCTTCCCCTTCTTCAAGCAGGAGACTGGCTCTGTTCTCTGGATATGCAAGACGCTTATCTCACATTCCAATATTCCCTCCTCAACGCACGTTTCTGCGTTTCCTGGTGGGTCAACAGCATTTCCAATACCGGGTTCTGCCATTCGGACTTGCCTCAGCACCCTGAGTATTTACAAAGTGCCTAGCGGTAGCAGCGGCTCATTTGCACAAAGAAAGTGTAAATGTTTTTCCTTACCTGGACAACTGGCTCATCAGAAGCCAGTCACAGCAAGGAACTCTCACCTCTCTGACTCACAATCAATCTGCTCCACTCGTTGGGATTCCTAATCAACTACCAGAAATCCCATCTCATAGCATCTCGCCTACTGCAGTTCATCGGAGCAGAGTTGAACACCATAATATCAAGAGCCTTCCTCCCAGAGGACCGGGCAGAGACACTCTCCTCAGTAGCGAACTCTCTGCGCATAAAGAAACAGGCGACAGCACATCAGTTTCTTATTCTGCTCGGCCACCTGGCCTCCATGTCACTCCTATGGCCAGATTAGCCATGAGAATAACCCAATGGACATTAAGATCACAGTGGATGCAAGCCATTCAACCACTGTCATCTCCAGTTCAAATAACCCACCAACTACATTCATCTCTCCTCTGGTGGGTGAACAAGAACAACTTGCGCACAGGCCTATCCTTCCAACAACCAGTTCTGCAAGTAACTTTAACTACAGATGCATCCACCTTAGGTTGGAGAGCACACACAGATAATCTCCAAACTCAAGGTACTTGGACAAAACTCGAAGCAACATTTCAAATCAATTTCCTGGAGCTTCGAGCCATACGTTATGCTCTACATGCGTTCAAGGACTGCCTTTCACACAAGACTGTTCTTATACAAACAGACAACACGGTAGCCTTGTGGTACCTGAACAAACAGGGAGGTACAGGCTCTATCTCCTATGTCAAGAAGCCGCACAGATTTGGGACTGGGCCCTGACACATTCCATGTTTCTTCGGGCCACTTATCTGGCAGGCATTCACAACATAGTTGCAGACCGCCTCAGTCATCAGTTCCAACCTCACGAGTGGTCCCTGGATCCGTTAGTAGCGACCAGGATATTTCCACATTGGGGTCAACCAACAGTGGACCTCTTTGCATCCAAGCTGAATCACAAAGTGGACAGATTCTGCTCCCTGCACAAACAAACCAGTTAGCCATGGATGCCTTTGCTTGCCCCTGGAATTCAGGTCTTCTGTATGCATATCCCTCGATACTGCTAATATCCAAAACTGTAGTGAAGCTACAACAAGATAAGGGGTCGATGATACTCATAGCCCCGTATTGGCCTTGACAAATGTGGTTCCCCATACGTCTCGACCTCTCGATCAGAGAACTGATTTACCTGGGTACAGCTCCCACTCTCATAACTCAGGATCAGGGCAGGTTGCGCCATCCCAACCTTCAATCCCTATCTCTAACAGCCTGGATGTTGAAGGCTTGATCCTGCAACCACTCAGTCTTTCAGCTAATGTGTCTCAAGTGCTTGTAGCTTCACATAAACCTTCCACACGAAAAACCTGTTGTTCTAAGTGGAAAAGATTCACCATGTGGTGTGCACAGAAAAGTATTGACCCTTTTTCCTGCCCAATAGCATCTTTATTAGACTATCTCTGGCACCTTTCAGACTCTGGTCTCCAGATCTCGTCAGTAAGGGTACATCTAAGTGCTATCTCAGCTTACCGCTTATCCATAAAACCAAAGCAGTTCAATCAAATCCAAAGTAAACTAAAATCTAACTCCATTCTTCTTAGGGCACATTAATTTGATTCCAAGCTGCCCCTGTAAAAAAAAAAAAGTCAAAAAATATTTCACAAATGGCTTGATTCCACCAAAAACAATTTTTGCCCATTGGCACTGTTTCAAATTGTTCCCTTTTTTCATGCGTGGCAGTCTGTAGCTAGGGATTCTTCATGTATGAGGACTGCTATCTCTCTGTCCTTGCTTATCTGTAAGAGATGTTCTTTAAGGCCAGCAAGATGTCAGTCATCACAAAACCAGCCCACTTCCCCTTGAATTTGATTTCTCTAGTTTAAGCTAAATTATAGACTGAAGGGACACTCACATGGACATATGGAAGAATAACATGCACACACATGCCTACTAGGGCATGTTCAGTTTTTAGAAACTTTGAAATCAAATTTCCATACTGGGCTTCGTCTGAATGTCAGCCATTTGTGCGGACTGACATCCTGCTCTCCTTGAAAAACTGCTGTTACAGGTAAGCAACTCAGATGACCTGCAAGAATTGATCAACAAAGCAGAGTTTATAAAATCCTAGGTAACATTGTTTAAAATTGTTCTTATCCATGCAGAATAAAATAAACCATACTGTGCACCCAAATCTTTGAGCTGGTGCCACTGAGCAAGAAATTTCATCGGTGTCGTTGCAGTATCCCTTGGCCACATCCAGTAAAACAAATATTTTCTTGTCATCCCATATTGTCAGCTGTGCCTTAGTTAAGGTTTCTAACTCTTGGGTATAATTCAGCAGATGAACAAGAATGAATGCAGAGAAGCCCTTTCATTTCTAAGTGTCTACTTATGCTTTTGAAACCTTTTGAAATCAAAAGCTTCAAGAAATTGAGCTAGTTCACTTACTTCTGAACCTTCAAGCAAGCTTAGAATTCATACAGTATTTTGCTGGCTGTGGTTAATTGCAGCTTCAAGTATTATTTAATTCTTTTAATGTTTTTTACAATCTGGTAATCCTGCTTTCTCTATTGTATCTGGTATGTGAGAAAAGGGTTCTGATGTGATATGACTGCCAGCTCACTCGGATTTTCCATGTCTTCAGTTAGTTTTAGGTCCTGTCACCCTGGCATGCATTAACTGTAATAGTGTCACAGGTGGGCCTGCGTTTGTGAGAACGTGCCCACTCTCTGCAGCAGTCTGGGAAGAATCTCCTGTTTTATCCTTGTTTTGGTATGAAGCATCATCTTGCACCTTGGAATTTGGTGATGTAGCACATGTCTAATGAAACAGCTCAAATACATCTAGTGTAGTTTCATACTTAAAACACCTGTTTGCTCCATGGTGGCCCCTCACCCCAAGAACTGAAAAAGTAACTATGCAAAAAAGGACAGGATTTCTTAGGTTCTGTCAGGCCAATGCAATAATCTGTGCATTAAGAAACTGCACTACATTTCAGTGCACAGTTTTAACACACATATTTACTTTTTTAAACTCCTGGTTCAGCAAGCTAATGATATGCAAATGCATTGGGAGTTAAAAAGTGTGAAAACTGAGATAAAATGTGCATTCTCACAGGCTGAACACACATTTTTAACTCTGGGTGGGGGAAAAACTGGGGAAGAAAGAGACTGTGCCGAGAATAAATATGGCCGTGGCTAACTGTTGCCAGTTAGCTGGATAAGTCTGAACTTATCCAGCTATCTGGCCATGGTTAGCTATGCCGCTTAGCTGGATAAGTACGGGCTTATCTGGTTAAGTGGCAGTAGAACGGGAAAGACTTTTTTTTTGTTTGTTTGTTTTGTTTTATGTGCCTGCACAGCAAAGCTAGAAACTTTATTCCTGGGTTACAGATGGTGTTAAGTTTCCAGTGCTAAGAAAATCTGGGTTAGGCCAGCAGTGCATTGTGGAGTACTACTTATTGTCCTCATTTGCATGGGGTTTCCATGAGAGGGCATTAAGTAGTACTTGTATTTTTGAATACACATTTTATGAGCATAAAACTCTTTGCTGCATCAGCAGTAAGGTTTGTGCTCACAAAATGTGCATTTGAATGAAGGTTAAGCTGAACGCACCTTTCTGTCAGGTCGATACTCTAAGGCCGCGGTAGAAAGAGTGCGGCATTGCCGGGCGCACCCTCGTTCCCCGCACGCACAGTTCTCTTCACATACTGCTCGATACTCTATGTAAATTACTTGCAAATGCAAGCCGCGTCTGCGAAGCGTTAGGCGAAGGTTAGGCCCGCGCAACCCATTTTACTGTATGGGCGCTTAATACAGCGCCTATACAGTATCCTGGGTGCGCTGGTACCTGTCATTTCAAATGTCATTTCAAATGACATTTGAAATGATAGGCACCAGGAAGTGGATGGTTCCCCCCCCCTCCCAAAGCAAGGCGCAGGGCGAAAATTAAAACAAAAGGGAATAAAGTGTTTTATATATATATATATAACATACAAAAAAACCCAACACAAAAATGTTTGGGAAAGAAAAGCACTATTGCTTCCTATTGAATTCCTTCAAAGAAGTACAATTAAAAAACTTCTATATTTTATTGAAAATATGACATCATATACATTGTAGTACCTTACATAAAATCTACCTACATCTAATACAAATGTTTCGGACCACTCAATTTAGTTCACATTATGAATGTCCACCATTGTACAATCTTGAGTTCGCCCTCAAATCTATACTGCCTCTTATCTCACTCTGTCCCTCATTCTCACAAACAACACCATAAAGTAGGTCTTTTACTTCAATGTGGTTATCGGTCTCCTTTCATAGGAACACCTCTAGATGTTTAAACCTCTATATTTGAAATAACTTTTATTATGAGATCAAGACAAAAGGCTTGGTCTCAAAATAATTCTCGCCAACATTCACTCCATTGGTCCTCAGATCTTCTTAACAGGTGTCATACTTATGTATCATTCTCTCATGTCCCAACAAGGACCTTGTTTCGCCTATCAGGCTTCTTCAGGGGACTTAACTTGACAAGACCAGTCACCAACACAAACTCATCTATTCCTCCTCACGATGCTGTTATTTCTGAACAATCAGGAGTGGGTCAGAAAAAGCATCCCCGAATCACTGTGGCCACATGGCTCCCTTTAATTTATTGTACCTATTCCCCGATTCAGGAGTGCACTATCACCACCGTTTTATGAAACACTTGTATTCCCTGGCACAAACTTCTGCACAAATTACCACTTGTTAATCGAGGGTGAGTAAACCCATGAAATCTTGCATGTGACGTTCGCTAATGCACTGCCTTGAGCGCCGAAATCGCACGGGCGTACACAGGCGTGCATTCATTCATTGCTGGCGGGGGCTGCTGGAGGCCGCTTTCGCCGCCAGCTCCCTCCGCCTGGATGAATGCATGCCCGCCGGCTCCCGCCGCCGCCTGGATCAAACGCACGCCCACCCGCCCGCTCCCGCCGCCGCCTGGATCAAACGCGCGCCCGCTCCCGCCGCCGCCTGGATCAAACGCACGCCCACCCGCCCGCTCCCGCCGCCGCCTGGATCAAACGCGCGCCCGCCGGCTCCCGCCGCCGCCTGGATGAACGGGTGCCCACCCACCCGCCGGCTCCCGCCGCCGCCTCGATGACCACCCGCCCGCCCGTGTAGAGATGGGGGGATTTGGAAAGTGACAAGGTATATATATATATATATATATATATATATATATATATGTAACAACTTTACGCTGCAAATGTTAGTATATATGGAGGTCGTCCATGGTGCAGTCCGGTACGTAGCTGTTCGAACACCACACTAACACCAGGTAGAGAGGGTAGGCGGTAAACTAACAGGTTAAGGACGCGGCAAAATAGCGGGTTACAAAGGAGATAATCGGAGCGCGTGTCACAGTATCGGAGGGAATAGCTAATTCGTTCATTAAATAGCTAATTCGTTCATTTACATATCATATACATGCTGCGTGCAGAAAAGGTTACGGGTCTGTTTCAAGAAGCGCTAAGGACGCGTGAAACTGGAGACTGTATCGCAGGATCGCTTTACGCGTCCCAATTGTGCGCCCACAGCGAGTTAATCTCCAACCGCACCTTACAGTATCGAGCTGTGTATCAGCTTCTGAGTATCCAGGGGGTCCTCAATATTCCAGATATTAATGTCCCTGTCTCTAGTGACTTTCACATTCCCACATCATTAGCCCTCATGCACTTCAAATAAGGCATATGTTAGTGCAATTATGAAATTTCAGACTACTGATGACTTGTCGATGACTTGTAATCTCATGTACAGAAGGCTTCAATATGCAATGTCATAGAACCTTTGCAGTCTTAACTAACATTTGCTCTACCAGTTTAGGATTCTTTCCACATGATCCTGATCTCCGGTTGTCAACTGGCTCCAGGTTTTCAGGACAAGTTGATCCAGTTCTGGTTTTACCCCATTGCATGCGGCTGTTTGTAGACCTGATTTCTATATTGCGTTCCTTAAGAAAAGCAAGACACTAAGTCCCTACATGCAGTGGGGGGTAAAACCAGGATTGGATCAAACTATCCTGCAAGTCTGGAGCCAGTTGGCAACCCTATCCTGATCTGTTTTTGCTGACTTGTGTGAGAACATACCCAGACCCATGGACAGGACACAGAATACTGATCCCTGACATTGTAGGACTGTGGTTGAACCCCATTGCACTGGCCCAGGTTTTTGCCCATATTCTTCTCCCCTTGGAATGTTGTCAGTGTCATCGTATGGTTATTCAGTGGTAAGTTTGCTTGATATTCTGAGGCTGCAGTTCTCAGACTTTACCACTGGAGGGCACTGAAGACTCTTGTGTTGATCTACTATTGTAAAATCTCAAAGATACTAGACACTCTGGTCATGTATTGTAAAGTTTCAAAATTAAATTCTTAAGGAAATTAGGTAGGAAATTTTTATCCATTTTATTCAATAAAGGGGTAGGCATTAAAACATTTTTGTCGTTCAAACTGGACTTTTTCTATTTTTGAATTCTTCATGCAGTCTAATATATTTTGGCTTTTGTACTATCCTTTTTTTTGGCTCTGTACCTAGTGCATTCTCCTCTGCTGTGCTGGTAAGGGTCGTCTTTATGCTGTTATGCATTCAGTTTTCTTTTCTAGAGATATTTATGGTGCCGTAATTGTAGCACAATATGTTAAATCATGACACCCCTATATTAACACCCCTATATTAAATATCCCTGTAATGTTAAATCATGAGAACTTCAGCTCATCAGTTTATCACCTTATATTCTGTGAGGACAAACAGGGTAACTCAGTCACTTGTGGATGTCATCTGTTGGCTCTGACATGGGTAGATCTCCCAGACATCTCTGAAATAGCCAGAAAATGATTTTCTATGCAGTGCCACTTTCAGGGTCCCTTCACTCTTATTTTGTCTGCAGTGATGGATGTTTCTCCCATGTGCTTAACACGGAGATTCTTGTGTTCTCTGTTGATAAGTAGACATGAATTACTGATATTTGGGTAATGTCATCTGATGGCACTAACAAATCTAGCTCTCAGAGCTCAATAAAGAATATATGGCGCATGTATTGGAATTCTCACATGTGCACGTTGTCTTTTTATCCAAGCTACTGCATCGACAAATCCCCCCCCCCCCCTCTCTCTCTCTCTCTCAAAATTTGTAGAGTTTTGTCCTTTGTGCTATTATTCTGCCTCGTTACTTCTATTTTTCTGCTGCTGCATTAGCAGCCCCTGAAGCAGAACTTTAAATTCTTAAAACAAATAAATAAGAATTACTTGAGAATGGAAAAGCCCAAGGCAAAGAAGCCAGTGGTCTGCATCTTGAAGGCCTGCATCTGTGGGTGCTGAATATCCATCATGGATATGCATTCTATTATTGTCTGGGCCTAGATCATAACTTCTCAGACTGTTACGGCTGTGGTCGGATATTCCCTGTGGCACAGCAGCGCCATGCCTGGAAAATGTAGAACCAAGGAAGGTGCGGGCATGTAAGAGCCTGAAACCTCAGTGCCAAAGTGAGCTGCAGAGTTGCTTCTTTATCCAGGAAAGAGGTGTTGGACTCTTGTAGTAGGAAATAGAGTCCAGAATCTTTCCCCTCTTGTTTTGCAAGCATGTTTGGGTCTCACCCCACTGGTGGTTCCAGTTCCCAGATCTGACTCACTTCAGGTGTTGAGTATAGTGCAAAAGTCTGTGGTGCTGGTTGAAGCACTGAGAAGAGCACCTAAATGGTGCAAGGGACCTGCTTTGGAACAAACCACTTGGACACAAAGAAAAGGTTGATGCTGTTGGCACAGGGCTCCATCAGAGTGGGCCTCTTTTCGATGCTGAGGTGGGAGATGGCCTCATCGGTGCAGGTTTCATCTTTCGTGGTGCAAAATATCTCCTTGGTGGGAAGCCATTTATTTTATTCAGATATAGCACTGACTAGGGTGCTGTCTATCTCAACACCGAGCTCGCATTCTAGGGCATAGTTAGCATACATGGCATAGCATATCAGGGTACTGTCGATTGTTGGAGCAGAGCCCTTCAGCACAGAAGCCTAAGTGTTCCTCGGCTGGAAAGAGGTGCTGTTGACACCATCCATGTACCAAGCCTCCATTTGACAGGAGCTGTTGACACAACTGGTGTGGAGTACCTCAGACCGAGCTGCTGCTACAGCAGATGCAGCTGTCATGGCATTGAGTTCCTCTTCGGATTTATAGGCAGCCCTACTAAAATGGACAGTGGTCTTCATTCCAAAGCATATGGGGTTGGACTTAAAGATCTAAACTTGTACACTCTGGTGGAAAGGCGAGATAGGGGAGATATGATAGAGACATTAAAATATCTCAAAGGTTTCCATGCACAGGAGGTGAAACTCTTTCAATGAAAAGGAGGATCTAGAATGAGGGGTCATGCAGTGAGATTGAAAGGGGGTAGATTCAGGAGTAATCTTAGGAAATATTTCTTTACAGCGAGGATGGTGGATGCTTGGAACAGCCTTCCAGTGAAGGATCTCTAAGGAAGGGATGGGAGTTATAATGCTAAATTAATTGGATGGATGGGCAGACTAGATGGGTCATAGTCTTTTTCTGCCATTATGTTTCTACATTTAGAAAAGATGAGCTGTTCTGGGTTTCCAAAGAGGACATCTCTCTTCCAACTATAGTGCAGCTTCCAACTTGTGGAAGCCCAGCTATTAGAGCTAGTGAAGAATCTCTTTACCTCATTAAGCCCTAAAGACAAGAGGAGGAGATTAGAACATTTTCTGTCCAAGGTGGAGGAAATTGCCCCCCCCCTCCCCCCGTGCAGCTGAGTCTGAAGGTGAAGAAGTAGGATCAGTTCATTCTGAATTTGTTGGCTCTTTCCCCTTTTAGACTAGCAGGTATCTCCTCAGTTGCTCTCGTTATTGGTGTTGTGGCTTAGGGTTTTCTGTGAGAGGAGGAGGAGGAGGAGAAAGATTCCAAGGGGATTCCTTCAGATCCCAAGCCAGCCTGGCCTGAGCATATCTCTCCTATAGAGAATGTCTGCTCCTCAGTTTTTAGATAAACTGGCAAAAATGCTGTCCATTGGAAGAAAAATGATCCTAAAACAGATGCTTCTGGCTTCTTTAGTTCCTTCAGCCTCCAGCAGACTACATGTATATCCTGATTCTCAAACTCCTCAAGAACCTGCAGATGAGATGTGGCAGACGATGACATCATGTCATTTCAATTTCTGGGGTCCAGTTAATTGCCATTAGTACTTCCTGTCTGGTTACTCAAGATGATCTCTTCTGATCTGCTGAGGCTCCTGCCTTGGTTTCAGCAATCTTTGAGAGAGAGCTAAACAATAATATTCTCAAATGCTCCCTTGGAACCTAAAGATCATATTTATCTAGACGTACCTTGACTCTGGCACAGCAGAGGATCTACTGCTAACCCAGCAGATCACATGCTCAAACTACTTTGCATCTTTTCACCCCTTACTAGACAAAGCCCTTCTATTTAATCTAAAAACTATAACATGCCATGACGACGCTTGACCTCCTAGATAATTAAACAAGCCAAATTTGGTCTGATTGTCTCCAGCCCATTTTAAACACATTGAGACCATTATTTACAAAGCCTCCAATGGATAACTTATTCAGCTAAAGCTAGCTGAATAAGTTATCACAGATATTCATCAGGATAAATGTCTCGCTGAATATCCTTGATTAAAATGTCCTGATTACTTTTAGCTGGATAACTTTAAACCTAACTAGCTATCTTCTGAATATTGCCAATTGTGTTTACATTTATCCAGCCTTGTGTTCATGGATTACTTTAGACTTAACTGGCTAAGTTCAAAAAATTTAGCTGGTTAAGTGGCAATGAGATACGAAAAAAAAAAAAAGTGATTGGGCTCGGTGGCCCTATTTCCAAAACCTCCCCTCCACTAAATGAAAACAAAAGTGGACTTATTTGCCGAACCCTCACTCCTTCAAACCCCTTGACATACTCTATACAAATCAAAGTTTGAAGGGTTGAACCTGGCCTCCCCTCCCTCCCCACCTGCTCCCCATTTCAGCATAATTTTATCTCCAATAAACCATACTGTATCACCCTCTCCCATCCTATCCCTAACCCTCCCACCTTCCTGGTACCTTTTCAAATGGCAGTCTTCAGCTGGGATCATGGTATGTTGCTGCTGTGATTCCAGCCGGCACTTCTTGCATTGCTATGGGGCCGATGCAATACAGTGTGCTCAGCCGAGTGCACTGTATAACCCGCACTCCAACGCGGGTTAAATAGGTGCTAATCCACCCCTTAATGCAATAGGGCGATTAGCGCCTATTTAACCCACGTCGGACGTGGAGTGAATGTAATAGCGCTCAACACATGCAAATGCATGTGAATGAGCCTATTACTCATTCACTCTGCATGCAGAAAAATAAATGTGCGTCTCAGACATAAATTTATCGCTCAGCTGTTAACGTCTGCCTGGAGTACAAAAAAGCAGAAAAAATATTTTTCTGTACTTTTTTTTTTAAGTAAAAAAATAAAATAAAATAACTCGGTCTCTGTTTTCATAACCAGCCATCTGCCAGTAATAAAAATGGCTGCCGCAGCGGGGTCGCGTTAGCAAGGAGGTGCTAAGGTCGTGCAAGCTACCCTAGCGCCTCCTTGCTAGCGCGACCCCTTATTTTGGATATTGCATAGCGCCCCCCTTGCGGGCGCCATGCGCACGTTAGGAAAGCAGGTGCTGACATTTCAGCGCCCATTTTCTGCGATTTATATTGCATCGGCCCCTATGTTAGCACCAAGAACTGCTAGAGAGAGTGCAATTCCTCCTTCTTACAGAATAGTATTGTTGAACTTGTTCTACCACAAGAGAGAGGGCAGCAATTTTACTTCAAGTATTTTCTAGTGCCCAAGAAAATTGGAGGGTTTTGTCTCATTTTAGACCTAAAGGCCTTTAATAGTTTTCCCTTGAAGGAAAAGTTCAAGATGTCTCCCTGGCACCATCATTCCATTTCTAAACAAAGACAACTGGCAAAGCTGTTTGGATTTCAAGGATGCATACAGCCATATAAAGATCATCTTAATTACAGGAAATAAGTCAGATTATAATAGGGATCCAGTACTTCCATACTGCATATTGCCCTTTGGTCTAACAGCCCTGCATTTATTTAAAGAATGCCTAGTGGTTGTTGCAGAATTCATATGTAGATTTGAATGATTGGCTGATTAAGATAACACTTCAGGTCAGGACAAACAAATCCATGTGTACCACTATCTGCATGCTGTAAGTGATAGGGTTCATCATTAGTTATCCAAAATCAAATTTGTCTGACACCTCATTTGGCATTCATCGGGGTTTGCTAGACATGACTTGAACGAAAGCCTTTCTCCCTGCCAATAGGATCACAGGTTTGATGTCCATCGTGAATGGAAGTTTTCAGAGTCAGCAAACATTGCCTGGGACCTGTTCAAGATATTGAGTTATATGTTTCAACAGTCTGTTACTCCCATGGCACATCTCCATATGAAACAAGCTCACTGGCAAAGTCATTGAAGAAGCACATGTATGTATGTAGTTGCTTAGAGATTCCCTGTCTTGATGGCTTTCCCATGCCAATTTAGTCTTGGGAATATCTTTTCAAATACCTTCTCAACATTGTTCCCAGAACAGATGCTTTCAGTCTGGGCTGGGAACATTGTACACATGGCCTTCATGTCCAGAGTCCTTGATCATACAGGAAAAAATGTTATCACTTTGATTTCCTATAACTGTGACTATAATAGTTTTCAGAAATAAGGTGGCTAAAAGAATTGTCCTGATACAGACAGTTTAGTAGTGATATTTTGCTTGAATAAGCAGAGCAGGGCAGAGAGGAACCATTTCACTCTTGTGTCAGTATGGAACTGGCCCACTTCTCACTGGGCAATCTTGAGAGCAACATACCTGACAGGAAAAGAGAACAAAGCAGATAGAATAGTGTCAGATGAAATGATGTAAAAATGTTATAGTGTAAAATAATTTATGAAATAGTTTATTAAATATAACCAATTATCACAAATGTAACTATAGAAATAGCTATCTAAAGAAAAACATGAATGATTAAAAATGATTGCTGAAGTATGGCCCTGGTTTAACTACATTAAAAAAAAATATATATAAACATGGTAATATCAAGTATGTGTGTACATTAACATCCTATATGTAAACATACAGTTGTTGATTGATTCCTCTCTTATATTGTGAGTATTGGAGAAAAGTGGAGGAGTAGCCTAGTAGTTAGAGCAATGGGCTGAGAACCAGGGAAGCCAGAATTTGAATTCTGCTTCTCCAGCTGAAACTCCTTGTGACCTCTGGCAAATCAGGTCACTCTCCAATGCCTTAGTTACAACTTAGACTGTAAACCATTTTGGCCTGAATTTGTAACTCATCTTGAACTTGGATTTGAAGTAATTAAATTTAACTTCCATCTTAATAATAACCTATCCAACAAAAATATCTTATTTAATATAAGGGACCTTGGAATCACATTGGATTTGGAATTCTGTTTTAAACAACATATTAACAACATCATTAAAGAGAGTTTTTACAAACTTTAAATCTTAAAAAGGATTAAACCTCTACTTCATCACGATTTTTGTTTAGCATTGCAAGCCCTACGTTTATCCATATTAAACTGCTGTAACACAATTCTCCTGGGATTACCTGCATCTACCATTACCCCGCTTCAACTATTACAAAATGTGGCAGCACGTCTACTTAGTAACCTCAAAAAATCGGATCATATCACTCCACTACTCAAGGATATTCATTGGTTACCTGTCTTTTACAGAGTACAATATAAGACTATTTCACTGATACATAAAGCTTTGTACAACAAGTATGAATGGATGGATTCATCACTTCATTTTCAAACATCAAGAAGATCTTTACGATCCACAAATACCGGTCTACTTATAATTCCATCTCCAAAAATATCCCGTCTTATTTCAACTAGACAACATGCATTCTCAATCGCCGGCCCGATATTATGGAATTCCCTTCCAGTCAAATTAAGACTAGAATCTTCTTCTAAAACATTTGAGAGAATTAAAACCATTACTTTTCCTAAAAGCTTTTTCAACATGATAATAACAATATTCTCCTAATCTCAATTAATTATTTTATTTTCCTTCATTTTCTATCCTTTTATTTTGCAATTACTTTGTATACTATTTTCTTTTAACTTTACAAATTGTATTTCTCTTTCATTCTTATTATATGAGAACCAATATGATGACTGATGTTGAATATCGGTATACCAAAAAAGTAATAAATAAATAAAAGCCAGATACACTGATCTAGCTGGTTTGGTGTCACTTTTTCTTGAACAGCAAGATTGCACAATTAAGGCACTAATTTTCTGGAAAAAAGAACATCCTCACATACAGATTTGTCAGATGAGATGAGACTGAAGGACCTTAATATTTATACCCTAGAAGAGACAAGATAAGAGATGATACAGACCTTTCAAATACCTGGAAGGAATTAATTTTATTTTTATTTATTTTGAACTTTTATATACCGACATTCATGTGCAAACAGTACATATCATATCGGTTGGACCCAAAAAGCAAATCGGAAGCCGATCCAGTTGGCTGTGATACAGTAAAGACAATGAGAATCGGACGATCAGAAGAAGCCCTTTATTTCAATGCCCGACTCTGGCCGAGTTTCGCTCATAGAGCTGCCTCAGGGGCAATTCAAATATATTTTTCGCCATGTCCTGATCCAGGGATATTCATGCAGATCTAAGATCTAACAATGCTAGCAGAAAGAATGTCAGAGTGTTCTGCAGACACTAATGATATTGTGACATTGTGACAGTGTGACAGCAGCCCTGCAGGCATATTTTAAGTCCTGCTAATTGAATTGCCCCTGAGGCAGCTCTATGAGCGAAACTCGGCCAGAGTCGGGCATTGAAATAAAGGGCTTCTTCTGATCGTCCAATTCTCATTGTCTTTACTGTATCACATATCATATCGGTTTACAGCGAAACGAGGGAAGCATAAAACAAGAGCCTTACATCAAACAGGGTTACAAAATTCAAATCTTTTCTGATGGAAAGGAAGCTGTGAAACTAGGGGTCACGATGTGAAACTCCAAGGGGGAAGACTCATTTAAAAACAATGTCAGGAAATATTTCTTCATGAAAAGATGCATGGAATGCCCTCCCGGAAGAGGTGGTGAAGACAAAAACATTAAGGGAATTCAAAAGGGTGTGGGACAAACACAGTGGATCCCTGCTGATTAGAAAATGGAAATTAAGAAATGGGGTAACTTTTTCCGATTTCACCTAAAGTTTACATTACAGCTTGGGGTAGCTTGCATGGAGCAGCAGCTGCTACTACCCTTAAAAAAAAAAACAAAAAAAACTTGTTGGACCGACTGCATGGACCTTTTTGGTCTTTATCTGCCATCATCCGCTATGTTAGATCTTAGACCTGCATGAATATCCCTGGATCAGGACATGGCGAAAAATATATTTCTCAAGTGGGGAAAACTTGCGATAGATCTGACTTCAGACGCTTAATAGAGAACAGTTCTTTATGTATATCATAAGACATCTAAGAGTCGGAAGAATACAATTTCTGTATTCTTCCAAAGGATAGACTTTGAACCACCTCCCCCCCTGTACATAGGTTTCTGTACATAGGTTTCTCAGCAGCTTTATCACAACAAATTGGACATGCTTAATACATGTCGTTCTATTGTAACTTCCTCTAATCCCTGTTATGCCCCCCTCTTTACCTGTTACCTGTTTTCAATGTTACTCGTTTCAATGTAAATCGCCCTGCGAGGCGTTAGTTTTATTTCCTTGTAAACCGGGGTGATATGTATATTATACAGGAACCCCGGTATATAAAAACTAAAAATAAATAAATAAATCGTCCAATTCTCTGGATGGAAAGACCTTACTGAGGTCAATATTCAAAGACATTTAGATAGATACCTTACACGTTATCCATCTAATACACAACGTATTTATTTTATTTACATGTTTTGTATACTGTTGTTCCAAATGAAGACCACAGTGGTTCACAAAGTAAAATATACATAATATACAAATTGATACAATAAACAAAATATTCTAAAACATTATAACTCCGTTATCCATCTAAATCCAAGTTATTCATTTTAAATGTTTAGTTTTGAATATTGGCCTCAAAACTCAAGAGAGACCAAAGTATTATGATTCTTATCACTTCCTTTTGGCCAAGACAGATTTGGTTTTTATTCCTGTGGGAACTGTCCATCAGGAGACCAGTCAGTTGGTCTCCTGATGGTCAGTTTCTTCAGCCTTGATCACATAAAATCAAGGACTATTGTTTCATTCCAACATGCAGTCTCCAGACCTCAAAGCATGGATGATGAAAAGTAATTAATTTGCTCCCCTAGAGTCTCTGGAAAGTATCTCTGATTTTTAAAAAGGCATCCACCAGAAGAACTTATGGATTTAAATGGAGGAAGTGGAAATGAGCACAAAGCACACTAGAATAGAAATGAAGGAAACAAGTGTGCTATGAAGTATATTTACTGGTCTGAGAAAAGGAACCAAAGTATTTTCAGTTATGTAAATATGTCTATAATGTAAATGAAAGATGAAGTATGGATATAACTGACCCCCAACGCCGGGACTGTGTTTCGCTAAGGCTGCATCAGGAGGGACTGTTTACAATAGTTTAAATAAATTTCTGAAACAAGTAAAAGAAAAGCAAATGTTAGATTCAGAATACAGACCGCAAGGAGGCAAACAACAGAGGAAGTCAAGCATAAGTATCCAAGTCAGTGTAAGATAGTGCCTGTACATAGAAAGCTTCCAAACCTAAATGGTACTTGAAACTAAAAGTAAAAGAATAAAATTAAAAATGAGCAGATTGAAGTAACAGGTAGTGTTAACTACCCAAAAACGTTATCATAGTGTGAGTCAGAAACACAAAAATACAAAATGCAAGCAAACCTTTTATCAGAGGTAAATATATATGAAAGTAAAGTGGCTTAAAAGCAATAAAGAATAAATTGCTAGACATTTAAGGGTCAGGAAGTGGAAAAAAGTGTGGGAAAGCTAAACCAATAGACAGGGCAGGACTAAGGAGTGACATAAGCAATACTGTAAAATTTCAGAAATTCCATAAGGTGCCTATACAGAAAAGGCTTATAAGTTTAAGAAAAGGACCTGGAAGAACTAAAGGATTGGAAAGAAAATTAAGAGCGCGATAAGGCTGAAAGAGAAATTAGTTTCAAACAGACCCGAGAGGAACTGCAAATAGGTGCATTAAGTATGAGAGAGAGCCCGAAAGTAAAGACAAACCCTGTTATTTAGATGTGTGAGAGAGAATAATACTGGGCATTTTAAATTATTATTATTATTATTATTTATTTCTTTTATATACCGACATTCAATCGAGATATCACATCGGTTTCCAGATAACCAAGAGAATAGGGCGTAGTCCGCCCTATTTTACATTATAACATGGTAACCAAAAAAAAAAAAAAAAAAATTATAACATATTATAACAGTGGTACATGGAACAAAAGGTTATAGGATATAACAAAAGGTTATAGAAAATAACATATGTACATGAATGTGTTGTTGATAAAATAAATTTAGGATTAGGGACTTGTTGGTTAGGTAATTTAGGAATAGAGGTACCCTTGCATACAATCCTTGATTGTATGCAAGGGTTTAAAAAATAAAAAAAAAATAAACATACAAATAATCACAATAAGTGTAATACTGTAACAAGGATGTTGAATAA
This sequence comes from Rhinatrema bivittatum, assembly GCF_901001135.1. NCBI lineage: Eukaryota > Metazoa > Chordata > Amphibia > Gymnophiona > Rhinatrematidae > Rhinatrema > Rhinatrema bivittatum. The sequence continues at coordinate 267,713,927 of NC_042623.1, read as the reverse complement.
ACCTGGTCCAAAAGTAGGTATAAGTGAATGGCTTGAAAGCAAGAGAGGATGGATCTGTAAACATTTGGAAGACAAAAAGCAGTAGAACTAATCGAAAAATGAACCAACGAAAAAATGGGCCAGGTTGGAGAATAATGTCCGAGATACTGTAAAACTACAGGAAAAGTAAAGGCATTATATGAATTCAAGTAGCCTGTGCACAAAAAGGCTTATCCACTTAAAATATAGAACCTGGAAAAAAAACAAAAACCAAAAAAAAAAAACTAAGGGCAGTGAGTACAAAATGCTTTATTGACAACGTATAGAACTTGAGGGAACTAAGGATGAGCGCAGAAAGTATGGAAGACAGTAAACAATTCATATTTTAAAGGTGGATGGATGTAAGAAAAACACTAAGAAATGAATTGAAAGGTATTTTTAAATTTAGGGGGAATGAAAAAATAAAAAGATAATCTAAATCAGTAAATTTGAACCAGTGAACCAACAGGGCTAGACGGTAAGAAAAACTATAGAAAGGCAGACCACTTCATTTCTTTATTTAAACCAAAAGGCATGAGAAATCACTACTGTGGGTAAGGGGAGAAATGACTTCTATCTCTGATGTTATTCTCCAGTTCAGCCCTTGTTCTTTCATTGGTTCATTTTTTGAGCAATTTTTCTGCTTTTTTTCTTCTAAATGTTTACCGAGCCATTTACTTACACTTACACTTTTGGAATCAGGTTTTCTCAATATCCTTGTTACTAGCATTACACTTTTTGTGCTTATTTGTATGTTTACTTTTATTTTTTAAACCCTTGCATGCAGGCATTTAAAATACACACTATTCTTCTTTCTCTTTCAACTAAATAAAAGGATATTTCTTTACTTTCGGGCTACTCTCTCTTACTTAATGCACCTATTTGCAGTTACCTCTCGAGTTTTTCTGTTTGAAGTTAATGTCTTTTTCATCCTTATCACACTCATCTTAGTTTTCTTTCATGTCCTTTACTTCTCTTTCAGGTCCTTTTTTTAAAATTCATAAGCATTTTCTGTATAGGCATCTTATGGAATTTCTTACAATTTTACAGTATTGCTGACATTCCCTAGTCCAGCTCCTATATTTCTGTTGGTTCAGCTTTTGCGCATTTTTCCGCTTCCTGACATTTAAATGTTTAATGATCCATTCTTTCTTGTGTTTAAGCTGCTTAATTTCATATATATTTACCTCTGATACAAGATTTGCTTGCATTTTGTATTTTTGTTTCTGACACTCACTTCGGGTAGTTAACATGACTGTTACTTCATTCTGCTCATTTTTAATGTTATTCTTTTACTTTTAAGTTCAGTCTTAAGTTTGGAAGCTTGCTGTGTACAGGCACTATCTTACATTGACTTGGATACTTATGCTTGACTACCTCTGCTGTTTGCTTCCTTATGGTCTGTATTTTGAATCTAACATTTGCTTTTCTTTTACTTGTTTGTTTCAGATATTTGTTTAAACTATTGTAAACTGATCCTCCCAATGCATCCTTGGCGAAACATGATCCTGTGTTGGGGGACAGCATTGTATCCATACTTCATCTTTCGTTTATATTAAGGACAATGTATTTATATAACTGAAAAGACGTTGGTTCTTTTTCTCAGAGCAGTAAATATGCTTCACAGCACACTCATTTTCCTTTATTTAAATGGAGGTTTGCCATCTGGTGTGACCACAACTCCACAGATACATTTTCTTACCCACACAAAAACTGCTTGACTGAATTTTTCAGGCAGGTCTCAAAACTAGCTCTATCAAGATACACCTCATTGCAGTTGGCACTTATCACTGATATGCAGAAAGAAATATCATATCTATTATTTGTCAGATTTACATGAAGCCTCCAATTAAATCACCTACAGTGTCATGGGACCTTAATATGGTGGTTGCCCTGCTTATGAAAGCCCTTTTAGAGTCCCTCTGCTATTGTGGACTCAGAAAACCTGACCTGGAAGGTTATATTCTTGGTTGCAGTCCCTCCAGCCTGTAGTGTCAATGACATCCGGAACCTATTAACTTATCCACCTTCCTTCTGCTAAGTTTCACCACAACAGATTTGTGCTACACATTCATCCTAAGTGTCTGCTTAAAGTAATGATGGATTTCTACCTTAACCAGTCATCCTACCAACAATTTTTCCCAAGCCACATATTTATAAAGGGAAAGAAGCCTTGCATAGTTTGGCTTATAAAAGAGCTGTCACCTTCTATCTAGAGTGGACCAGTAAGTAAATCTACTGCTCTAGCACTAAACTTTCAAAAGAGAAACTTTGATAAAGTGAGGAAAATAGAAAAAAAGAAAGGTGCAGCTACAAAGGTTGAGTGTACAACAGGCATGGACATTGGCAAGTTAAATGTAAAATATTGGTAAGACAGGCTAAGAGAGAATTTGAAAAGAAGTTGGCCGTAGAGGCAAAAACTCATAAAAACTTTTATAAAAAATATATCCAAAGCAGGAAGCCTGCAAGGGAATTGGTTGGACCGTTAGATGATCGAGGGGATTAAAGGGGCACTTGGGGAAGATAAGGCCATCGTGGAAAGACTAATTGAGTTCTTTGTTTCGGTGTTTACTAATGAGCATGTTGGGGAAATACTTGTTCGGGAGACTACTTTCAGGGGTGAAAAGTCAGATGAACCTAACCACATCACATGAAACTGGAAGATGTAGTAGGCCAGACTGGCAAACTGAAGAATATCAAATCTGGACCTGCATACACCCCGAGGTTCAAGAACTCAAAAATGAAATTTCAGATCTATTACTGCTAATTTGTAGCCATTTAAAATTGTTCATTGTACCTGAGAACTAGAGGGTGGCTAATGTAACTCCAATATTTAAAAAGGGCTCTGGAGTAATCTGGGAAACTGTAGACCGATGATCCTGACTTCAGTGCCATGAAAAATTGTGTAAACTATTCTAAGGATCAGAATCACAGAACATATAGACATGGTTTAATGGGACACAGACAGCATGGATTTACCCAAGGAAAGTCTTGCTTCACAAATCTGCTACTTCCTTTTGAAAGGGTTAATAAACATGTGAACCAGTAGATGTGTATTTGGATTTTCAGAATGCATTTGACAAAGTCTCTCATGAGAGGCTTCTAAGAAACCAAAAAAGTCAGGGGATAAGAGATGATGACCTTCTGCAAATTGCAAACTGGTTAATAAATAGGAAACAGAGTAGGATTACACAGTCAGTTTTTTCAGTGGAAAAAGGTAACCAATGGAGTGCCTCAGGGATCTGTACTTGAACCAGAGCTTGTGAAACTGGAAGATTGGGCATCCAAATGGCAGATGAAATTTAATGTGCAAGGTGATATTTATAGGGAAATATAACCCATGCTATAGTTTCACGATATTATGTTCTGTATTAGGAGTTACCACCCAGGAAAAAGATCTAGGCGTCATAGTAGATAATACATTGAAATTATCGGCTCAGTGTGTTGTGGCGGTCAAAAAAAGCAAACAATGTTAGGAATTATTAGGAAGGGAATGGTGAAAAAAATGGAGAATGTCATAATGCCTCTGTATCACTCCATGGTGAGGCTGCACCTTGAGTACTGTATACAGTTCTAGTTGCATATCAAAAAAGATGTACCGGTAGTTGCACTGGGAAGGTTCAGAGAAGGGTGACCAAAATGATTAAAGGGCATAGGGCTTTACCATGAAGAAAGGCTAAAGAGGTTAGGACTGTTCAGCTTGGAGTTAAAGGAAGGCGAGTTTCATCCAACAAAAATATTTATCCACACTTGGCTTTTTGTTATGGTTATTTCCCCCTCTTTTTGGTGGGAACTCACACGCATGACTGAATTATGTTGCTTGTCTTTGGAGAAAGCAAACTTACTTACCTGTGGCAGGCATCGCCTGAAGATTGCAGATTGATCAGTTGCATACACTTCCTCCTTCATGTCTGGAGTTTTATTTAGCTGTTATGTACACTGAGGTGGCCCTGTGTGAGAAACTCCCTTGTATGCCCAGCAGAGCCTTTCTAAGCTTTTTTTTTTAGAAATCTCTGGGATATCTGTTAATATTGGCACCATTGGTTGTGAAAGCAGTAACAGAACAGGGGATATTAAGACAATGCTTAAACATATCAATGGGGTAGACTTTAAAAATTTGCGCGATCGCGTACTTTTGTTCGCGCACCAGGCGCGAACAAAAGTACACTGGATTTTATAAGATATGAGCGTAGCCGCGGGTATCTTATAAAATCCGGGGTCGGCGCGCGCAAGGGGGTGCACATTTGTGCAACCTGCGTGCGCCGCCTGTTCCCTCCGAGGCCGCTCCGATTTCGGAGCGGCCTCGGAGGGAACTTTCCTTCGCCCTCCCCCCACCTTCCCCTCCCTTCCCCTACCAAACCCACCCCCCCGGCCCTATCTAAACCCCCCCCTTACCTTTGTTGGCAGATTTACGCCTGCTAAAAGCAGATGTAAATCTGTTCGCGCCAGCGGGCTGCTGGCGCGCCATCACCCGACCCGGGGGCTGGTCCGGAGGCCTCGACCACGCCCCCGGGCCCGTCCCCGAAACGCCGCGTCATTTCGGGAACGCCCCCGACACGCCGCTTCCCCTGCCCCTTTTACGAAGCCCCGGGACTTGCGCGCATAGGACATTTAAAATCCGCCCCAATAAGTAGAATGTCTTCCAAATCTTTAAAAGCATGCATCTTTTATTATAAAAAAAACTTTCTTGTTGCCAGATATTTAGAATTTCGAAAACTTGTGCATCCCCCGACACTGTTCTGGTTTGCTTGTGGGCTGCGTCGGTAGAGATGAAAAACAGCACTATTTAATTTCAGAAATCGCTTATGGCAGTGATCACAGGGAGCTGAAATTCACATGATTTGTGGTTTAGTTGTTTCTTTGGACTGTGGATCTACCATGCTATCTAAAATGAAGCTAACGTTTTCCCTCTTAATACTTGCTGAAGAGAGTAGTTTACATGTTTTGGGGGACCTGCTACCTCTTATAGCCTTGAAGGAAATGAATTAAAGCAAGCGAGTCTGGGCAGCATGCCAACAACTGAGCAAACACTGTTATAACTGATGTTGAAGACAGAACACTAAACTGTTACCTCAGGGAGTCTGTACAAAAGCTGCAAAGTCTGTGTTACAGCACCTGAAACAGAGGTCATTTATACTTTTATCAGAATAAATTATGCAATTCAGGAATGTGGCTTGGGAGCTTAGAATACCAGAAGTACTTTGCTGCATCTCTAGCAACATTTAGTTTATTTGTTGCATGGATGAATTCTGAGGCAAGGGCTCAGAATTCAGACTTCTTTCAGAGCTTTCCTTTGTTAAAGCAGTGTTGAAGGGTGAAGGGTTTGCCATACTGGCAAGGGAACAAGTCTGCATGTGTATGTAACACCCATATTGCCTGAGGAAAATTTCTAAGGTTAAGGACTGACTCCACTGCAGTGGTTTGCAGCACTTCATCTGCCCATAAGAATAGATCTTTACTTGTCTGAGATCTTGTCTTAATCTGGAGGTATGTAAGAGAAGTCACTCAGCAAATATTTTTTCATCCCACAGTTTCCTCCTCCTTTGCGCTTCCAGGAAGCTCCATTGTATCCACTGTTGGGATTTTGGTGTCGGTGAGCCTTCATTCACATCTACCTGAAGATTTTATTTTTAAGTTATTTTATAATTCCCCCTCACCATTACACCTAGTTTGTCATTACTGCGATTGTACTTTGCCAGGGGCTATGTACCAGGGATCCCTCCAGAACTCTGCAAACAAGGGACTTAAATCCAGCCACTCAGTAATCCAGCAATACGCAAGACACAGCCTCCCTCTTTTCCCCCCTTCACAGCATCCCCAGCTGATTCAGGGAACATAGACTACCCAGCAAATTAAGAGAAATCTATTTCATGTTTTTAGTTAGCGTGAACTTTGTAATTTCTGACACTAACCTCCCATTCCCTTCTCCTTTCTCCAGAAATAGAAAATATAAATGTTTGATATACCTGTTTTTTTTAAATTTGGCCATACATTTCAAAGTAGGCATTCACTGTTTTGCATTTCCTTGGTGGCTTGAGTGCAGACTGGCATTACTGAAAAGTTGAAGTTCCTGAAAATTAGTTTTTCATGTATTAGCAGAACATAGTACAGTTTCTTCATCCCCATTAATATGCCGTCATTGCTCTGGAGGGATCACTCCTAGACTATGTCTAGAGGGAAGTTCATCCTTTTAATTTTTGCTGCTGAGACAACTTTGAATTAGGAGAAACTGTGTGAATTAATAGAAACTTTTGATTCCTCTGCCATTTTTAAACTATTGAGGGTTTTTTGGAGGTAAGTTCTATATTATGTCTGCTAAGGCTTCTTCCCTTAAATAGGCCCTGCTTAGATTCATTTTGCATACACAGAAGGTAAACTTATTTCACTGAACTAAAACGCACTGTTTTATACTAGGAATTTTAGCAGGCTACTCCTTCACATCCATCCCTTCCAGTGAATTGCCTCTGGTTAGAGTTATTTTGCTTATTGTATATCATGAAACTTGAATTTGCTGTCATTTTGGGAATGAGGGGTAAGTAGGGTTGGGTTCATGGTCTTCCTCTATTATCTGCAGTAACTTGCTTTCTCTTTCCACCCCTACAGTGCCTTTCTTGTAAGATGTTTTCTGTGTTTTTTATAGTCTGCCCAGAACGGGAAAAAGTGTAGAGGGTTCATTTACAAGTGCCTTCTAGTTAATGTAATCAATCCTGGACACAATTTTCAATCACAGGACTTCAGGTTGTATTTTGTATTCAATCCCAGAATTAAAGAAACCTGATTTTTTTTAATGTAATGCTAAATAATTAACCCCCCCCCCCCCCAAAAAAAAACCCCAACATATTCTGAAGGTGTTTTCTCACCCTGTTTAGCAAGTCTGTGCAAATTCCCACACAGGATCTCCATTGCAGTAAGTGCATAGTGGAAACCTCAGTGATGCCTCCGCCAGTAGCATTGCTTCCTTTGCTCAGCTTTCTTCAATTATATCACAGAGTAGGATTGCGTTCTTCAAGCCCACTTGTATAAATGCCCTGGCAAGAAATGGCCATCCTTTGTGGCGGCAGTGACAATTTCAAAGAGAGGCCAAGAAAGAAAGCAAATGGGAAGGTAGCAGATGAGGGGCAGCTGCTATGTCACAAACTTCTGCTTTCTTTTTATGTTTTCAGCCAGTTCATAGTGGCTGGCAGGATCTGTACAGGAGAACATTTGTTTTGCATTGCCATATGGGAAAGGATAAAACATTGCTGAAGGTGCTGCTGGGGCTGGATGGGAAGGAAGGAAGGAAGGATTGGGGCAGAAAATGCAACCGAATCAGGCAAGAAGAGCTTTTGGGGCAAACGTGAGTAGGGACCAGTAGAGGCAGGGGTGGAGGATGGGAAGAGAGAAAGGGGGGGGGGGGGGTTGCTGCTGGGCAGAGGTAATACTGGTGCTGGACAAAGTGTGGAGTTTGGGAGAGATGGATATATATATAGTGCTAGAGCCACCTCCACTGCTGAAAAAGGTGGTGGGCCGCACCACTGAATATCCCAACAGTTAGTTGGATAAGTTTATCTGGCTAACTTGGCAAGCCAGCCAGTAGTTGGATATTGCTTCCAAAGTTTTCCTTTCCCTCTTGCACTAATTGGTTGAGGGTAGAGCTGATACTCGTCAGGCTTTTTCCTTTCAGCAGCATTGTAATTTTAATTTATCCTTGCAAATCATAGCACATGTACAGATTGCAATTAAAGGTGTTGAAAGTTTAATTTAATCTTATAAAAACAGGGAGTATGAGAGAACATTTTTAAACTTATGTAATTTATAACACTCAGATTCCTGCCTGCTAATTGTTAAATCCCTGACTTGTAGTTGCATGAATGATTTTGTTTGGTTTCGCATGGTGTATAACAGTCAATTTGGGCATGTTGCAAAAACATTTGTCTCTTATGTTTAGCAATAAGGAAGAATCTTATAAGCTCTTGCAAAGAATCTTCAACATCTTTTATAGCTGTAGTTTTTTAATAGTGCATAAAAGAATTTGGGTTTATATAGCACCTATAAAAGTCTGTATGCTAAAGTGCTTTACAGATACTGAGTGAACATCTTTTGAAAAGGAATCTGCCATTCTTTGTGGCAGCATACAGTAATACAGTGAGAGTTGGAAGAAAAATTAAGGAAAGTGTGGAAAGAAAGATTGGTGACTTGAGGCCACACAGTAAGCAAGTGGCCATGCTGTGTGATAAGTTCTGATTTTCAGTGCTGGCTCTAGGCTAACTGGCACCCCCCCCCTCCCCCACCACCTCCTTGGCAGCAGCTCTGGCACAGTACTCCCTCTTTTGGCAATGGTGGTGGCTCTAGCACAGTATAGTTATCTTTCTCCAGCCCCACTCCCACCACTCTTTGCCCAGCATCAGTATCCCTTCTGCTCTGCTCTCTCTATCCATCAGTGTCTAGCATTCCCTTTCTTTCTTTCCTCCTTTCCTACCCAGCAGCAACCCCCTCTCTTTTCCCTTCCTCCTTTCAGAATCCTTAATTTTCACTTATCCACCAAAGAGAGAAGCCTCCCTCCCTCCTACACAGCATTTCCGAGTCTCCTACCTTCAGATGTGGAAAGGTGTGGGGGGAGGGGCAGCAGTACCCCCTTGAGCATGGGGCACTGTGCAGCTGCACAAGTTGCACAGCCCAATAGTTGGCCCTGCTGATTTTCAGAATGTATTCTCCTTTCAAAAATGTTTTAAGCTACTAGGCTTGCAAAATCATAAGATGTCCCCAATTCCCTGAGCTGCTAGAGAAGTCTCCAAGACAAGTTTCAGAAGATGGGAGCCTGTGACCCTCTTAACTTCAGTGTTACAGGTCTGTATTTAGGGCTTTTATTCTTGCCTATTCAAATGTAATTTGTTGAAGATTGATCATTACTTTTCTTAAAATATGTTTACTGGTTTCTCATGTTCAGAAACAAAGGTTACGTCTTTGGGAGGTACAAACAAGGTTGTGACAAGAAGTGAAATTCAGTTCACATTCAAAATCTTATTCCTGGACACTTTGATCAAAAGATCCTTGTTACAGAGAGAGCCACTTGAAATAAGGACTTGCTGTTTCTATAGTTTGCTTAGAGAAGAAAGTTGCTGTGAAAAGTTTGAAGTGCTGATGCCAGAATCATGAGAGGAATAGTGGCAGGGAGAAAGTTTACATTCTGATTTGAGGGAAAGTCTCTAGATTAGTTTAATTCCCCCCCAAAATTGCCTGACTATTCTCTACAATGTGCATCTTTCAGCTATGCTGCCAAGTGCAGAAGAAGGAGAAAGGTAAAAGCAAAACAGAGGAGTTCTAGCCCCTGTAAGCAAAACCAGCTTCCTTCTCTAGCAGACTTTTAGTCCAGATCAAGAGTAAGCAATTCCAGTCCTGAAGTGCTTTCAACGGGTCAGGTTTTCAGGATACCCACAATGAATATGCAGTTGGTATATTTGCCAGTCCTGGGGGAATTCTGCGCAGAATCCCCTCCCCTGCACAAAATTGCAGAAAATGGCAGAGGATACCCCCGACATACTGCAAATGGAGCACGTGCCGTTCCCGGTGAAGATGAGGGCCCGGCATGCCCTGAACGGAGAGCGCACCATTTGTGGCGAAGATGAAGGCCCTGGTTAGACTGAATGTGTGTAGAGAGGTGGGTGAGGGTGGATGAGAGAGGGGTGGAGGAGGGTGAGGGAGAGCAGGGGTGTGAGAGAGTAGGGGGGGTGCTTTGAGTGTGGGTGCCAGGGAGAAGGAGCCTATATGAGGAGATTGTGAAGGAGTGTGTATGTGTGAGAGAGATTGGGATCTGGTGTGTATGAAAAAGGGATTGTGTATATGTGAGGAGGCTAGCCTGTGTGAGGGAATGTATGTGTGTGAGAGAGAGCCTGTGTCAAGGAGTGTGTGAGATAGACATAGGTAGCCTGTGTGAGGGTGTATGCGTGAGAGAGAGGGAACTTGTGGGTGTGTATGCAAGAGAGAGGGTGCCAGTATGAGGGTGTGTGTATGTGCACTAGAGAGAGGGAGAACATAAGAACATAAGAAATTGCCATGCTGGGTCAGACCAAGGGTCCATCAAGCCCAGCATACTGTTTCCAACAGAGGCCAAACCAGGCCACAAGAACCTGGCAATTACCCAAACACCAAGAAGATCCCATGCTACTGATGCAATTAATAGCAGTGGCTATTCCCTAATGGGCGGATTTTAAAAGCCCTGCTCGCTGGCGCGCGCAGGTCCTGGGGTTTTTTGAAGGGGGCGTGTCGGGGGCGGGACCGGATGATGCGGCGTTTCGGGGGCGGGATGTGGCGTTTCGGGGGCGTGGCGCCGGCCCGGGGGTGTGGTCCAGGCCTCCGGACCAGCCCCCGGACCGGAAGACGGCGCGCGTAGATTTACATCTGCTTCTCGCAGGCGTAAATCTAGGGACAAAGGTAAGGGGGAGATTTAGATAGGGCCGGGGGGGGGGGGGGTGGGTTAGGGAGGGGAAGGTGAGGGGAGGGCGAAAGAAAGTTCCCTCCGAGCCCGCTCCAATTTCGGAGCGGCCTCGGAGGGAACGGAGGCAGACTGCGCGGCTCGGCGCGTGCAGGCTGCCCAAAATCGGCAGCCTTGCGCGTGCCGATCCAGGATTTTAGAGGATACGCGCGGCTATGCGCGTATCTTATAAAATCCAGCGTACTTTTGTTTGCGCCTGCTGCGCAAACAAAAGTACGCGATCTCGCTTTTTTAAAAAATCTACCCCTAAGTAAATTTGATTAATAGCAGTTAATGGACTTCTCCTCCAAGAACTTATCCAAACCTTTTTTGAACCCAGCTACACTAACTGCACTAACCACAACCTCTGGCAACAAATTCCAGAGATTTATTGTGCGTTGAGTGAAAAAGAATTTTCTCCGATTAGTCTTAAATGTGCTACTTGCTAACTTCATGGAATGCCCCCTAATCCTTTTATTATTCGAAAGTGTAAATAACCGAGTCATATCTACTCATTCAAGACCTCTCATGATCTTAAAGACCTTTATCATATCCTCCCTTAGCCGTCTCTTCTCCAAGCTGAACAACCCTAACCTCTTCAGCATTTCCTCAGAGGGGAGCTGTTCCATCCCCTTTATCATTTTGGTTGCCCTTCTCTATACCTTCTCCATTGCAACTACATCTTTTTTGAGATGCGACCAGAATTGTACACAGTACTCAAGGTGCGGTCTCACCATGGAGTGATACAGAGGCATTATGACATTTTCTGTTTTGTTAACCATTCCCTTCCTAATAATTCCTAACTTGCTGTTTGCTTTTTTGACTGCTGAAGCACACTGAGCCGACTATTTTAAAGTATTATCCACTATGATGCCTAGATCTTTTTCCTGGGTGGTAGTTCCTAATATGGAACCTAATATCGTGTAACTACAGCAAGGGTTATTTTTCCCTATGTGCAACACCTTGCACTTGTCCACATTAAATTTCATCTGCCAATTGGATGCCCAATCTTCCAGTTTTGCAAGTTCCTTCTGTAATGTATCACAATCCGTTTGTGATTTAACTACTCTGAATAATTTTGTATCATCCGCAAATTTGATAACCTCACTCGTCGTATTCCTTTCCAGATCATTTATATATATATATATATATATATATATATATATATATATATATATTGAAAAGCACCGATCCAAGTACAGATCCCTGAGGCACTCCACTGTTTACCCTTTTCTACTGAGAAAATTGACCATTTAATCCTACTCTCTGTTTCCTGTCTTTTAACCAATTTGTAATCCACGAAAGGACATCGCCTCCTATCCCATGACTTTTTAGTTTTCTTAGAAGCCTCTCATGAGGGACTTTGTCAAATGCCTTCTGAAAATTCAAATACACTACATCTACCGGTTCACCTTTATCCACATGTTTATTAGCCCCTTCAAAAAAATGAAGCAGATTTGTTAGGCAAGACTTCCCTTGGGTAAATCCATGTTGATTGTGTTCCATTAAACCATGTCTTTCTATATGCTCTACGATTTTGATCTTTAGAATAGTTTCCACTACTTTTCCTGGCACTGAAGTCAGGCTCACTGGTCTGTAGTTACCCGGATCACCCCTGGAACCCTTTTTAAATATTGGGGTTACATTGGCCACCCTCTAGTCTTCAGGTACAATGGATGATTTTAATGATAGGTTACAAATTTTAACCAATAGATCAGAAATTTCATTTTTGAGTTTGTCTAACTCATCACCGTTGAAAACCATCTCCGGAACTGGTATCTCCCCAACATCCTCATTAGTAAACACGGAAGCAAATAATTCATTTAGTCTCTCTGCAAAGGCCTTATCTTCCCTAAGAGCCCCTTTAACCCCTCGGTCATCTAATGGTCCAACCGACTCCCTCACAGATTTCTTGCTTCAGATATATTTTTTAAAGTTTTAGGAGTTTTTGCCTCTATGGCCAACTTCATTTCAAGTTCTCTCTTCGCCTGTTTTATCAATGTTTTACACTTAACTTGACAATGCTTATGTTTTATCCTATTTTCTTCAAATGGATCCTCCTTCCAATTTTTGAAGGATGTTTTCTTGGCTAAAATAGCCTCTTTCACCTCACCTTTTAACCATGACGGTAATCGTTTGCCTTCCTTCCACCTTTCTTAATGCGTGGAATACATATGGATTGCGCCTCTAGGATTGTATTTTTAAACAATGTCCATGCCTATTGCACACTTTTAACCTTTGGAGCTGCACTTTTCAGTTTTTTTCTAACTATTTTCTTCATTTTATCAAAGTTTCCCTTTTGAAAGTTTAGTGTTAGAGCTGTAGACTTACTTATTGTCCCCCTTCCCATTATTAGTTTAAATTTGATCATGTTATGATCACTATTGCCAAGTGGCCCCACCACCGTTACCTCTCTCACGAAATCCTGCATTCCACTAAGAATTAAATCTAAAATAGCAGGAAATGATGTTGAACCAGAAAATGTAACTCTATTAGATGTATGGAGGCTATCTGCTAAAATTGATAAAAAAAAATATCTAGGTCTGTATTACGAGTGCACGATTTCTCTGTGCAAGTAAGAGCTAAATTTGAAGATCTAGAAAGTAGAACTGTAAAACTTGAGCAAGCAGTTGCAGTGTTAAATCCCCACGTTAACGTTATGTATGCCACTAATACCACATTTATTAAAGATAATCTGATGATGTTACATAATCAAATTGAAACACTTGAGACGAATTAAGGTCGTTCAATTTAAGATTATTGAATTTTCCTAAATCTAGATTAATGTCTGCTATTGAATTATTTAATAAACATGTTGTGGAGATATTGTCCTTTGAGATTGAAAAAATCCCTGTTTTATCAAAGTTATATTATTTACCTACAAAAAAATTGCTCCAAGCCCAAGAGGGTGGTATAGATAGTCTGAATAGTCCTGGAGTCTCCACTTTCTTGGAGGATTTTATGGACAATATTCAAACTAGAGCTACATTATTGGTCTCCTTTCCCTTGAAAAAGGATAAAGACTTATTTTTCTCAAAGTATTTTCAAAATAAGGATTTTATGTTTTGCGGGAAAAAAAATTAGTATTTCCAGATGTTTCCCGCCCAACACAAGTGCGCAGGAAACAATTTCTTTTCTTTAAGAAACAGGCTCTTGATATAGGAGCTGGCTTCTTCTTAAAATTTCCCTGCAAATGTCACATAGTGTTTCAGAATAATAAGTTTATTTTCATAGACCCTATACACTTGGAGCGATTCTTAAAGGACAAATCTCAGAAATAGTGGTGGTGTTTAGGTGAAAGGGTTGCATAAATAAGAAGGCACCCAGTAGAAAGGAACTCTTTTCCTCCTAGATGTGGGCTAGAGTATAAATGTATTATGTATTGAAGTCTGAAATTGGTAATTGTTTTCTGGAAATTCTTGGATTATTACATTTGTGTTTAAATGTTATAACTCAATAAAAATTAAATTAATAAAAAAAAAAAAGAAAAAAAATCTAAAATAGCTCCCTCTCTTGTTGGTTCCTGAACTAATTGCTCCATGAAGCAGTTATTTATTACATCCAGGAACTTTGTCTCTAGCAAGTCCTGATGTTACATTTACCCAGTCAATATTGGGGTAATTGAAATCTCCCATTATTATAGCACTGCCAAATTGGTTAGCTTCCCTGATTTCTCTTAGCATTTCATCATTTGTCTGACCATTTTTTTTCCAGGTGCACGGTAGTATACTCCTATCACTATGCTCTTACCCAACACACATGAGGTTTCTATCCATATAGATTTAACTGAGCATTTAGTCTCTTGTGTGATCTTTATCCTGTTGGACTCTATACCCTCCCGGACATAAAGTGCCACACCCCCACCAAGTTGATCCTCCCTATCATTGCGATATAATTTGTACCCTGATATAGCACTGTCCCATTGGTTATACTCCTTCCACCAAGTCTCTGTGATGCCAATTATGTCAATCTCGTCATTTGCTGCTATATACTCTAACTCTCCCATCTTACTTCTTAGACTTCTGGCATTGGCATACAGACATTTCAAAGTGTGTTTTTTGTTTGTATTAACAACATGCTTTTCAGTTGTTAGGGATAATTTGGAAATCATTAGTTTCGGTGATTTTTTACATATAGGCACATGGGCCTCGTTTTCTTTTATTGGAATCTCTCTGTTGTAATGCCCTAACTCTCCTGTTTCATTAGTATACTTCAAGGAATCATTGCTCCGAACCGTGCAGTGCTGAGTGACTGTCGGCTTTTCCCCTTGTTCTAGTTTAAAAGCTGCTTTATCTCCTTTTTGAAAGTTAGTGCCAGCAGCATGGTTCCACTCTGGTTAAGGTGGAGCCCATCCTTTCAGAAAAGTCTCCCCCTTCCCCAAACGTTTCCCCAGTTCCTTACAAAACTGAATCCCTCTTCCCTGCACCATAGTCTCATCCACGCATTGAAACTATGGAGCTCTGCCTGACTCTGGGGACCTGCACGTGGAACAGGAAGCATTTCAGAGAACCACCCTGGAGGTTCTGGATTTCAGCTTTCTACCTAAAATCCTAAATTTGGCTTACAAAACCTCTCCCACATTTTCCTATATCGTTGGTGCCCACATGTACCACGACAGCTGGCTCCTCCCCAGCATGATCTATAATCCTATCTAGGTGACGCGTGAGGTCTGCCACCTTCGCACCAGGCAGACAAGTTACCAGGCAGTCCTCACTTCCACCAGCCACCCTGCTATCTACATTTCTAATAATTGAATCACCAACTATGATGGCCGGCCTAACCCTAACCTTCTGGGCAGTAGCCCTGGGAGACTTGTCCTCAGTGCGAGAGGACAATACATCACCTGGAGAGCAGGTCCTTGCTACAGGATCACTTCCTGCTACAGCAGGGTGATGTTCTCCTACTGGGAGACCTTTCTGATCCAAGGGGGCTGCCAGATTGCATTTGGGACTTGGCTACTATGTCCCTGAATGTCTCATCAATGTACCTCTCTGTCTGCCTCAGCTCCTTCAAGTCTGCTACTCTAGCCTCCAGAGATCGGACTCGTTCCCTGAGAGCCAGGAGCTCTTTGCATTGAGTGCACACATACAATCTCTCACCGGCGGGTAAAAAATCATACATGTGACATTCAATGCAAAAGACTGGAAAGCCCCCCTCTTGCTGCTGGACTTCTGCCTTCATCTTAATTTTATTGATTTCCTAGTTAAGTTTAGAAAACTAAGGGAGTTGGAATTAGAGTACTTAAATTTACAAGTGAATTTACTAATTAATCAGCTAGTGTCCTACAAGGGGATGATTAAACTTTCAATAAGGGCTGGTACAATAGTAAGATTTAGATAAGACTCTGATGTTTATGAGAGAGTGTCTCTTGCCTAAAAATCAAGGGTTGAGTGGGTGGGAAAGACAGACACTAGAATTAACTATCTCTGGCTTGCTTATTACCTCAGACACACACAAATTCTAAAGAATATAACCCTCTATTTCACCTTTCACCAAACTTTTATAAGTCCAAAGATTTCCCAAAGCATTACTTACCAATCCTCTTTAACCACCATTAACTTGATCTCCACTCAGTTAATTGAAAGGTTTGAGATTAGTGCGCCATTAGGCACACACGTCCAGTCCTCTTCTACTGCAAAGGGTGTGGGGCTTCTGGAAGCTGGGGCTGTGGAATTCAATCCCTGGATCGCTTGTGGTGACCTCTGGACTCCTCTCCCGGGGGATACTGGGAGCAGTATGCAGATCAGCCTTCCGGTCCTCTTCTACTGAGGGGACAGAGGGAGCCTGTGTGAGGGGCCGTACTGAGAATAGGGTCAAACTGGGAGTGGCGATAGAATGGAAGGGGTTGAGCCTAGAGGTGGAGGGGGGAGATGGGGCCTGAGAGGGCAAAGTGGCCAGGGGAGCAGGGAGAGCGAGTGGAAGGGATACTCTTACAGTGAATTTCTAGGGACATACTGCTCAAAATATTTAAAATTCTGCATCTTTAAGTAATAACTTCTTTCTGTATTAATTTAAAATGTAATTACTTAAAGACTGTCATGTAAATTATTTTTGACTAATATTAAGTTTTTGTGCACAGAAATTTAAATTTTTTTGCACAGAATTCCCTCAGGAGTAATTTGTGTGCACTGCCTCCATTGTATGCAAATATATCTCATGTATATTCATTGTGGGTATCCTGAAAACCTGATTTGTTTGTGGCACTGCAGGACTGGAGTTGCCTACTCTGTGGTCCAGATTTTGGGTCTAATCTTGCAAAATCTGGTGCACAGTGATTTGTAGTGGATTTTATATATTTGTGCGGTGACAGATTTGAAACTGATGTCATCTTGTCACCTTTGGGAAATTGATATATTCAAGATGGCATCCGTATCTACAGAAACTGCAAAAGAACCGAATATGTTTTTATAAGAGTAGGCACAATGTTTTATGGCATACTGATGAATTTTAACTCTATAAAGTCTGATAGCCACACTGAAGAGAGGCAGATGTGAGTATGACAAATTGCATTATGTTTATGGTGCATTTTGTGTAAGAAGTAAAGAACAGATAATTTCTCTTGTATCTTTTAACTGTTCAAGGTATTCACTTTTTTTGCAGCTGGACACTGGCATTATGTTAAATATGCACTATATTTAAGAACAATAAAGTGACTACCACCAGAAATAATATCAAAGCATATAAAAGAGAAACATGTAATGCGCTTCAACCATGGTTTATGGAATGGCATTTGGTCAGACATGTTCATTGAAACATTTATGCAACCTGGGAGGCTAGTGGAAATAGTAAACCAGTCTGATCTGAAAGGGTGGATGTTGAGTATCCTCATATGTAGCTGAATCATCAAAGATATATCTTGACGTGGGATTAAAATACAAATCCATTCAAGAATGTGTCAATGTACAGAGGAATCGCCCACTCAAATTCAATCTGATTTGATCAACAGTGCAAAAAAAAAAAATGCAAGAGAATAGCTATATCTGTTGATCCCATTAATCCTAATAGAAACATAGAAACATAGAAATGACGGCAGAAGAAGACCAAATGGCCCATCCAGTCTGCCCAGCAAGCTTCCCTCATTTCTTCTCTCATACTTATCTGTTTCTCTTAGCTCTTGGTTCTAATTCCCTTCCACCCCCACCATTAATGTAGAGAGCGGTGATGGAGCTGCATCCAAATGAAATATCTAGCTTGAGTAGTTAGAGGTAGTAGGGGTAGTAACCGCCGCAATAAGCAAGCTACACCCATGCTTATTTGTTTTTACCCAGATTATGTTATACAGCCCTTATTGGTTGTTTATCTTCTCCCCTGCCGTTGAAGCAGGGAGCTATGCTGGATATGCGTGAGGTATCAGTTTTTTTCTTCTCCCCTGCCGTTGAAGCAGAGAGCTATGCTGGATATGCATTGAAAGTGAAGTATCAGGCACATTTGGTTTGGGGTAGTAACCGCCGTAACAAGCCAGCTACTCCCCGCTTTGTGAGTGTGAATCCTTTTTTCTTCTCCCCTGCCGTTTAAGCAGAGAGCTCTGCTGGATGTGTGAAGTAACAGTTTTTCTTTTCCCCTGCTGTTGAAGCAGAGAACTATGCTGGATATGCATTGAAGTGAAGTATAAGAATGGAGTGATCAAGCTAGTTGAAAGGCATCAGGAATAGAGGAAGGTGGAGGTAGTAATTTGGATATTTGGTTTGGGGTAGTAACCGCCGTAACAAGCCAGCTACTCCCGTCTTTGTGAGTGCAAATCCTTTTTTCCACATTTCCTCTTGCTGTTGAAGCTTAGAGTGATGTTGGAGTCACAGTAACCATGTGTATGTTTATTGAATAAGGGTATTGTCTCCAGGCAGTAGCCATCATTCTGGCGAGTCACCCACTCTTCATTGGCGGCCTCTTGACTTTATGGATCCACAGTGTTTATCCCACGCCCCTTTGAAGTCCTTCACAGTTCTGGTCTTCACCACTTCCTCCGGAAGGGCATTCCAGGCATCCACCACCCTCTCCGTGAAGAAATACTTCCTGACATTGGTTCTGAATCTTCCTCCCTGGAGCTTCAAATCGTGACCCCCTGGTTCTGCTGATTTTTTTCTTATGGTAAAGGTTTGTCGTTGCCTTTGGATCATTAAAACCTTTCAAGTATCTGAAAGTCTGTATCATATCACCTCTGCGATCATCCCTGGAGTGCTCTAATAAACCTCTCTGGGAAGATATGCCAAAAAAGCCAACATAGGTGATCCAGTGACAGTACTGGAAAAAATAATTGCAAGATTATGAAATTAGCAGGCCTCAAGGCTTCAATGAATCTTTAATTAGAAAAATCTCATTAAAGTTGAAGGTTCCATGTGCTTTTAACAGTGAACTAATTTTACTTCAGGGTTGTGTGCTCTACGGCAGGGGTGACCAACTCTTGTCCTCAAGAACCACAAATAGGCCAGGTTTTCAGGATATCCACGATAATATGCATGAGAGATTTGTATGTGCTTCCTCTATTGATACGAAATTATCTCATGCATATTCATTGTAATATCCTGAAAACTCAGCTTGTTTGTGGCTCTTGAGGACCCTAGTTGGGCACCCTTGTTCTATGGCAGGGCTTCCCAAATCTGTCCTGGGGACGCCACAGCCATTTGGTTTTCAGGATATCCACAATAAATATGAATTAGATAAATGTGGATATATTGAGTTTTCATGATCTGCACATTTTTCTTTCATATTCATAAATAGCCACTTAGCTTCTTATGGAGGAAACACATCCACCCAGCATTAGAGGCTTGGTATGAAAATGCCCGACACGGTCCATGTTTCAGATGTGTATCTTCTTCATGGGGCCAGTGCTATTGACGTGTTTTAGTTCAGCATTTGTTCGCCATCAAACCATGCTACTGGTTTGAGGGATGGAGCACACTACTGGTATGATGGTGAACAAATGCTGAACTAAAACACGTCAATATCACTGGCCCCATGAAGAAGGTACGCATCTGAAACACGGACCGTGTCGGGCATTTTCATACCAAGCCTCTTTAATGCTGGGCTGATGTATTTCCTCCATAAGAAGCTAAGTGGCTATTTATTTCTTTAGCCAAAAAATCAAATTTTGTTTGACCCAAAATTATAAAGAATGGCAGAGTTTATATATGCAACTGGCATTTACAATGATGCCCAGTATGAGGTCATTCTAATAGCAATCTCGCATTATATATATTTTTTTGATCTTGGAGGCATGTTAGTTATATTGTCTTTGCTGGAGAATATAGTCTTTCATATTTGACATACTTGTAAAATATATTGAGTGCTACTAGGTGAAATCACTGAGATTGTGAAGCCTGTAAACATCTGAGGTCCTTTTTCCCCAGGGGGAAAAGACAACTTTTAGAACTCATTTACAAGTAGCTTTTAGTCAAGGCACAGCAATTCCAAAAGATAAGGGTTTGCCCTCTACACAGTTTTAGTAATGGGTTCTAATCCTGTCTTGTAAGTAATCAACGTGTATCGTCTTTCAAAGGGTGAATTGCAAGACTACTCATGAAGAGGAAGTGTCATATATTAATAATGTGGAGCATATTAGCTGTGTCCTTTACCTGCGATGATACTGGTGCTTTCTTGCTGCTGTTGATTTAGTATCTTGAGGTGCAACTCAGCATTTGCTATCTTGATAAAACAGCAAGAGCACATAACGGTATTGGAGCATCAACAGTGCAGAATAAAGCCATCATGTAATACTTACTACCAATCAAAAACAAAGGAATGTGTAGCACAATAAATTAATCACTGTTCAATACATCAGTCCACAGTTTTATTAGATCTAACACAATAAGAGGAACACTTAAGGCACAAATACTTATATTTATTCTTAGTAGCCTTTGGGGCCCATTATAGATTGCTGAATCACTGCACTAAAATATAGAAATGATGGCGTAAAAGCACCAAATGATCCACCCAGTCTGCCCAGCAAGTTTATGCTTATGCCAGTATAAGCTGCACTGTGCAGGTTACCCCCGTGCTTATCAGTTTCCCAGACTGTAAAAGTCAGGCCCCTGGGATGCTGTTTGAATCCAATTTCCTTTAACTCTTGCCATGGAAGCAGAGAGCAATGTTGGAGCTACATCAAAAGTATCAAGCTTAGTGATTAAGGGTAGTAAAAGCCGCATCAGCAAGTTACCCCCATGCTTATTTGTTCCCCAAATCGTAAAAGTCGGGGTCCTCATTGGTTGCTGTCTGAATCCAATTCCCTTTTTCCCACTGCCGATGAAGCAGAGCAATGATGGAGTTGCATTAACAGTATTGAGGCTATTTACCTTCCTCCATAGAGAAAATTGATCATTTTGTCCTTACCTTTCCTATCCTTTAACCCAGAGCTTCCCAAACCTGTCCTGGGGACTTCCAGAACAGGTTTTCTGGATACCCACAATGAATATGTTCGAGATTAATTTGCATACACTGAGTCTCCATGGATATGCAAATGTATCTCATGCATATTTATTGTGGACATCCTGAAAACCCGACTGGCTGTGGGGTCCCCAGGACAGGTTAGGACATTTCCTCCTATCTCATGCCTGTCTTGTCATTGTGGTATGTTTCAGCTTGCATCAATTGTTCCAGGACAGACAATTGCAGGAATACCAAATCTTCCCACTATACATTCAGCTGTTGTGAGCCAATAGAAGCATTCTTATAAAGCATGATGTCATGCACTTTAAGGGAAGATTAGCCATGGTCAATCTTGCTCAATTCTTACTTTTTTTTTTCAATAGCAAGTATGTTTGTCTTAGTCTGTCTTGGCATGGCCATAGTGTACAAGCACAAGCTTCTACTGCAGTGCCAATTATAGCTGTCCAGAGTTCTCTCACAACTGGTTTCAACTAGCAGGTATATCTGACCCGAGCCCTCATTGCACTATGAGGTATACCTGTCCTGGGCTTTCTCAACAGAGACATATCACTAGTCTGCATTCTCTTTACAACTGTTGGCATGCTGTTCCCAGTTTTCTTGCTGTAAAAAAACACTGTAGAAGCATTCCATTTTCTTTGATAAACAGATACATTTTCACAAATCCAATTAACTCTTTTGTGATAAAAGATTTGCCTGCTAACAGATCGATACTGTAACGTGCGGTTGAAGATTTCCCGTCCGTAACATGCTGTGGGCGCACAATTCGGACGCGTAAGGCGATCCTGCGATACAGTCTCCAGTTTCACGCGTCCTTAGCGCTTCTTAAAACAGACGCATAACCCTTTCCGCACCCAGCATGTATATGATATGTAAATGAACAAATTAGCTGTTTAATGAAGGAATTAGCTATTCCCCTCCGATACTGTGACGTGCGCTCAGATTATCTCCTTAGTAACCCGCTATTTTGCCGCGGCCTTAACGTGTTAGTTTCCCGCCACCCTCTACTAGGTGTTAGTGTGGTGTTCGAACAGCACGACCTCTATATATATATATATATATATATATATATATATATATATATATATATATATATATATTTGCAGCGTAAAGTGTAAAAAAAACAAAAATATGTATAAATACCTGTCACTTTCCTGTCACTTTCCGAATCCCCCAGGCATGCGATCATCCAGGCGGCGGCGGAAGCCGGCGGGCGGGAGGGTGCGCGTTGGGTCCAGGCAGGCGGCTGGGCGCCCGTTCATCCAGGCGGCTGCGGGGGGCGGGTGGGCGCGTGTTCAATCAAGGTGGCGGCGGGAGCCGGCGGGTGGGTGGGCGCGCGTTGGGTCTAGGCGGGGGCGGGTGGGCGCACGTTGGTTTCAGGCGGGCGGGTGGGCGCGCGTTCGATCAAGGCAGTGGTGGGAGCCGGCGGGCGGGTGGGCGCGTGTTCGATCCAGGCCGCGGGCGGGTGGGCGCGCATTCATCCAGGCAGAGGGAGCCGGAGGCGAAAGCGGCCTCCGGCAGCCCCCGCCGGCAGTGAATGAATGCGCGCCTGTGCGACCCGTGCGATTTTGGCGCTCAAGGCAGTCACATGACGTCACGCCATGAGCGCCGAAATTGCACGGGTCGCACAGGCGCGCATTCATTCACTGCCGGCGGGGGCTGCCGGAGGCTGCTTTCGCCGCCGGCTCCCTCCGCCTGGATGAATGCGCGCCCACCCGCCCGCGGCCTGGATCGAACACGCGCCCGCCCGCCGGCTCCCACCACCGCCTTGATCGAACGCGCGCCCACCCGCCCGCCTGAAACCAACGTGCTCCCGCCGCCGCCGCCGCCTGGATGACCGCACGCCTGGGGGATTTCGGAAAGTGACAGGTATCTATACATGTTTTTGGTTTTTTACACTTCCTGGTGCCTGTCATTTCAATTGTCAGTTGAAATGACATTTGAAATGACAGGTACCAGTGCATCCAGGTTACTGTATAGGCGCTGTATTAAGCGCCTATACAGTAAAATGGGTTGCGCGGGCCTAACCCTTCGCCTAACGCTTCACAGACGCGGTGAAGAGAACTGTGCGTGCGGGGAACGAGGGTGCGCCTGAATGCCGCACTCTTTCAAATGCGGCATAACTGTATCGACCTGCTAGTGAATAGTTATTGCATAGCTATAGTGTGTTACTGAAAGAGACATATGAATTAATTTCTGGATACTCTAGTAATTAGGACAAGTGATACACTTCCATTTAAGGGTAAAGACATGGTAATGGATAGACTCATCTTGTAAATAAACATGGCTGTGCAGATAGTGTATGGGCTTCTTAGATCACAGTCTCATATTCACTGAAAGTGGTCTACCAAGTAAGAATGGGATACACCTGTCAAAAAATGGAGAGAATATATTTACTTATAGACTTGCCAATGTAGGCAGAAGGGCTTTGCACAGCGTTCATCAGGGGATGGTGACAAAATCCCACAGGTAAGCAGGACACATTGTAAACAAAATGAAGTCTGTGAAATGGGGAGATGTATAGAAAGAACAAAATTGCTTACTTGAAACAGGTATTCTCTGAAGACAGGTCATCAGTGTAGTATGTGGATAATGCCATCCAATATTCTGACAAAGAATCCATTTTTTCAGAGCATTCTAGTGAATATGCCTGCAAGCATTTTATTTATTTATTTAACGGTTTTATATACCAACGATCATTGATGATATCACATCGGTGTACATTAAACGCAAAATACGCTTGTGAGGCGCTTGACAGAGAGCATGGTAAATGAAAAACATATAAAACATGTAAAACATTTAATGCCTAGAACACTTGTGGGCGTTCTGCATCCCCTGCAGCTTAGCATGCATTGGTTCTATTAACTAATGAGCTGAACTCCAGAAGGGGAGGAGGCTTTGTGAATGATGAACTACTGTCTTCAGAGCAAGTCTGTTACAGGTAAACAACTTTGTTTTCTCTAAAGATAAGCAGTTCAATGTAGTTGCACATGGATTCCCTAGCTAAACATCCTCAACAAAATACAATATGGGGAAATGGCAAACGACCTGTTTTTGGTGGGATTTAAACACTATCTTCTTAAAAAAAAAAATCAAAAAAAAAAATCAACCTGAAGTATGGTAAAAAAAAAAAAAAAGGGGGACTGGAGTTGGATTCTAGCCTTCACATATATTGAAAGCTGAAATGTCCTTTGTATGCATCTGTTTTTCTAGGAAATGACTTAAACGCTGCTGTCTCAGGTCCATCTTTTAGTAATATGCCCTGGTCAAATTACAAACGGTTTAATTTGGGTATTAGGCTCCTAAATTGGCTGTCTTGAACATTTATTAGGGCTGAGTTCTTAAATTTTGGATCCTAGTTTTCACTAGACTCCTAAATATGAGCCTAAAAAGTGGGTGGTAATGTGGGCACAGTTAGAACAGGAAACAAATAGGGTCATTTATCAAAATGCTATAAGGCGTTTTCGCATGCGTTAAGGGCTTACCGCATGCGAAAACGCCTTTAACGCATGCGATAGCACCATAACATATGGTGTGATGCAAATCCAAAAAAGAGGAGGAGTTAGGGCTGGATTTACTGTTTTGTGAAGCGGCGGGTTTACCGCCGATTTTAGCTACACCTTTTTCAGTAGCGTTAAACCGTGCGATATCTTGCGTTAAGGCTTTATCGCATTTTGCGATGTGTTTTCAAAAGCTGGTTTTAGTAGTTTTGACGCGCCTGGAGCACCAGCCTAGATATCCAGGCTGAGAGAGAGTGAGAGAGAGTGTTTCCTCACTCTGAAGGTCATCAAATCTTCACAAGAGAGCACTGTTCTGTTTGTACATCTCACTTTGAATGTCAAACTGGCCCCTAACCCCTAACACTAATACCTAAACCTCACCTCGAGTTACTAGGTGGGCTTCCCATAGAGATCTAAATACTTATCTAGGGTGAGGGCATTATGGCTAGGTGCTCTCTCTCTCCCGTTCTCTCCTCCCCCCCCCTCCCTCCCAGTGGCTCTGATAGTAAACATGGTCCCCCCAGTGGTTGTATGTAGGAAATACCACACTTCTGGCACTTATCTCAAAGTGCAAAAAAGTTATCACGGTAACTTAGCTTTTCGTATAGGTATTAGTGCAAATTGCGATAATCTGCCTTTTACCATAAAACACACCCCTTTTTCTATTGCATGCGGTATTTAGTGCATTTTGATAAATCCAGGCCAGAGTTTGGTGCTTACCACTGATTTTTAGCATGGATCCTAAATCTTGGTAAACGAATAGCAGACCTAAATTCAGGTTCCTAAATTTTAGGACTTAACTTTATTTTCAGCTGAAAAGTTGGGCTTCCAAGTTTGACTGAAAATAAGCTACTAACTTACATACCTACATTTAGGACCCCAATTGTTTTTGAATATTGGTATCTGAGTAAAGAAGTAAAAGGACAATTCTGATGGAGACCAGCCTTTAGTTAATAGGTGGACTAGAAACCCTTTTAGAATAAAGTGTTTGAACAGCTTCTCTAACATGAACCCTTCAGATGTTTCAGGTCTGCCATTGCATGTGAATACCTTTTAAAGCTGACTGGTGCTTATTTGAATTTTGCTTCATCTAGGGCTAGTACACATAAGGATTGTTCTCCATCCTCCCTCCCCTCCAGTGTACCTCTGTCCCTCATTAAGCTGAGGTTATGTGCTATAATACAGCCTCTTATATAGTAGTGTTAGCAACAAACTAGGCTGTTGGTTGTTTCCCAGATAGACATCAGAATCTCAGCCAGTGTCCTAGTGTGTATCCAGAACCCCCCCACACAGTGGAGCACCAGCTTTCAATATATCGCTGTTGTCACCTTTTTAAACACTACCATCAAGATCCAGTTTACAGTTTGCTGCCAAGAGACCTCATTACAGAGACTGAATCTTCTGGCAGTGGCTCATATAAAGTTGTGCTCTTTCAAAATAAATAAACCCAATAAATTAGCTGTCTGTCCACCACAGAGGGAATTTATGGAATCCTTAAATTATGAAGCAGAGATTGTTCAGTCTTGTCTTCAGAAAGATGGAATATTTGTGCTGGACAAAAGAACAGGATGCTTTATTCTCAGTTTTGTTTTTTTTTTGTTTTGAACTCTTAGAAAACTCCGATGTGACTTTTAGCGATGCCCATGCTGTTTTCCAAGCCGTAGGCCTTTCTCTATCAATCTTTTCTTTAAAGCATGCATAAGGGAAAAAATTTCTCTTTTCGTTCGTACTGCAGATTTTATGCTCTGATACTATTAGATATAAATTGTGTAGAAGTTCTGAACAGAGAGAAAAAAGTAAAGAAATGGGAAAACTGGGAAGTAATTATACTTAAGAGCAGTATAGTGAATGGTGAATATACAAGTTTATTAAACATTTTTGCTTGAACAATTAAGTAATCTGATTCACAAAATTATATCAAAAGTAATATTACAAAAAATATTAACCAGTGTAAGATTATATAAACTGGGCCATAGCCTGTGAGAATATGTTGTTCTAATTGCTATACATCTGGTTCAGCATGGTTAAAGTTTCTTTGAGATAAATCACACCATATAATTTGTACCTTGATGAATTTTAATTTTATAACAATATTTAATTGAATTTCTTGTCCATTTCAGAATGGCATCAGAAAAACAGAACTTTCATGATTTCTTTACTATGTTAACAAGTGTCTGGAAGCTTTGATCTGAGAAATGATTCTGAAAATACTTTTAGGAATAGAACTCATTTACTTATGGTCTTCTAAATGCTGATTCATTTAACTCTTCACTGTCTAATACATGGGATATACTATTCTTTTTCTGACACTTTAACAGTACATTTGACTTTACTGCCACTAGCTTCTTATTGTCTGTGTACTACTTAGGCAAAGCTAGCATTTTCAAAACTTGCTGGTCAATAATTCATAGCTGCTGAAATTGTGTATGTGACTTTACCAGCTGGGGAAATGCCAGTCTGTGAGTTTCGAAAATGCTTCTGATGCTTGCGTTAAAAAAATAAATATATATGCCCTTCCTCAATTCCATGATGTGATTTATCTGACTTCATCCCTCTCCTGATCTGCATCCCCATTTCTCATCCCTCTCTCCCCTCTTCCTGTCTTTTCCTTGCTGGCCTGCAGGAGTGTGATACTTTACTACTTGCAGCCTCTGTCACTGATTCCATCAGCCTTACAGTTTTTCAACTCTATGATGTTTCTTAGCTCTTGAATTAGTTTAACACAAGATGTAAGGAGTCCAGCGCTGTTCAAAATTTGCAAGGTTGATGGAATTGTTGGACAGGCAGCAGAAGTTGTAAAGCTGTAAAGGACTGCATGTCAGTTGGCAGGGGAGGGAGAAGGTCCTGGGATTGGGAGTTTAAAGGAGGCTGGCTAGGTAGGAATGAGAGAGATATTGACCAGAGCAAGGGTAGTGGCTAGACAGAGGAGCACCTGGAATTGGAGAAAATTATCTGGTAGAAGGTGGTAGACTGTGAGAGGGAGGAGGGCTCAGGATTGAGGGAGAAGAGTTGAAACAACTGAATTTTTACAAGAGCATCAAGTGTTTGACCAGTTTCAGTTTGGCTTTCAAAAAGGCCTACACTGAGATCTTGTTACTTTCTAGCACTGATGTGTTTGAGAGAGGATTCAAGTATGGCCAAGGGTTTGTATTGGTCTTACTAGATATCTCCATAGCATTCAATACGATAAATAATCATATCCTATTATGTAAGTTGCGAGAATGTGCCGTACTTAATTGGTTCAGTTCCTATTTAACAGGTAGAACCCATAAAATTTTCATTAGCTCTAAAAAAAAATCTGAATGTTGTATCATATTCACAGGGGTTGACAGGATTTAGTCTCATCAGCTACATACTTTAACATCTGTATGGTTCCACTCTGCAAGCTCTTGGCTAGGCTCTGTGCGGATACCATATTTATGTAGATGATTATCCAATTCTTTAGTCCCATGTCTTTGTCCAGGTCCATTACCTTACAACTAGTTTCCATACGCGTCTCTGTGGTAAAAAGATGGTTGGGGAATAATGGACTAGTTTTAAACTTGAATAAAACTGAAGTATTGATTCTGTGGAGGTTAGGTATGACCAATACTCCTGCTTCTAGAACCCCTTCTTTTAGAACCCCTTCTTTTAGGTTTGAACATTTTGAGATTCCAATAGTCACACAGGTAAAATGTTTTGGAATTCTTCTAGACCAGTTGTTCTCAACCCTGTCCTGGGGACCCCCCCAGCCAATCGGGTTTTTAGGATATCCACAATGAATATGCATGAGAAAATTTGCATACACTGCCTCCATAACATGCAAATTTTCTCTCATGCATATTCATTGTGGATATCCTGAAAACCCAACTGGCTGAGGGGGTCCCCAGGACAGGGTTGAGAACCACTGTTCTAGATAGTGAGCTATTAATGTTGTGTCAAAGTGCTGCAGTGAATAAAGCTGGTTACTACAAAGTATTAGAGTCATTCATCAAAATGCGTTATGGCGTTAATCCCTGCCATAATGCATGCGATAGTAATGTGCGATTTCAAATTTTTCATGGGGTGGGATTAATTAAATGAAGGGCGTTATCGCACTGTGCGATAGTGTAATGCACGCTATTGCACACTTTTTAACATTTGAAATAACTACACCTTTTTTCCTGGTGTTAAGCTGTGCGAAATGGCCATAGCACAATTCGCGATGAATTGCGCAAATTGCATTTTGGCTGTTTCTGGGCTTGGGAAAGAGCGTGGAGAGAGAGAGAGCGCCTCTGGGGGGAGGCCTTCACAGTATTTAACTATTTATATCACTATGGGGAGGGCCAGCTACTAACTCAAGGTGAGGTGTTGGTGGTGGTTTAGGGGCCAGTTTTACATGCAGAGTGAGACATATGAACAGCACAGCACACCTCAGTGATGATTTGACGTCATTTGGAGTGAGGAAACTCTCACAAACATGAGATTTCAACAATGTTCTCTCGCTCTTGCCCTGTTATAGAGTCCATCAAGCTATGGCAAGACAACATAGTAGAAATCTTATCATTGTGAGACTTTTTCTCACTCCAAATGATGTCAAATCTTCACTGAGGTGTACTGTGCTGTTAATACATCTCACACTCTGCATGTTGAATTGGCCCCTAAACCACCACCAGTACCTCACTTTGAGTTACTAGCTGGCCCTCCTATAGTGAATATAAATAGTTGATTACTATGAAGGCTTTATGAAAAGAGGCGCTCTCTTTCTGGGAAGTGCTAATGTAACGCATGGTGCGGTAATTCTAAAATCATAAACACACCCCTTTTTTTTAACGCAGGCGTTATCCATGTGAAATTATAGCATTTTGATGAATCTTAGGGGTATGTTTGCTAAGGCCTTTGAAAAGCTTGCTTGATGATAAAGATTTTTGGTCTGTATTCCAGGCCATGATTCTTCCCAGCTTGGACTACTGCAATGCATTGTATCTTGGCTTCCCAGCATTTACTCTGCAGACTCTTGGTTACTTCAAAACTCTACAGCCTGTCTTATAACTGGGCTTATCAAAAGAGCATATATCACACTAGTATAGCAGGAGTTGCACTGGATTCCAGTCAGTATTAGCATGCAGTATATGATTGCCTGTTTGATCTATAAAATGACTAGTTCAGAGGCCATGCCATGGATAAATTCCATGCTCCATAATCCATCAAGGGCCTTTAGATAATATCAAGGGAACTTTTGGAGGTTCCCACTGTGCATATCTTTGTGAAACTTCTGAGAGGTCCTTTTCAGTGGCTGCTCTCAAATTATGGAAATCTCTACTGGAGGCATTACAAGTGTATGAAGTTGTCACGGCAGCGTAGGCTGATTTAGGTAGCCCCCAGGGCAGGGGCAGCACAGGGCAGGTTGTAGGTGACCCCAGAGCAGGAGCAATACAGGAGTCAGGAGCAAAGCAAGAGATAGGCAGTCCCCAGCCAGGAACAGCACAGAACTCATAGATGGGACAAAGCAGAGTCTTCTGCCTGACCCGCCACCTCCCCTTGTGTTAAGCCTGTAGATTCTGGTGGCCAGCAGGGCTTAGCTGGAAGGGTACTGGAGCACAGGGCACAGAAGGCCACCTAAAGAAACTGGTCAGACTACTGTTGTCCACAAAACAAGGGGCAAGTAGTGCACCAGCAGAACAGAGAAATAAGCAGGTGAGATCGAACAGGATAACATAAAGCACAGGGCAAGACCAGGACAGTATCTAACAGAAGCGCAGGGTACAAGGCAAAGCGGGAACCAGACAAACAAGGACAGTAATCAGGCAAGAAGGCCACTGGGAGTCCACATAAGAAACAGGGAAAACCAACAGGCAGGAGGGCCATTTGTAGGCCAGACAAGAAACAGCAAAAACAAGAACAATAATTAGGCAGGAAGGCCACTTGGGAGCCACAAGAGAACCAGAGAAGTCATTAGGTAGGAGAGCCACTGGAAGGCCATACCGGAACCAGGGAAGACTGGCAGGAGGGCCACTGGAAGGCCACACAGGAACATGGCAAAGGAGCAACACTAGACCTCAGCAAGAAGTAGGGAAACTCCAAGATGAGGCGGGGAGCAGTGAATGAAGCAGGCTTTTAAGGCGTGGTGGTAGTGCTGAGTCATGTGCCTTCCAGGCAAGCCTGCGCAGCTCAGACTGTGGCCCATACAGTTGCCAGGATTGATACAAAAGTCTTTTAAGGAAATGTTGAAGACTTTCCTATTTCAATTGGCATTTGATGATAATGAGTTACTGGGAGTTTTAATCCTATTTTATCTGATATTTTCTGTATTTGTCATTTTATTTTGTTTATTCAAATTGAATTATGAAAGGTTTTTTCTGTAAGCTTCTTAGAGCTGTAGTTTTTGGGTGGCATAAAAATATTTTAAATAAATTAAGACAGAGACCCTGGGAGTAGAGTCAGGGGAGAGGAGCAAGGAGGACATGGAATGTGGTGGGAGGGGAGAGAGGAACAGGGAAAATTTTGAGGGAGGGAAGGAAAGTAAGGGGACAAGTGGGCGTAGCTGGGTGTAAACTAAATGGAAGACTTTGTATAGTCACCTGTCCGAAATGGTAGAGTACAAACGAGGAAGATGACAAAAACTGAACTGGATAAGGAAAAATATCTAAAGTCAGTGTGGTCAACTCCAATTTTCATTGTGGATATCCTGAAAACCTGGCTTGTATGTGGCTCTTGAGGACCGGAGTTGGCCACCCCTATCTTAAGTGGTCATGCCTTGTACAAACTTACAGGCCGATGCAATAAAATGGGCGCTCAGTGTTGAGTGTTTCCTAACGCGCTGCCAGCCACCTCTTCTGGGCACGCGCTACTGTATTTAAATGAGGAGTCTGGTTAAAAAGGAGGTGCTAGGGACAGTAGCCTGCTCCCTAGCAGCAGAAGCCCAGGAGAGGTGGCTGTCAGCGGGTTTGGAAAATGGATGCTCATAAAATTGAGCATCTGTTTTCCTAACCTGACCTGCTGACACTTAATTTTTTTTTAACCTTTTGGTTCCTTTGACCTTATCGCCACGATATTAGGTGGAGAATGTACATAAAAACAGAATTCTGAATTTTCTGTATACTTTTTTTGGGCTGTGTAAAATGTGCGGATTGGGCGCACATTTTTTTTCCCTGTATCCGGGCAAATAGCCTCGCCAACGTGTATTTGCATATGATGAGTGCTATTAGTTTCAAGGGTGTTTGGGTGTGCGTTTTGGACCCGCTAGACCCCCTTATTGTTTAGGAGGTAGTGGATGTGCGTCTAATATGCTCAGCTGAGCGCACTTTACTGTATCAATCTGTTAGGTGGTAAGCCCTCTGGGGATAGGGTAAAAGCTACAATACCTGAATGTAATCCACTTTGAAAGTGCCTGAAAAGTGGAATATAAATCAAAATAAAATAAATGACTGGCAGCTGGGATTCATGCTGAGCAGTGTGGACAGGAAAAACTGGACAATTGGCCAGTTTTTTCCTGCTGTCATTTACCATATTATGTTACTTTAAGCTGCTGAGAAATATAGTTCTTCTCTGTATCTTTAAAGCAGTGGTATTTTCTTCCAACACTTGAGGGTTGCCACCAGGTCGGATGTTCAGGATATCCCTAATGAATATGCATGAAATAGATTTGCATACAATGGAGAAAGTGTGCATGCAAATTAATCTCGTACATATTCATTTGGTATATCTTGAAAACTTGACCTGTTGGCGGCCCTTGAGGATTGGGAGTGAATACCACTGGCTTATACAGAAACATTCTCTAGTTAATGTCTGTGGCAGATGATCATTGAAATACCTTGTTTCCTAAAGTTTTATTCCCTGAGTTCCTATAAGGGTATTTATATTGGTTTTGTTTGGGTTTGTTGGCTCCTCAGGTTATCCAACACTACGGATCGAGAAGAATGACCTGAAGAGTGTGACCCTGATGGAGGCCAAGGCAAAGGTGAAGGACATTGCAATCTGCAGGGAAAGGGTCACCCTTAAAGATGTGCTTCAAGAAGGTAAAAATCCCTCATTTTTCCATTTTACACACGTGACAATCAAAATGAGACAAATTACTGGTTTTAGTATTTGGTTTTATTATTGAATTTAAATATATAAACAAGGATTATAGATGAAACTATAAATCTAGAGCTTGAACATTAATTGAAGTGCCTAAAAAGTGGAATATGAATGAAATAAAACAATTGTCAAAAATGTTTGATTTGTAGAGGTTATACAGCATTTGTTATAGTAGCCATTTGATTACTTTCAGATTTTGATAAAAACAAACTACACAGAAATAAAGGTTAACAAAAGCAAAAGAATATATATCGGGCGATACCTTTTTATTGGACTAACAACATTTTTTGACAAGTCAGTCCAAATGCGTGAAAGATGATGCTACCTGGAAATATAAAGTTATGTGGCAGGTGTAAGTGAACCATAAAAGGATTCCAGTGATAAGGAGAAGGGGGTGGGGGCAGTGGGGTTGATTGGTGATGGTGATCAGAAGGTATGGGGCAGTATAATTTCATGGCTCATAATGTGATAGGGAATCTAGGTCTTTTGAGTCCTTTTATCAGTTCCACGGTGTCTAATCATTTTAACTTAGTCTTATGTTCCTGGATTTTTTTTCCTTTGATTATCCTGATCATAAGGTTATTGATGCAGTAGTCTGCTTCCAAAAAGTGCCTCCACACAGAAGTGTCGCCCTGGTCTTCACTGTGCTCTTGATCTTCTCTGGCCTTTTTAGTGAGACAGGCTAGACATTAATGTAGCATACATTTTCACATTTTCTGCATTGAATAATATATAGTAAATTAGAGGAGGAATATGAGTATGAGTACGATCCCCTTATGTTGAATGTTTTTCCCATATGGGTAATTGTGGTGGTCCTGTGATATGTTGGCATAATTTGCAGCGTGGTGCATTGCTGGCATATGTGCTTTTAACTTTTAAGTTTCTGTTGAAGGTTTGCTTTTTACTAATTTCTGCTTCAGGTCAGGTGATAGTCTGAAGGCCAGAACTGGTGCAGCAGAAAACATTTTTTTCAGTGATTCATCTTCCAGGAATAGTGGCTATATAGGTCTTTTATGATTTTTCTTAGTTCTCACAGGACAAGCAGGATGGTAGTCCTCACACATGGGTGATGTCATCAGGATGGAGCCCAGTCACGGAACACTTTTGTCAAAGTTTCTAGAACTTTGACTGGCACCTACTGGGCATGCCCAGCATGACACTAACCCTGCAACCAGCAGGGGTCCCCCTTCAGTCTCTTTTTTTTTTTTCCCGCGCAGCAGTAGCTACGCGGGTTAAGGAGCTCTCCAGAGATTCCTGACAGGAATTTTCCTCACGGAACTTCTTTAAACATTTTCAAAAATTTCTACCCCGTAGGGATCCCCCCTATCAATTCCGTACTCCGCGGTCGAAAGGTAAGGCTTTACCCTTGTTTGTGGTTGATTCCCATCGAGTTTTCCTTTCTGGGTCTACTAGCCATCGACCACAGCATGGCTAAATTTTTGTCAAAGCCATGGCGTTGGGTTTTCGTCGGTGCCCTGATTGTCCTCGGACAATGTCCATCACAGACCCACATTGGGTTTGTGTATTGTGTTTGGGGTCGGACCACGACGTCTTAACCTGCACCAAATGTGCCCAAATGAAGCCGAAAGGCCATAAGGCCCGATCCGAGAAAATGGAGTTTTTCTTTCAGGCGAAGCCACCGACTCCATCGAGCGCTTTGACATCGTACGAGCCAGTGCCATCGACTTCTCAGCAGCAGGACACTGGTGCGGCCCTTCTAACACTGGCAACTCTGAAGCCATTGACCTCTTCCTCTTCGGCCCTGGAAAAGGACCGAGATCATCGTGAGAAGCGTCGCCACCGGCAACGAAAGGCCCAGTCCGTTGATCCAGGCAAGCCCTTGGCATCGGCGTAGACAGAACCACTGAAGAAATCCCGTCCAGAGAAGGCCCCATCCTCCTCTGCGGCTGGATCACCGAGGCATTCTCCACCTTCTTTGGTGCCGGGAGCTACGATTCCACTTTCACTGGTGGACCCTCCGGCTATGCCTGTGCTGCCTCCCACTCCGGGGCTGGGGTTGCATGCCCCAGATTTCCGTGAGGAATTGGATCGGATGATATAAGAGGCCATCAGAAAAGCACTGCAGAGCTTCCAGCCTCCCTCGCTGGCACCGAAGCCAGTCCCGTCACCGACCCGATCCCCATGGCACTCGCACCGCTCCTCGGCAAACTGGATGTGTTGCTCGGTGCACTTCCACCGACGGAACCGAGGATACCGGTGTTTCCAACACCTACCCTGATTCCATTGTCATCGGAAGAAGAGGACGCACTGAGGCCGGAGCCCATACCTGGGCTGTCTGGACTTTTACCACCAACTTGCCCGTCAATGTCACCGGTTCCATCGGTGCCTACTCTACCATTGATGCCATCTGTGCCTCCTCCGGTACCATCGATGCCTAGACCTGATCCTTCAGGACTGACACTGTTCCTTCCTTCTGGTGATTCTATGGGAGCTGGTGATCAGCCTTATGATCCTTGGACCGATGACTCTTCCCAGGATTCTGATGATCTGCCTTCAGAGCCCTCTCCCCCTGAGGAAAGACGACGCTCTCCTCCATAGGACCTGTCCTTTATTAATTTCATAAAGGAAATGTCTGAAACAATTCCATTTCAGCTTCAGACAGAAGAGGACTCAAGGCACAAGATGCTGGAAGTACTCCAGTTTCTGGATGCACCCAAGGAAATCATGTCTCTTCCTATTCATGAAATCCTAATTGATCTGCTAAAGAGGAATTGGGAGCATCCAGGTTCAGTGCCACCTGTCAACCGGAAAACAGATGCCACCTACCTTTTACAGGCAGACCCTGGATTTCAAAGACCACAGCTGGATCACCACTCTGTGGCTGTAGAATCAGCCTAGAAGAAGGCACGACGCTCTAAACCTTATTCCTTCATACCTCCAGGAAAGGAACAGAGGTCCCTGGATGCATTTGGCAGACGTGTCTTCCATGGTTCAATGCTCATTTCTCACATTGCTTCCTACCAGTTATACATGACCCAGTATAGCAGAGACCTTTTTAAGAAGATCCAGGATTTCTCTGAATCTTTCCCTGAACAATTCCAGGATCAGCTCAATGCTCTGGCTGAGAGAGGCCTAGACACTGGTAAGCATGAGGTCTGCGCTGCCTATGACATTTTTGACATTGCCTCTAGAGTGTCTGCAGCGGGTATTAGTGCAAGAAGGTGGGCCTGGCTGAGGTCCTCTGACTTATGACCAGAGGTACAGGACCAGTTAGCTGACCTATCCTGCGCTGGGGATAATCTCTTCGGAGACAAAATCCAGGAAACAGTAGCACAACTAAAGGACCACCATGAAACGCTATGCCAGCTTTCTTCAGTAACTTCTGATTTCCCGTCCACTTCTAAGAGGACATTCCGAAGGGACTCTAAGCGGCCGTCTTTTAAGCCACAGAGATATTATCCTCCTGCTATTCATGGTTGTCCTTCCAGGCCTTACCAGAAAGGACAAGCCAGACCTCAGAAGACCCAGCCAGGCCCTCAACCGGGCCCAGTTGCTGGGTTTTGACTCCTCGCTGGAGAGAATAAGCCTCCTCTACCATCCGAACCAGTCGACTGTGCCACTTCACCAACATATGGCACACGGTCACTTCAGATCAATGGGTACTAGCTGTAGTGTCTCAAGGTTACCACCTCAACTTCCTGACTGTGCCGGCGGACTCCCCACCTCGGCTGACAAGGGGGTCATCCTACCATTCCTCTCAACTGGAGGAGAAGGTTTCAGTCCTTCTCAAATTCCGAACAATAGAACCAGTGCCCCTCTTCCAACGGGGGCAGGGGTTCTATTATCGATATTTTCTCATCCCAAAAAAGTCAGGGGGGCACTCGTCCCATCCTGCACCTACGTGCCTTGAACAGGTATTTGCAAAAAGAAAAATTCAGAATGGTAACCCTGGGTTCCTTACTTCCTCTACTACAAAGAGAAGATTGGCTTTGCTCTCTAGATCTTCAGGACGCGTACGCTCACATTGCCACACTCCGTCTCACTGAAAATTCCTTCAGTTCTTGGTTGGCCCCAGGCACTTCCAGTACCGGGTGCTGCCATTCGGCCTGGCAATAGCACTTCGAGTCTTCACCAAGTGCCT